>NC_139763.1:16368677-16940674 GCF_965231275.1 Zosterops lateralis | reverse complement strand
GAAAGGAAAAGGAAAGGAAAAAGGAAAGGAATAGGAAAGGGGAAAGGAAAGGAAAGGAAAGGAAGAAAGGAAAGGAAAGGAAAGGAAAGGAAAGGAAAGGAAAGGAAAGGAAAGGAAAGGAAAGGAAAGGAAAGGAAAGGAAAGGAAGACATAAAGAAGGGAAAGGTTGGACCAACTAAAACAACCTGAAAATCCTACTTGTTGGTGATCTAGCTCTTAAGAAAAGAGCTGGCCCTTGAGAATATGCTGATGTTGATCTATGGCCATGTTGGTCAAAATCTTTAAAATTGACTAATAATTTCTTGTGCCACAGCTCCCAGTGACAGAATGAACTAGGCTTGCAGAGAACTGTATGCCCAGAACACCCTGACACACTGCAGGTACTGCACACTCAGCCATACTCCTCCCTGGACAGCCCCAGACTGGTTTGATGGCCTCTGTCATGTCCTTCCTGCCCCTCTGCACATCAAACTGACTTTGGTCTGGACCTCTGTCCCTCTGAGGGGGACAGCTCACACCCACCCAGCTTGGTGGTTCCCTCCAAGAGCCACCCCAGCTTCCCCCTTCAGCACTAAACCTCCCCCATCATAAATTCGGGATTTGGGGTTTTGTTTAAAAATAAAGCCAGCAGCAGGTTCCTATGGCCCTGCTCCCCTCAGATGACCTGTCTTGCCAGTTGCCATGCATGGGGATCTGCAGGGCCAGCCTCCCCCTATCCCCCAGCCACCAACATCTCCCCACATCCTGCTAATGGCAGTGCCTCCCCCAGGTCACCAACGGCCACAATGAACTATTAATTACAACAGGCCCAACAGTGGTGACAGAGGGCCCCAGTGTAGGGACAGCCACCTCAGTGGCCATAGGAGCTGCCCAGCTGCCCACCCTGAAGGGCTTCCCCAAAGCTTCACATCACACACCCCTACAGAGATATGGTTCCCACACAAAATACAGCTGCCTCCAGAGCAGCTGTCCTGTAGCTGCTGTCACCCAGAAATTTCCACAGAAAACTCTTTCCAGCAGCACTTGCCTGGGGTATGGAGCCACGGCAGAGTGGTGCCTGCACCACCTTCCTTGCTTCAAGCCACACTCAGCAGGAAAGCTGAAATGTGGTGATCAGAGCTATGGAGAATTTCATTCCCCCTCTCCGGAAAGCCCAGGGCAGGCGGTGAACGTGAGCCAACGCCACTCAGCAAAAGCCAGCCCTGCTCCCCCGCCATCCCCTCCTGATGAATGAGCTGCAACACACTCAAAGGTGAGAAGGCCCAGCCAGACCCATATCTCGCAAACCTTGGCAAAACTGTAGTAAAAACCTGTGAAGTAGGCTTTCCCCCCCTTCTGTTTTCACTTTTTGTTCATGTTTTGGGCTCTGTGCCCTCACGCAGCGTGCCTGAGCCGGCTGGGGCTGAGGGGACAGGCCATGGCAGAGCTCTGAGCCTGGTGGGGTGGGAAGGAGGGCAGACGTCAGTCTTGAAGCATTCAAACAAATGCTGCACTACTCCTAGAGAGATGTCAGGCCACCTTTTCTGCTCGAATTGTAGTAAAAATAAATAGAGCTAGAATGTGTGGGCATGGTTTGGAAAAGGATAAAGGGGACATTTCAACATTGGTCTCACTGAAGTGGAAATGATTTCTGATAGCCAGCTGGAAGCTGGCACAGGCACTAGGCTGAAGTTGAGAGTTCATGCAGCTGGGGTTTCATAATACCAAATTGCTAGTCTTTCATTTATTACTTGAGTCGAATCCTAAAATCTTATTTATATGATTAGTCCCTCTGGGCCATATCCTTATTTCTCTTACACCAGACTGACTCAGAGAGGGGGGGACATCTGTGAGGCAAAGCCTTCTCATTAAACAGTCCCTCTAGAATGGAAAAATAAAAGCCAGCTATGGTAACGTCCTCTAGCCTGCGGCGAGGAGGCTCAGACCTACACAGAAATGAGCTGCACACCAGGCAGCTCTCTTCAGCAGAACTAGCACAGCCCTCCAGAGTCCTCCACGCCTTCCTTCTTCAGATGAAGGTTCAGTTCAAGTACCTGGTACTAATCCTCCAGGTCATTAATTTTATTTTTGGTCCAATTTACATCAAAACCTGCTCCCCCTCTCCACACTGAGGAACATGGCAGCCATTACTAGGGGAGCATTTTGTGCAGAGATGGCTGGCTCAATAGCCTGTCTCCTTCATTTGAACCCATAGCCATGAGGACATTGTGATGAACAGTTCAGTGTATCACATGGTGTGTATTCAGTCACTTTGCTGCAGACAGCCCCAGCCCGGAGCAGTAGGGGCAGATGATGTTGCATTGTGCTTGGCCTGGAGGCCTGGGGCTGCTGGCAAAACAGGTGTCCTTAGCAGTGCAGTATCACCCTCCTTATGGATTTGGAAAACAGCTGTATCAGGTGGGACACCAGGAACTGGAGACCCCTTCAGCAGAATGATGGGCAGAGGGTGGGGAGGCATGTCTACTCTGACTGTTAATCTGGCAGAGAGGTGTCTGACATCATGAAGGTCTGAGCTTGTCCATCCATGGGATGAAGCACAGGTTTATTATTCATCTTAGAATCAGGTTGAAAAAGACCTCTAGGATCATCAAGTCCAACCATTAACTCAGCACTGTCAAGTCCACCATTAAACCATGTCCCCAAATGTCATATCCACATACCTTTGGAACACTTCCAGGCCTATTCCAATGCCTGTTCACTCTTTCAGAGAAGAAATGTTCCCTAATATCTAAGTTAAACTTCCCCATGTGCACCTTGAGTCCATGTCCTCTCCCCCTCTCACTTGTTACATCAAAGAAGAGACTGAGCCCCACCTTACCACAACTTCTTTTCAGGTAGTTGTAGAGAATAGCATCTAAACTGAGCCTCTTTTCCTCCAGGCCAAAACCCCCAGCTCCTTCAGATGCCCCGTGTAAGACTTGTGCTCCAGACCCTTCACCAGCTTCTCTGGAGACATGCTCCAGCTCCTCAGTGTCTTCCTTGAACCAAGGGAACCAAAACCAAACACAGTATTTGAGGTGCAGCCTCACCAGTGCCACATCAGACCCACATACTGCTCAGGCAGCTGAGCCCCAATAGGCAGAATTTTTTAATACAGGGTCATTGGAAAAGGAATTCCTTCAGGCTTGGTTCTGGGTCTGGCAGGAGTCCAGCACAGGTATCCCTGCATGTGCTTTTCCTCCATATCTAATCCTGTGTCTATCTATGTCCAACACAGCGCAGGGCTCCTTGCACCTGATGGAGTAGACTCTGCTGTATTTTGATTTCTGAACCTTCACCTTAATCAGCAGCCCCCTGCAATAATAGCTCTGGAAGGAAAAGACAGAGAAGAAAAGGCAGGAGAAAGATGATGAAGCAGAAGGAAGTGGCCAAGCTCACTGGCACACAATATGAACTCAAATGAAGGCAACCTGGTTTCCATGTTCATTCTGTATAAATATCCCCAACAATTTACAGAGATGCAGAGAAAGCTCTGAAGCAAAAGCCTGCCAAAGCAAGGCTGCAGTGCACTTATTCAGAGATGTGAGAGGCTCTAGGATCTCGGGCAGAAATTCTCTAGCAGAAACGTTATGCTGAGGGGGAATCACCTATTACTCCTGTTAGCACCTGCAAGCAGGCATTTTAACAAAGCAGCATTCTCTCACTCTGTTGAAATGCACAGCATATCCCTCCAGGCTAATTAAATATCAACCCCTCCCTTAAGGGCAGTGCAGAGGGTGTGCTTGAGCTCAACCCCTGCACACAAGGGGTGACCATTCCCAGGTCGGATTCCAGCAGGGAAATAAAGACTTCCAGCCACAGGGTACTGCTCTGCGCTGATGCCACCGCTCTGCTCACTGGGCAAAGCAAGTCCTCCACCAACCTCCCTCCCACCGAGACTGCCTCTGCCAGCCCGACTTAATGGCAGCAGGCAAGCTCTGCTGCCTTCAGCTTCCCAGGCACTGCCTAATTGCAGGGCAACACCATGTGCCACGGAGCAGTTTTGTTTGTCAACCTGAAGGTTTTTTGTGTCACTTTTATAAAACACAGGCCAAGTGCATCCAGCACAGCATGGTACGGTGTGCAGCGCAGTGATGTTGCCTGCACCTGGACACCTCTGGGACCCGTTACCCTTGCTAGGGGTGGGATAAAAAGTACTTTGTTTTGTGCCTGCATTTTTGAAAACTGAGAAGAGTGCTCAGGGATTTCTGAAGCTTGAGTTGATTAGCAGTTAATGATGTGTGTCCTGAGGAAAAAGTAAGATTAAATATTCTGCGTGTATTGACCAGGGCATTTTAAGCTTGAGATTTATAGCTATTTTGTTAGTATTTCATGAAGTGTTTAGGTCTGTTCAACTCTTGGTTGCACAGCCGCTCAGTATTTTGAACACTCATTTTATCCAGATATAACTTAAACAACCAATGCTGTATGAAAGTGTGTGTGTGTGTTGTAACTGCACATTAACTCTCCGGGAATGCTATTGAAAAACTGACACAAAGGAGTAACTTCTTCAGCAACCCACAGATCTGTGCTGAAGTGCTGCTGCCTCACCCCAGGGCCATCCCAGACCCAACTGCCTTGAGCACTGCACCTTCCAGTTTGGGAAGAATGCTGTGGCAAATCTTGCCCTCTTTGCTTACTTCCTCAGCCCTTGCTGCTCTCTCTTGACTCGTCTCAGCTGGAGTTGCCTTACACTCAGTTTTGAGCACAGCTCTGCACTTTCCCATGTGTTGTATTTTTGAGTAGTGTTACCCATTTGTGGCCTCTACCCTGCAGGTGCCTCCCAACACAGCTGCCTTAGTGTCGCCCCAGAGCAATTCTGGCCTTGGCCCTTGGAATGCGGTGCAACTTTCCTGAAGGTGGCTACTATGCTCTTACTACTTACCTGTTTTGATGCTTTCTTTCCTGTCACGTTTTAGCCAGGAAATACCATCCATCCATCCATCCATCCATCCATCCATCCATCCATCCATCCATCCATTTAAAAGAAAGGCAAGAAGAAAATGATGGCCTTTTCCAATCTCTTAGGAGAGAGACAAATTTCCTAGAGACTCTCAATTTCTAGGAGCTTGTCTCCATAAAAAGATGAAGGTGTGTTTATAAAAATGTACAAGATCAGCAGAGATGCAATGCAGAGGATTCAGGCCTCACTAATGAGTCTTGGAAGGGCACTTGGGTTGCTGAGCTATCTTGATTCCTGCACACCATTCTTTCACTTCTCCTGCTACCCAGGCTAAGCAGATACAGTGAAGCATATGTAGGTCAAGGCACACTATCTCCATAACTTCATTTTGCCTTGGAGATGTACTACAAGATCAACACCTAACACATCATGCTTAGCAAATGTTGACTATACTGTGCATAGAATGAGGGCCCTAACTTTTTTCCCTTCACTTGGGGAAATTTCCCTCACACAGTACCATGTGTGCAAAAAGTAATTGTTTGCCAGCATATGAAGTGTAGCCAAACAGGCTAAGCTGAACAAAAGTTTCAAGTCCTACATGGCTATTTAGAGTTTCCAGTTAATTGAACACTTGAATGGCAAATACACACAGCCACATTTGGACAGATAATCTGCTAAAAATCAACCTTTCTACCCCAGGGAAACCCTAGAGAAATAATTTATAGTGCAAGTGTGTGGTGTATTTCACAATATGTAAAATTTATATCTCATGCTAAAAAAGGCTAAAACTAAAACTGGCTGAAAGAAATGAAGGAACACATCCCTCAAAAGTTCCTAACTTGAATGAACAAAGTCATAATGCTGCAGTGCATATGCACCGTTGAAACTTGTATTTGTGTATTACACACACAGAAAAAACAGAGTAACTAATATTGCGCACTAGATGTTCTGTGCTATTACAGTAATTTCCAATAGAGAGCTCATACAGATTTTGTTACCAGGATAGCTGTGAAAACCTTCCAACATTTTCTCCCCTGCCTCACCTTTTCCAAATGTGACGCTAAATTTCTATCTTGCAAGAAGTACTATAGATCTGATTATAAATTGGCTCCTCAGGCTGACTTAGCCCACTCTGTGTGGCCAGGGGGATTAGCAGAAGTCAGCTTAAGTGATTTTTTTTTTAGAAGAAGAAGAAACAGGATGCATTGTATATATGTGAGCCTTCCGAGGCAGCTTAGCAGAAGCACAGCAGCACTGCTGACAGGGATAATAGCACTGCTAATAGGTATGGCACATATTCCAAATGCATTCAAAATACTGATGGCTGCATCACTGCTTCTCTTATTTTTCCAAGGGACAGACATCAATGAAAACATACAAAGTAATAGCTTATTTTCACTAACATCCTCTTGAAGGAAATGGTACTTACTCTAGAGCTATCTGCTAATTTGGAAGAGAAAGGGTTTTTTAATGCATTGTAAAACAATCATTTGAATTGAGTTTTAGCATTGGTTTTCTGTAAAAGTCTAAAGGTCATGTTCCTTCTTTACTGTAGGACTGTATCTGGTGTATATCCAGATTCACAAATAGCTAAAGAATAAAAATTCTTTCTTTGGCAGCTGGAACAAAGTGTCTTAAGCAAAATCATGTGTTTGAATCTACATCCAGACATGGGTCTTACTAGTTCAGGTCTGGAAATTTCTTCTACAGTCAGACGAACATTGCAAACCATATATTTTAAACAGAGCACTGGGCTTAATTTGGATTGCTTTATCCATTAAAGAAAAAAAAAAAAAGCTCTACATATTCATAAAAATGATCCTTAGATCATTCCAACAATAAAGTTTCAATCTAGAAGAATAAACTTTCATGGTTAAATTGATTTGGCTTTTTAGGAGCTCCCTTCTTTAGACAGACCTTTCAACCTCTAGAGCTGGGGATGGAACACTTCTTCAAGCAGCAAACTATTGTCACAGCTTGAACAGCATTTTGAAAGCTAACAAAAGTGAAATAACCTCAGATGTTATCACAAACCCCTGTCCTTTTGAATTAAAAAAATTGTTCATGTCTTACTACAGATTTCCTATGAACATGTTTATTGAGTAAGAGTTTTACCCAATATTTTGATGGAATATCAAAATTGTAGGTTCTTCTACCTGATGGCTCCTTGAGATGCACAAATTTCAGGGGTCGTATGGTAAGACCTTTTTATTATTATTATTATTTTATTTTTTTTTTTTAATTGGGTGAATGAAGCATCTTATATAAGTAAAAAACAAACACCACTAGTGAATGAGGTGCTTCTGGCACAAACACTTGGAACCTAACTCATTCATTCTTAAAATTCATGCCACTTTCCCACACAAGGGTTGTCACATACTTGGCAGTGGTCCAAACAGCATAAACCATAATCTAGGAATAAAAGCAAATGAATGCAGGTCTTTTAGCTGCAAAAGATCAGATTCTGAAAAAAAATTTCAGCCATTTCTATTAACAGTGTTTGCCATAAAACAAAACCTACTTACACAGATGGCTGCGTGTTAGTGCTGGGATTTATTTTTTTTTTAACCCTTAACTTCTGCATTTTATCTTCTTTAGTGAGTTTGAGTCAGAGCATCAGTGTTATTTTCATAGAACTGTTTGTGTTCTAATTAAGCAATAAAGAGCAGAGCCTGTTCTGGGGATTAAGAGTAACTTGGAGTGTTGACACAAAGCTGAGAGCCATTAGTGACACCTGGCCATTAATTTCCCAGGAGATGCTAGTGCCAAACTCATCAGGGCTGTTTCTAACAATCCTTGCTGGGTTTTTAATGGGGAAAAACATATTTTTGACTTTTGGGAAGTACCAGAGGGCAGGCAAAATTACTATAGTTTGCCACTGAGGAGATGACAAGAATAAAGGGAACACAGATGACTACAGCAATATCTGTAGAAACATATTTTCTTATTTGTTAACCCACACACACATTCCCACAGAAAGTAGATACTCAAAATAAATACACATATGAGAGAAGAGGTGGGAGATATTTTCAGACCTACCAACTTACAGTACACCAATTTTTACTAGATAAACTAAGCCAACTTCCAAGCACAACACTTGCTGTTTATCACTTTTAAAACCACTTCCATTGCTATTGCTTAATAACCATATAGAATAATGATATGAAAAGCTTATCCAATTAACATATTTATGCTTTACTTGGCAGAGAAGGAATGGTTTGTATACCCGTCTAAGCATTTTTGCATTCCTTCTGGAAATACATTAACCATTCCCATCCCTCCCCCACCTCCTCCATGCTATTACAGCACCTTCATCAGAGACAGCCTTGCATTGCTTCTGGGAGAACACTTTCACTAAATTCTTACAGGATATTAATGGACGTTCCTGTATAGTATTGCCATATGAATGTTTCAATGACCTAGATAAATGTGCATAATTTCCTTTGTGTGTAATGGGCATGAGTGTTTAATTATGACAAGTTGTGACTTTTGTAGTTTATCTCCACCCCCCAGGGAGCCCTTGAAAATGAAATTTCCTATTCCCTGGCATGCAGCGAGTGCAATTTTACAATAACCCTGCACTAGGATATCATAATCCATGTGGCTTCCTCCTTTTTTCCTCCACTTAGTGTGTACAGAGGAGTCCAAACACTGAAACTGGAGTTATGTGAGATGGTGAGTTTTTACACAAAGCAGAAGGTTACAAATTAAAAGAAAGATTTAATGGAAAATGGGCTGCAAGAAAGCAATCAGGATGACTTTTTTTTTACAAGTCACTTAAATTACTGACCAGACATTAATTCTGAGGTTAAGTCTGTTGGTTAAACTAATCACTATTAATCAACAAAGCTGTTAATCAGATTGCTGAGAGCACAGGGCCGAGTAAATTGGACAGTCAGATAATCTCTTGGGTTGACCAAAGATGCAGAGAAGTCTGTATCCCTCTCAGAAAATAGCAATGAGCTAACTAGTTTGCATGCTGTTTGCAAATGATATATGCAACAACATCAAACCCTGCTATGCCTTATTTTTGGGGAGTGTTTTTAACCATCTCCTGCCCTTCTGCCACATGCATGCTTTTGCCCCACACTTGCACCCTCTCTCTCATAGGTACATGTGCAAGAGAGGGTGGAAAAGGCTTGCATTGGAGAGGTTTCAAGTGGAGGATTGATGGCCAGTGATTGTAAAGCCAAATCACTCACTATACTTGCTTTGCACTACAGGATTTCCTGCTGTTGTTTCTAGTTACAGTAGATAATAAAAAATGTTACAAAACCCTCTTAACAAGAAAACAAAACACAGATGGCATGTTGAATGTAAAGTATCTGGGGATGGTAATCGACTCTGGCCTCAAAAGCTATTTTGTTCTGTCGCAGTTTTCTTGAGAAAGTGGGAAAGAGACAGCAGAAAATGCTGCACAAGTTGCTGGAGTGAACTTTGCCAGCTACCAAAAAAGAAGTCTGTGCTGGAAGTAGCTGAGTCTTTTGAGGAGGAACACTAAGGGCCAGTGTGTAGTGTTATTATCCTCTTATCTCTTGAGGCCTCGGTTGGGAGAGCAATCTATTCAGTATTCTTTGGTCAAACTGGTAGCCAACTATTTGAAGACCTGCACAGATACTTCTAAAAGAAAGAAAATGTGGTTATTATTTGCGATATGAATTCTGAAAATGAAACATTATTCAAGGCTTAAAGAGCAGATGATGCCTAAAAGAAAGCTTTTAAAATCATCCCACTGAGAAATGTTTTTATCATGCATCATATTTTAAGTCTTTCTCCTCCTTTGTTCTTTGCTAATACAGATAGTGAACCAGATCTGGAAATCAACTGTACAATGTATGTTTGGCATAACTTCACTGCCCCCTTTGCTGTTTGTTTGCCTGCCTTTGCAGCCCAGTGCCACAGAGACCCATCGGGTTTGGTTTCAGTGCAAAGGTCCCTGCAATGAAATGCACTCATCTGTTCCCAGGGCCAGCCCTGCAGAGTGCTACCTGCTGAGGGAATATTACCCATTTGCTTGTGAGAACATGAAAACAGATAATGACAGATAACAAAACAGTTATGTCCTAGATCTTGTTGGCGAGCAAAAAGCAATGGAGCGTATCTTGGGGAAGATTCACGCTGAGATGCTTTGGTTTTATTCCCTGGTGTGAACTGATGCAGGCCATGAGAGCTGCTGCAATTTATGCTGGCTGCTTGAGGCCTCCTTTTCCAGCAGACATGAATTTCACTGAGCAAGACAGCAGCTTCCACATTTGCTGTGTGGTGTGTCTTCAGGCCTCCGGGGTCTGGATAGAAATCACTTACTGATGATAGATATCAGCGTCTGCATTTGGGCACATATTTAGGGGTATCTTTCTGTCTCTTTTCTTATGTGGGGGCTGCCAGTATTGCCCTCAGGTGGTCCAGACCTTTTGTTCAGCAAAAGCAGTAGGAAGCAGAGCGGACTGAAATTAATCTGTCAGAGCATGGTGCAAATAACACCAAGGTCATGGGTTTGATCCCCTGGGCCGTTCACTTACGAGTTGGACTTGATGATCCTTGTGGGTCCTTTTCAACTCAGAATATTCTGTGATTCTGTGAAGCTAGAGGAAAAAACAAGAGGTTCAACATATTTCTTTGCTCCTACTGACAGGGCTATTCCTTTCTCACCAGACATATCCTGAAAGCACTGCCATGTCAATGAGTGGCTTGCCAGGGGACAACTTGTCAAACTGATTGAATGCAAGCCACAAGGGTGTCTTTAAAGGGTCTTTGAAGCTGGCATGGATTTTGCCCTACTAGTTTGGGTATGGAAAATTCATGTCAGATATATGGCAAAGCACTGGGCATAGCAGAAGAATGAGTGCCTTTCATATTTTCCTGAGAACAGATGACATTTCATTGGCTTTGTGTGGCTGCAACAGCATCAGACTAGAATTCACAGTTATTTTGATGATGTGGGTGTTGGTTTAAACATCTACCTTACTACTCTGGTGTTACTCACTACTTCCCAGTGACTCCAAAATATAAGAGTTCAACACACACGTTCTGACTAAGTGGCACATTTTAGGCCTTGTTATTTGAACATTATATGTCATTTTTGAGAAGCAGAAGAGATCTGAATATGGAAAATACTCACTGACATTCAGTTGCACTTGCCTGACAGTGGCACCAAATTTTTCAATGGTAATGGTATTTCTGACAGTCACAGTAGATTCCTATTCACCATGAGGCCAAGTAAGGGAATCTGCCAGAGGGAATCTGTCAGGAGCTGTGTGGAAGGTGATTACAGCAGAGGCTGAGCACTGCAATGAAATCCACCAAGAGCCTGTGACTCCTCTTAACCATGTTCCTGTTTCACTGAACTACTTAACACAGATGGACAAGTTGATTGGAACTCAGAAATTTTGCTCCTGTCCGTTTGTAGCAGAGTTTGCACCCATTTGCAGCTCTTTGAACCCTGTCCAGGATGCCACAGAAATTACCCACAGAAAAGGTGGTTGGAAGGGAAATGGCCTCAGTACGTTCAGCAAGGGCTGTGACACACCCATCCAACAAAATTTGTTAGTATCTCTCAGCTTTCCTGCTGAGATGGAAGTCAGTTGCAAAGTGATGTTCTGTGTGAGTTTTGAAGGGTGTTGTGCCTTGTGAGGATCAGTCTGTGCTGTTAAGCTGTTGGAGCAGCTATGGGACAGTCTTATAGTGGTACTGCAGAGAGGCACAGATGCAAGCTCGTGGCAGCATGAACAAGGCTGACTCCATTTGTCCACTGCAGACTGTGAATTCCCCCATGAGATGCCATGTGCCACTCAGGGACCGCCACAAGCACACAGATCCCCTGCACCTGAAAGGGTGATTGAGCCTCCCAGGAGCACCAGGTTATGGACAAGCCACCCTCTCTGATGCCCCAGCACTGCCCGCAGGGTGATGTCAGAAATGCCTTTTCTTATTTCCTGTCAGACAAAACATTTGTGGGCTTGGAGTTATTGAAGGAAGCCTGGAAACAGAGAATGTGAGCACATGGGGTCTTAAATGGCATATGAAGCCAAGGTTTGGAAGTGGAGTGAGAGCAGCTCAGTTGATGGTAAGCTAGGAAAGAGAAGAGGGAGGTTTTGATCTTTCTTCAGTAAGACAAACCTATCTAAGAAATGGTCATCAGAGAATCCAGAACCTGTTCCTGCTGTGTACCTGCACAGGGCATTCTTACAAGCACTGGAAGCCCCCAGGTACTGCTGCAATGTACAGACCAGCCTTCCCTTGGATACAGGGTGAGTCCACTCCTCTTGTGTCTTTTGTATAAAGTCTTTCTGTGTGCTTCCATATCAGCTATGTGAGGCTGCACAGGCAGTGAGGTGTGTCACACCTGCTGCATAGTGGTAGAAGGCCTTTATAACATGGGGGTCCAAGAACCTGGACCTCTGGGCATAACCCTCTTACACTCTATAGCACCAGTACAGCAGGGCTCTGTCACCACAGGACATGGCCAAAATGAAGGCAGGAGGTGCATTTGGCCTCAGGCACAGGGGCAGATGACTGCAGACCTGACATTTCATTCATATGGAGGACAAAGGTTTGAACCTGAGTCTCTGATATGCTGTTACTTCACCCTTACCTTACAGATTTCTTTTCTTTATCTCCTCTGTCATTTTGGATCTATTCTCTCTGCCACTGCTGCTTTGACTCTGAAAAATGTTTCAGAGCCTCATTGAAGCTGTTTGTGCAATTTGCCATGCTCTGGTTGTTCTCATTGAAAAGGTGGAGGTTGTTGGAGAATTCAGAAACATTATGAGAAGGCATGGACTCGTGGCATTTGTTCATGAGGCCAGACAGTGGCTGAAAGCCTCACAGCCATCCCCCAGGAGGCAGGTACTACTTTCTCCTCCTCCTTGTTTGCTGCTCCAGTCTGCCAAGCAAAGCACCTGGCCTGTTCCTGGGAATTACCCAGTGCCATTGAACCTATCACCAGCTCTGCTGTCCTATGTACCAATTTCATGGGTCCAGATCATAAAATTATAGTACTTACATGAAGAATACAAAGGTTGGCATGACTACAAAGCACTACATTTAATACTGTAGACGAGACATATATACTCATGTATGTATGTAAACAAAAACAGACCTAGAGTTTTATGGTGTGTATTTTCAGCAAAATCAGAGGTGGTTGTCTCTCAGCAGGTTAAGAATTAGGATTATTTGGGTACCTTAGTTGTTTCTTTATGTATATGCAGTTCAGTTTAATAATAATTTCAATAGTTTTTTAAACCAGGGGTATTTTATGTTCTTTGACACAAATGCAGAGCTCATTCTTGGCTTCGCTTTTAAAAGCTTCACATGTGTGTGTGTGTGTGTATGCTTGTGTGTTTGATGAGGATAGCAGCACAGGCAAAGGAAGAAAATGATAGTGTGTGAACATGCATTACCTTCCCAGCAGGGAAGGGATTTGCCCCCGAGGGTCATGTCGACCTTAGGCATTTAGAGAGTGAGATACCTGGAAATTTCATGTTGAACAGCTACAGAGATCAGGAGGGATGACTGGAAGGGGCTGGATGCCCAGACGTGGGCTGGGAAGCAGACAGTTGAGGAGTAGCACCAGGCAGCCCTGTCTGCCACAGAGGGAGATGAAGCCGTGCATGCACACCCCTCCTCCCCCATCTCAGAACGCTGTGATTGCCTCTGAAAGGAGTTATCAGGCCAAACACTCTGAATATTTTGCTGGGGAATACGTTTTACTTAATTGAGCGGAAAATAAAAATTACATGGACATGGAGGATGTATAACAATGCAGAGATGGGGGAACATGTGCTTCTTAAAAAATAAAAGCCAGAAGTCCCATTGCTACATGAAGTACTCAGGGTATAAAATATTTGCATGCATTGCAATGGCTGGAGCTTGACATGTCTGCATAACTTTGAAGGTCTGCATGATTCCCTTATAAAGAATTTAAGACCAATCTCGTTTGAAGCTAATTCCTTTTCCCTTAATTCCTGCTCAGCTAATAGGAAGCCAAAAAATAAAGCCAGCACAACAGATTCTGTGGTAGAGATATACCACATTTTCCCCAGAGCTGACTGGACTATGTTTCTGTTGTGCTCTGCTGATGTAGGAATATCAGTATTTGGATAGCAAAGCTGTTGGACTTATTGACAGCAACACTGTGGACTTCTTCACAGGATCAAGGGACAGCTGAGGTTTCACAGTACCTCTGAGTCTGTGTAGCCTAACCCCCTTGTTCAATTGCCCCTTTAGATAGTGTGTGTGTTTTTCTCACCTTGCAGGGCTTTAAGCTCTAGCAATAAATGTGCTGAGAGGGAGAAAAGAAAGACACTCCCCACCAATTTGCAAAATACATTAATTTTTCTCTTTCTACCAGAAGGATGAGAAGCAGACAGAGCTGACTTTGTAATCTGAAAAACTTATTATGTCCTAAGGATTCATTTGAGGGTGAAATTCTAGCTATTCCTTAAAATACTGTAAGCCATACATCCTATGAAGTGTGTGCAGCGAATTGTATTCCGTGAATGAAAGGGCAGCGCCGACTCCGGACAGGGGGCAGTGCTGTTCCTCAAGCAGTCCTGTCCAGAGCCTCTGATAAGGACACGGCCTCATTTTTTCCGATCCTTTCCTGCATAATAATGCTCTACGTAAGCGGCTCCTTAAAGTGCTCCGACATCTATCCCCAAGTAATAACCTGCATTGTGTGTTGTCTGTCTGAGAGGTGGCCTTAGGGAGAGACCACCCGGACCATTCCTGGTGTGGTTCTGCAGGGAGGCTGCATTAGCATTGCTGGGGGGCTCTGAGTGCCCCTCTGCTGAGATCTTCAACTAAACACATTGGCACTGCATTAGGAGGGCTCTGGATTTTTTACATTTCATCTACTTTATCTGTTTGAACGCAGATATACCTTTCATCACATCCTCTCACACTCAGACTGTCATGATCCATTTTCCACTGTGTGCATCCAGATGGTTTTTACAGGTTAGATTTCTCTGGCTGATTTTTTTTTTTCGATACAAAGATGTCACTGTTTACTTTAGGCACTAAGAGTGCCTAACTAGGATATTATTTTCTGTTGAAAGTTTTACTTTCCTGATCATGGCTGAGTGACTTTCACAGACACATCCTTGGCCACTGAATAGTGGCTCAGCAGCTTGGCAGTTGCCTCCTTTTCTCCAAAATATGCAGCCTGCTGCAGCTGCTCATGGAGACTTCATGGATCCCAGTCCTCCTATCACCTGCAGCATCGGAGCAGGAGAGGAACAACTCTCTTGGCACACAGCTGGAGCTCCCAGAGCGCATTCTCAGTATCACAGGGCCATCGTTTACTCCCAGATCATGTCTCCTGCTGGTGATGTGGGAAGCTTGGCAAGGTCCCTGCCAGAAGGCCCATCAGCTGAAACCCAGCACAGAGTATGTCTGAGGACAGGGTGTTTGTTCTGGTTGTGTCCTCCATTAAGTAGTTAGTGAAATGTATGATGCATTCAGCTTTTTTCATATTATACTCCATAATTGTATTAATAAAAGGTATTTACCCTTCATTATTTTAATTCTCCAGAGGATTACGGAAGACAGGATATAATTAATCCAAATGCTCATGTGAATGGAGGGAGGTTGTGTGCAACAGCCACTGTCTTCACTAAAAGTAATTGCACACATTCACCACAGTCCAACCTCTATGGCATTTTAAGAGGAGCATGTCTAATTCATGAAAGGGAAGAATTGGTTATTATCAGTATTATCTATAGCACTCTGGTTTAATTAAGAGTGTTAAAGAAAGATAAAAGGTAGGAGAGAAATGGAGGAAGATGAAATGATTTGCCCAAGGTCACAGAATGGAGATTAGCACCTGGGTCTTTACTGTCCCAGGCTTGTGCCTTGTCCATTAGATTAGGCCTTCCTTCTTGATGATGAAGTATCTTGAACACCCATGTAAACCTCTCAAGGAGAAAAGCAAAAATGTCTCAGCGTGGTCAGATAAAATTTTAGCAATGCACAAGACACCAGTGGAATTGATTTAAAAAGGAAACACTCATGCTTTAAAACAGTCAAGGCAATGAAATCCTGCTTCAATTTGGAACTTATATTTTTGTAAAACTAATCAATTAAATCATGCTCCTAATTTAGAGTACTTATGCTTTCAGCTACATTTCTGAGCTAGGGACAGGCTTTCTAGGATTCACAGCTTCTGAAATAAAAATAATTGGCTTCTAAGGAATGTAAAGTGCTAAGGAAGTAACTACTTACCAACCTATTCATCCAGGAGCAGTTCAAGGAGCAGCTTTACATATCTGGGCATCTGCAAGATTAAAAAAGATACAGTTCATTAGCAGACAACAACGTTAACACTCAGGTTACAGCCAAAAAGACAATGCAAACTTCCTGGGCATTTTAGTAAGGATGCCAGTATGAGCATCATTGCTTCTGAGCAGCTCTTGTTCAAACATGTCCCTTGGCTGTGTGCTCTGCTCAATCCCCCCTTCCAGTTCTCCCGGAGGCCTCTGTCCACTGAAGCAGACAGTGTCTCTGCTTTCTCTCCCCACCCTACCCCTACCCCACAGGAGATGCCAAGGAGCTGCTGAAAAGACTAAACCCTGAGCCTGTAGCCAGCTCCTGTGTCCTTCTGAAGCAACATGGTGAATTGAGGGATGGAGGTCTGGTCCTGACACCAATCTCAGCATGGGCAGTAATGTCTAAAAAATTGCTGTCAATCTCAAAGATCTTCAAGGAAATCTAGATTGTAGTTTTCTAACATGTTGCTTTGTTCAAACAAAAGCTCTGGAGGTGAAATCTGCCACTTCTGAGGTGGAATCTCTGCCCAAACTGCAGAGAGGCTGCAGAATAGCCAAAGGCCTGTTCAGGGCAATGGTCCAGGAGACCAAGATAATTTCTAGCTGATATGATGGAGTGAGCTACAGAGTGTACTAAAGCCAGCCTAAAGGGGCTAATCCAAAGTAACTATGGAGACAGTGGGTGTGATTTGTTTGAAATTGTCACAGGTCTAAGTGAGCTGGATAGGTAAGGTACCATTGGCAATCAGTCAGGGCTTGGTACAGTTGCCAAACCGTGGGTGTCTAAAGAAGTTTCATCCACATGGAACTGGCAGATGTGGAACACATCTGTGGATGACCTGTGCTCTTCTGGGCCACCAGCTGGGGTCCTACTGTCCCTATGGCATCTCAGCTGATAACAAACACTAATGTTTACAGAAGAATAGGGCTTCTTGCTGCCTTTTAGACACTTAGATGAGGATAAGTTAGAGCACGTCAGTCTGAAACGCCACCGTGGGCACACCTTTCTCTCAAACACAAGCTTGTTTGATGTGCCTACCTTGGCAAGCCCTGCTGCCCAGCAGGGCCAGCAGTTTGGGTGCAGCTTTCTATTGACACAGCTGTGAAACCTGCCCTTTCTGGCAGTGAGGTAGATCCTGTTGGGCAGGGGCTCTCCACAGCACAGCACAGATGCATCCTTTGTTTCAGGCCTCTTGTTTGAATCAAGCGAAGCGAGGCCCTGAACTTTGGGCTCTCATATCCCAGGCACCACCCACACTATCATGTCTTTGCTACTGCAAGCTCTCTGAAGAGGAAAATCACCTCTGGCACTCAGGAGATACAATCCTAAACCCCACTGGCCACACTACAAAGAACAGCTCTCTAGTGGCTTCAGCTCAAGGTGTTGTGTGCCATCTGAGTAGGATGGGTTGGTCTGTCTTGATCTATGGAGTCAGTGGAAAGGATCTGTTAAAATTTATCAAGCTGTGGAATTCCATCAGGTTTTTAATTGGAAATGCAAAAGAAAGTACAGAGAGTAGGATTCACATGGCCTGTTTTTAGTGGGTATTTAGTCTAAGTGACTGCCAAGGCACTTTATACCATATGGCAAGGTGAGTGCCTCTGGGGGTTAAATCATAATGTTTCTCTCTCCCTTACATTATTTTTTATGCTTAAATGGCTATCTACTTCAGGGGAGGGAAAGAAGGCAGATGATGGGAAAGTTCACTTGAAATATAAATCTCCTATCTAATGGGCTGGGCGGGCTAATTCCCTGCCCTTCTAGAGCAGCAAGACCACAGCTCTTCCATCTAATGCTTCACCACCACAGTTCAAGCAAACACTGCCCTTGAGCCTGCTAAAGCCAAGCTGCTTGACAACACTGAAAAGCCCACAATTCACAGTCCTTTATTTTGTGTGATCAGGATTCAATTCTTGCTTGAATTTAATAGAAAACAGATTTGAGTCCTAAAATTCTGCAATACAAAGCTATACTTCAGTGCTTGCCCTGGTTTTGAGTACTTGGTGAATATTTTCTTCCTCAGAGAGTGGATTTTAAAATCTAAACCAAAGAAAACTTAATTTGAAATTTAATGGGTTAAAATAAAAACTCTGGGGATTACATTAACCTTGAGAAGATGATAAAGGAATTACACTTTTCCTTAGACACTTGAGCTAAAGATTTATTTTATCATTTCCACCCCTCCCAAAAGATGTAAAACTGCTTCCTGATATTCATTATAGCTGCCATCTCAGATACACATACACCCAAATTCTGATATTCTTACAAGGTCCAAGGCTTCAAAACTCAGCAGAAAGAGACATGGATAACCCAGCAGACTCTCCTCAGGAATCACTTTTTAAAGCCCTGTCTTTTGCAAAAATCCACCTGAGTTAAAACATTGTAAAGAATTTGAAATTACAGTAGGTACACAACATGCAAGTATTAATCTTGCCTAGGACTTCAGTTTTTCCAGATGTGCTTGTGTGATTCTTTGCCAAAGCATCATTGTATTCCCATGCTTCTGGATTAAGTTTTTTTTACACCTTTTTAATTCCAGAATTAATTTCTTCAAGGCACTTGGAGTGGGCCTCTAAAGATTGTCAAATAAGTGTTTGTGTTATGCAGACTTCTGTAGTACTGTAAAGTACCTCAGGCATCTAGATACTAAGCAGTGGGCACCTTCAGCCACAAAGCAGGAACCAGGCTGTTCCTGCAAGGTGAATATGAACAAAGGATTTATAAGGGAAACACTAGAGATGCAGAGTGGGCAGCCAGACATACACTGAACAGAGGGAGAAAGGATGGAGGTACATGTTTCTTACAGCTAGCACACAGGGAAGATGTCTGACCTCACTGTGCCTTGCCCAGTCCTGACCTTTCTGTTACCATGGAGTTAAGAGTGCATGATGGACTGTGTCTGAAGGAAAACAACACTCAGTCTCTCCTCCAAAACAGCCAAGAGCCTCAACATGGCAGTGTCTATCCTGGGGGTAGGAAAATATCATTAAGGTCCTCAACCTTGCTGATTGAGAACAAGGGCTTAACAAACCCAGCTCTTCATCATTGTTCATGAGTGCCCTTAAAGCCAACACAGAGTTTTCCTTTGGAGCACTTCATGATGCTAGGAATAGAGGAAAAGTAGGGGATTAATGGCAAGCCATCCTGCTACTCTTCAAACTGAACCACATGAAAGCCACCTGATGGCTTTCTTTGGCAGGGTGGCTTGCAAAGCAAATGCACAATACCTGTAGTAGATGTCAAATTTACAGTTTGTCCTGTATTTCTACATGCTACACTCACACGAATATTAGGGAGACATGAACTAAATGGTGCCCTTGAAAAGGGGAGATATATCTGGTTAACAAACTTACTTTAAATCAATAGACAGCACTGAACTAAGACAAATATCACACCTGAAGGAGAAATCTGCAGTTTCTATATCAAATGAAAACAAATTGAATTATTGATAAATTATCTAAGCATTAACAAGTGATGCTCCTTAGCTGCAACAATCCCTGACCTGTGTCTTGTTAACACGTGACAGAAGAGACCATTACAGCTTTCTACTTGACTCTGGCAAGACCTCAGCTGTTTCCAGGCCTGAGAGATTCAGGTAAAGAAAGATAGATACATTACAGAGAAAACAAAAAGCAAAAAAGAATGTTGCAAGACATCTGGGAAATTCAGCATGGGTGGGTGGGTGGGTGGGTGGATAGATGGATGGATGGCTGAAAGGGAGGGATAGATGAAAGGAAAGGAGGGAAGGACTGAGTAATTTGTTTCCTGAAAATGAATACAGGAGAAAATACAGGAATTGTGAATGTCTTAAAATGCGTACAAACTTGCTGTAAGTAGGATGTTGCTCATTTCTTCAGCATGACCGAAGGCAAGACAAGAAAATATCAGCTTAAGTTGCAACATGAGAGATTTGGGTTAAATGCAATGATTGTTAAGAATTGGCAGGGGCTACTGAGACTGACTGTGGAGTGGTTTAGGGCTACACAAGACACATGTCTCTCAGTAATGGATATTCACTCCAGCCTGAGGACAGGAGGATGGATTAAAATTAGCTGACCTCCTGAGATTTAAGATAAGCTTACTTCCATGTGATTCTACAAAATGAAAAAAAAGGCATCTCAAACCAGTATCTCTGAGGGAACCTGCTCTTCCACTGTTGCTATTGGTTAGTAGTGTTTTAGGCCAATTACTTGCATCTGCAATTATTTACACAAGTTAAGCAGACATACAAAGCACCATATGATGGAGATTTTTTTCAGTGTAGTCTTTGTTTTAAGCCAATCAATTAATTTGGTATCTAATCTCTGTTCCCCTTCTTCCCTGGGATTAGTTTAAATATTTGAACATGTTAATAAAGAATTTTAAATAAAAGCTAGAACACATTTCATTGTAAATCTCTTTGTTTTGCAGAAACGTACTTTGATGTTTTGTCAGAACTAAGCAGCTTTTCCCAGGTACATTATCTAGTGCAGTATTAAAGGCGAGGTCTTGTTGAAATAAGAAAAATGTACACAAAAGTATGGAAACCCCCTTCTGCATTCCTCTGAATGGAACTTGGAATTTTATTTCAGAAAAATAATGCTGTTTTTTTCTTGAACAATAAAATTTGTTCTTTTTGTAGCACAGGGCATGTGCAAGGGATTTCTTTCAGAAGGGCTTATAGAACTGCTTACAGAGGATACTATTTTTTTAACAATTTTTTTTTGTTGAGTCTTTGAAGGAGTAGGTTTCTCATGTTTGAGAACTCTGCAGGTCAGATAATGAAAAGTAATTAAATCATAAGCCATGATTTGATAACCATAATCTGATAATCTCTAGGAAATGCAAAAATGCATTCAGTATGTGTTCTCACATGGCTCTTCCTGGAGTGTTACAGATCCAGGTGCAGCATGTCTTTCTAAAAAAAAGAAAAATAAAAAACAGCCATCCCTACAAGGTGCAGTGAGATACTATTGAAATTAAATTCAGTGGAAAATATATAATGATAGGCTGATTGAATGCTTTCTACTAGATTTGAAGGCACTGCTTGCAAACCCAGCAGTATTTTCAGCAATTTCTGTTCCACTGTGTCTCATCTGTATCCCTGTTCTGTGGGCACCAAATGTGTATCAGACCATTGCGATTATGTACATGGAGTTTAAGATGTCAAGCACACATGATCATTTGAAGTTTGGATATTCCTTGCCTTTTTCTGCTGACAGAGCCTTTCATGTGCAGTGCTCTGAGATCCTTCTGTTTCTGGGTGCAGTAGCTCTGAGGGCCAGAAGGCAGTTTGAGCCAAAAGAGTGAACTGTAGGCGTGCACAGTTTGGTATCTGTGTGGGCATGAGGCTTCTGCATTCCCATTGCGGGTGGGAGGGATCCAAGGTGGGAGGGAGTTTGGTACACAGGGCTGTCCCATGTCCCTTGAGATGCATGAGGTCTAGACTTCCCCTCCTGCTGCCACCCCAAAAAGGCATCCCTGGCCATGTCTCCTATGTCAGCCTCATCTGAAAACTCTGGACATCACAGGGAGTCCAAACTGGCACAAAGTATCCAAGTTTAAACTCCCATGCATAATCTGTGAAAGGAATTCATCTGAGCTGCCCATGCTGTCTCCTTTACAATGAGGCACGTTGCTCCCCACCCCCACTGACTGGATCTTCACTAATGGAAATTTAGGCACCCAGCTCTGATGTAGAGACCTACCATCAGAGACGTTAACCTGGACCCAAGCCCTGCTGTGCCTTTGAGATTTCCCTGTTACTGTGTGAGCACTCAAAGATAATTGCTATGGCTTCTGAAATTACCCCAGCAACCCCCTTCTGTACCTCTGTCAGACCCTGCCTATTCTGCTGACTGGAGGACATCTAAGTGATTTTAATGTTCTTCAACATTGGGATTATTTTCAGTAAAGACAGAAATTGGATCGCTGATTGTCTTCCAAAGAAACAGGAGCCTGGTTATGACTGGTACACAAATAACAAAAGGAAGCCTTTTGAAATGAAAAGTAAAGCCAAGAGAGTTACATATCCGCACTTTTGGGGTTTTTTTTTAATTAATAGTAGCTAAGTTTCCAGGATATCTTTCTACACTCCTCCAGCCATTTGTTTTTGCTTCCTAAAAAGCTCTGTGTTGTTTCTCTCCATTATTTAGCAGTTGCTGTTTTCCAGAACAGAATGGCTGTTCTTCAGGTTTTGGCAGGAACAATCCCTTTTTCTATGCTTCATGCTGTTTGTGAAATGCTTTGGGAAACTTTCCACTGAAAAGCATTGTGAAAATGCAAGCTTATTATTACTGCAGTGGGGAATAACAGGTTCGGCTGTCGATTCACTCTGTGAGCAGGTGCCAAAATCCTGCTGGGAAATACTGATGGATTTTGCTGATTCACTGCTGCAGATGGGATGTGTTAGCTGGGCTCTGTGTTACCAGGGGGCTGCAGGGACCTGCCTCAGCTCTGCTTAGGGGTCTAGAAGTGGGAAAGTGAGCAAATCTAAGATTTATACTACAGTAGTGCATAAAGCACAGCTTTTCAGAGCCCAGCTCTGAGAAAAGAGGGTGGGTTTTGGCCACCTTTGTGCCTTGGAGCTCTGTTTCGAAGCAAGCTGAGAGAGCCATCTGCTTGCTGACTGCTACAGAGCTGAGCAATGCTTGTCTCTCCTCCACCTCCCTATAATTGTTTGCAGCATGCTGAGCTTATCCCACCTCTCTGCATGGACTCAGGGCCAAAGTTTAATAGATCTGCAGGTGCTGCATTTTGCAAGGCCTGAGTGCCTCACTGCCCACCATCCTTGGCACAGGGTTCTGGGCTGTCTTGAGAGGGCAGAGGATGCTGCAGGAGGAGGCAGGCTGAGAGGGTTGGAGTCTTGCACATGGCAGGGTGTTACACACTAATGTGACCTCTGCACAACAAATGTGAGGAAGCAGGGGTGGCTTTGTTGTATAGCAAATAACACATCTGAGCAGAGCACCACTGGCAGTGCCCAATGCCAGGCTCTGCCCCTTCTGTAAAGTCAGGACCCATGGAAAGTGTTGGCAGAGCTGGGTGTTTGCTCATAGATCTTGCTGAACACTCTCCCACCCATTCCTGTTGGACTGGATGGGACATGGTCAGCTCTGCAAGCGTGAGCCACTGGCAAAAAAAAGCAGCGAACTGTTGTACCCTGCTGTTTCGGCAGCCCACACTGCTAATTCTGAGGGACTGAGTGTAAGGAAGGGAGAGCACTATAAATACATGCAGGGATGTCATATCCCTGATTCCTGGAAATGTGTAGAAAATGAGATTTGATATAGAAATGTGGCTTCCATAGTATCCTGGGGCCCACATAGCACTACAGTCTCACCTGGGCTATTGTGCAGGGCTGAACATCTGTGCTACCACCCCAATTACCTAAATAACTCCTGTAATGGATGGAAACAGTGAATATTGGGGAGGGAGAGGCTGGTCAGCCTTGCCAGTGAAGGTGCAGGTTTCTCTAGGAGATGTGCACATGAGTTGAGAGCTCTGTGGGTATGTGAGGTGCTCTTGCTGCTGCTGGGTGTTGCTGACTCCTACATCCTGGGGCTGGTGCTGCCATGGATGGTGTCCTACACCACAGGACACACCAGCATATGTACTTGGTGTGACTGACCCCAGAAAGTGCCTGAGTGCTCAGGACAGCTTGTGTCACTTTGTCTGCCCTTTTCTGCCTTAAGCATGGCCAGCTGTCATGTAGTGCATCCCTGGAGCCCTGGCAGGCCCCACTCCTGTTCCTCTGGCAGGCTGAGCCAGAGGGCACTGGGACCTGTGGCTGGGGGCAGCTGAACTGGGATGCTCAGAGAAAGGGGATAGCTGGGCTGGGGAGCAGCAGGGGGGACCTGCTTTGGTGGTCTTGACTGGTTCTGCTCTTGCTTTTTTTCTTACTTTCATAAGAGCCACTGATCCCTCCTTGTCTCCCATGAACAGCCCTCCAACCCTGACCATGGAGCACACGGCTCTATCATGGCTGTCGTGAGATGTGCTGCTCCCTGTGTTTGACTGGGCCACTGAGGGAGCCTTTGGGCTGAGAAAATGCCCTGGAAAGTGGCAGGCACCTCTGATATGGATATGTAACTCAGACCCAACAGCAATGCTTAGCAAAAGTACCTGGTACCTTGTGGAAAGGGCTCAGGTGACAATTGAATGGCAGATTTGGAAATGTCAATGGGTCTCCAGAGTGTTGTGAAACGCTGTCAGTATCTTTTCTAAGGTGCAAGGAAGAGAACTGATGATATTTCCTCCTCCTGTGTTGTTGAACTGCTTGTGGGACTGGTGGTTTGCCCCTAGGTCATGTTGCTTCTTCTGTTGTCCTCCCAGATGGGCATCCAGGGGACCTAGACAGCCTGGGTATTCCCTACTAGCAACCAAATTGTTCCAGGAGTGCAGTGCTTTGCCCCTGGCTCCTGTGACAGACAGCCTTTGCTTGCCCGTGCCCCTCTTTGCGTGGGGACTGGGTTGTAAGGGCTGCTTCAGGAGAATGGATAAGGCCCAGAAATGCTTCATGCACCTTTTCTGCTGAACAGGTTTCCAGATATCAGGGAGAGCAGGAGGAGAGGGTGTCAGGCAAATAAGAATCAACAGCTGTGTAGATGAGTGCTGTGTCAACACAAGAACTGCATCCTCACTTAATAGTCAACATTGTTGAGTGTACTTTAAAAAGAATTTAAAAGCGAGGAAGAAAACTGCAAGGATCTCCCTTAGTGTGATATTTCTGGACTTAAGGTATTCTTTCCAAAGAAGACTGTGACAGTATTAAAAAAAATTCTTTGATTTTAGTAGTAAGGTTGTTACCTTTGTCTCTTAATTGATTGAAGACAGAATCTGCATTACCTACATTAATGTAATCAGATAGGAGTAGACCTAGAAAAGGTAATAAGCATTCATTGGCAAGAGAAAATCCTACAAAAATGGGGTTTTCTTACATTAGGTAAGTTTGTCACTTTTCAAGGGAAAAATTGTAATGCAGAAACATCCAATAATCCCCCGAAAGTGTCATAGACACATCTCAGTTGTGCCCTCCCTCTTCAAGTCTCCTTCTCCTGGCAGTTCACTCTCCCCTGACTCTCCTTCACATTTCTTCACATGGATAGAAGAGCCCACCACATTTTCACATCCTTGAGTATTCCACTTTTAGCAGCCATTTCCTCGTTTTTCTTCATAAGGAAGCACTTTTCTTGCACTGTACTTCCATTAAGAAAATGTACAAGTATAATAGTTACTTGAAAAAAGTGACTAAAGCTATCCTAATGTTTTTATGGAGTCATTAAAGGTCTTATTAATATTTCTCTATATTGAAAAAAATCTAATTTTTTACTTGTGACATAATCAGGAGCTGTACCCTACTTTTCAGGGGTGAGGCATTTGCACGTTAACCTTTCCTTCTGCTTTGAACCATCATTCTTATGAACTTGCTGAACTACAAATCAACCCAGGGCTCTTAAAGAAGGCTCATTTTCTCCCAAGGTCTGTTGAACCCTCTCTTCATGCTTTGAACAGTTTTTCTGCATAGGTGAGCTGGAACCAAGGGGCCTTGTGGAAATGTGCCAGGCTAATGGTGCCTTAATCCTTCAATCTCTGAGCTTCCTGTGTCCTGGGGCTTTCCTGTGCCATGATGGGGCTTTGCTGTCAGGGCCACATCTCTGCTTACTGGGGGTCTTTGGGGCTGATTTCCAGCTGCTGCTCCTTATTTGCTTACTGCTCTTTGCTTCCTGCTTGCTTCAGGTTCTGATCTCTCTGGTGACCAGTGACAGGACCCAAGGGAACAGCACAAAGCTGTATCAGGGGAGGTTTAGGTCAAATGTAGGAGAAGGTTTTTCACCCAGAGGGTAATTAGGCATTAGAACAGGCTTGCCAGGTAGATGGTCACAGCACCAAGCCTGGAAGAGCATAAGAAGCTTTTGGACAATACTCTCGGGAACATGGTGTGACTCCTGGGGACAAGCTATGCAAGGCCAGGACTTTGGTGATCCTCTTGAGTCCCTTCCAACTCACGAGATTCTATAATTCTATACTCATGGTGGCAAGAGCTAGAAAGAAGCTAGCTCTAGGAATAATTCGGATTCTGGAGTAATCCCAAGACACCCACATGCCAGCCCAGCACCCAGCATGCATCAGTGGGAGATCCACAAGGGAATAGGACTGTAAATGCTACTGCTGGGATGGGGCTGGAGATGGTCTCTACAGCCTACCCCACATGCCAGCACTGGGAAGGGAGGTGAGTACCCACATGTTCCCTACCCAGGGGTGATAAGTAAACTTTTAATTGATTTGGTGACAACAACTAAGGGCTAAAGGAAAGCAATAAAACTACAAGAGCATAAAAGCAAGGATATAGTGAGTGATTTACAGTATGCTGGATCTGCTCACCACTTAGTGGGGCTGCAGCACGAGCAGTGATATTAATGTGTGAATGTTAACCATGGTGCTGCACAGAGCACCCCAGCACTCCTGACAGCTGTGTGTGAGTTATTTCAGAAACGCATGGCATGTCTCTCCCATCCTGATGCATTTCTTAACAATGATACTTCATAAATCCCTGGTTTATAAATTCACTGCCAATGGAGAAAAAAAGTGTCAGTCTGTAATCTGTTGTCATGGAAATAGTTGGGAAGTTCAATGTGCAGAGATGCATAACTGGGATGGGAAAATACAAGTGGGCCTGTCTTGATTTTTGCCTCTTGAATTCCTCTGCTCTGGAAGTAAATGTAGAGGTTATATCAAAGCCTCAGAGAGTTGCATGTACTTTCTGGACAGATGCATTTTGCTAGCCAAGAAAACTACAGCCAGCTTAATCCAGGTGAATTTCCTGTAGTGCAGCACTGCATTTTCTCTTGGATGCTGCTTCTCACCTGCTTTGCGCTTTCTTCCTGGGAACAAAATATCTTTTATAAAAGAATCCCACACAAGATGAAAAGTGAGACAAGGACAAGCAAAGATAAAATGAAAAAGAAATGTTAGAGGAGGTGAGTACAGAGAGGCAATATTCCATTTACACTATTATGGAGGTTTTAATTTCCTGAAAATATTTTATATGCCAGGCAGGAACATGAGTGAATGGCAGTCACATTATCAGGCCTCTTATCAACCTTGATTTTGCACAGTGTTACCCAAATGGATTACTTTTTCAATAGTTCAGTAACTAAATTAAAAAAGAAAAAAACCCACAGTTTGGTTCAGGATAACACATGATTGTTTATTCATTATTTCTCAATTCAGGTGAATTTTAGAATAAAAACACCCTCCTGAAATAATGCATCAAAACAATTTATTCAGAAACTGTCAAAGCAAAATATCAAGGAAGTATCAAAAATGTCTCATTCCTACATTTTTCCCCATTTATCCATAAAATCTAACACCAGTCAGGGCATATTTCTCACTGGAAAGTGAATTTTTCATTTGTTCTACTTACTATTCAACAAAACAAATCCTCTCTCCTTCTATTGTAGTTATTTAATACACACTGAGCTGCCATTCTGCCACTGCAGTGATAAATCCTTCATCTCCTTTTATAGTGGCTCCATAGGGGCCAGCAAGATGTAAAAAGTGTTGGTTTTGTTGGTTGGTGGTTGTTGTGGTTTTTTTGAAGCACTATGAGGTCAATTTCTTGAGGCGTGCCAGGACATGTAGGCTGGGGTCACATAGGTGATGTCCTCCTGGGAGTGCTGGTCAATAGCATCGTGTCACAGTGTCACAGAGGGGACAGCACCATTGCTTGCCTGCCTCTCCTGGCACCCTATAACAGCAGAGCTGGAGGAGAGGATTTATGGCTCTGCAGAGGATTTTGCAGCATGGGACATGGACAGGGAGCACCCCAGGCAGTCTTCTGACCGAGGCATTGTCCCTTAGCCCACCAGTGACAGCAGAAGGAACATATTCCTGACAACTTCAAGTTGAACCTCAAGCCTGGACTTGTGAAAAGGTGAGGTCTCATATAGCCACACAGCATGGGCTGGCACCAAAGCTAAGTGGCCCTGCTCGATCTGACCATCTGGGAAGGGGGCAGTGACCCACATGCCTCCAGCTCCCCTGATTACCCATCTTTCCAGCAATGTCTGGCACTAATGCACACCCAGGAGCACACCTTCCCTCCAGTTTCTGTTAAACACTTCAGCTTTTCCATGGAAAGCTTTTATATTGTATTGAATTTAAATCCACCTGGGTTTCTTTCTGGTCAGTACTTTAGTACAAGGCTTAAGTAATCGATATATAATTTTCACCAGCATTTCTTTTTCACACCTATTTTTCCCCCTTGCCCAGTCATTGTTGTGCCATCACCAACTAACAGCCTGACTGTGCTCCCCCCTGCCATGATTTATGCCTAGGAACAAACACAGAAAGAGAACTGCTTTGGAAAAAAACTGTCCTCGAAGTCCCAGTCCACAATAGTTTTCTCTTCTTTTTTTTTTTTTTTTTTTTTTTTTTTTTTTTTTTATTTTATTTTCTTTTCTTTTTTGAGGAGATCAGAAAAACATAAATTGCAGTATATCTTCAAAGTGCTTGGGGTTGTTTGCCACATGACTCATACCGACTTTAATGGGAGTCACATGCTAAACTCCCATGCATGCAACACTTGGAGAGTTTTAAAGTGCCACTGCTTTGCGCAAGAGCCCTGAATGAAAAGCTACTTTTGTTTTCCTGCTCCACAGCACTGGCATTGACTAAATCCCAGCTCTCCAGCAGTAAAGTGCTGGGACAGAGTGAGAAAAATCCAGCTGGCAAGGCAGTGCTTCTGCTAGGCTTCCCTGACTCCTGCATGCCATCTCTCCCTGCCTGCTAGCACAGCAGGCAGGTGAAATCAATGCTGCATCAATGCCTAGGAAATCATGCCAGAGCCCCCTGAAAAACAGAGACAGGCTGATGATGGGCCTGGCACTGAAGTATTTACATTACCTCTCCTGTTACTAGTGCCTGCCAGTTAGCTGCTCTCTTTTTTGCAGGATTACATGTATTTTCAGTGGTGCCTGTCTCTCTTCTGGTAGTTCCCAGTAAAGCTTCTTATTATGGAGCCTTGAAATCATTGCCATTATCTTGCCATCTTGAAATACAGCAATATAGCTACCATTGGGAAACAAAGGGGGAATTATGTTTTTTCTTGAGAAAAGAGCTTGCCTGGCAAGATGCAGGGTTCGTCCAATTTGAAAAAGAAAAGAGCAAAATCTCCTGCCCTTCCCCACCCTCCTTCCCTGGAACAGGTCGTGTATTAGTGTGCTGTCAGGTCAAATGGCTGAGTGTGATTTAGAGGGGCAAAAACCATGTTAAAGCAAACTAAGAGTGGATTGTTCCAAGTGCATACATGGCTAATCCTTGCCTAGGACTAGGCAGCCTGGGCACTGCCGATAGGAGAATCTCTCCGGGTTTCTTTGAAGTATGGGCAAGTATATTAAAGTGGGAGGAAAGCACAACTCCTTCAGGTGGTGATTTGTGTTTATTGGCTGTGATTTTTATGAGTTGGGGAAAGAGGTAGAAGTGCCAGCATATGGTAATTGAAATGTACGGGGTTGGTGTAAGAGACTGTTTCACGACCAAGGGAAGGTGACAAAGCCCTTTCAGAGGAATGTTTTCCAGCGTTCACTAATGTTGCTGCATAAAGGGTCCCGGTGCTAATGCTGCCTTTAATGGTGTAAGTGCAAAGCCGTGAATCATCCACCTGACGATTATAGCAATACATCCTCGGCCACTCAGAGCTGGGACCCTGCAGCATTTTAAAACACTTGCTTTAAAAAGCCTTTCAGTGCCGTGGGTGGGATGAGGGATCCATACAGACAACACCATCTACTATATCTGCCCTGGATTCTTTGTTGGCTTCCTCTTTTGGGGGTGTTGCCTCATCCTAATTAGGGTGGGAAGCAGAGGCTGTGCCGAATAACAGCTGGCCCATAGCAGTTTCCTCTGCCTGCCATTGTCAAGCCACATTCGCTAGTGAGTTATGCATGCCTTGAGCTGGGAAAGAAAAAACACATGGGATGTAAATCTGGCAGTCAAGGACCCCAGTGAGGTTCCTCACTGGTTTCAGCAAGCCATTTATGCAAGCAGGAGCTGCAGGAGCAGGTCTCAGCCATACACCATCAACCTGACAGAAACAGCAGTGCTGCAGTGGCTTCCTGTGCATATGGCTATTTTTCTGCCTGGAAACGTTGCACAGATAAGACTGAGGATTTTTGCATATTTTTCCAACAGCCCAGCTGGCATTCTGTCTCTGCTGGATAACCAGAAATGCTGGACAGAGGGCCACTGCCTTGCAAATAAATCATCTCTGCACTGCACGTGCCATGAGGCTGGCGTGGCTGGGATGTTTATCACACAGGCTCTCTCCTACCCTGCAGATGGCCTGTACAGATGCAGTAAATCAGCCCTATCCTGACGTGCCCGATGCAGCACATCTGGGAAGCGCATGCTGGGAAGGCCAGCCCAGAAGTGCTCCCTCCCCAGGGGCTGCACACAGGCAGCCCTTCCCACGCTGCTGGTCTTCTTGGCCCAGCATTCAGTCTCACCCTGCAGGGAAGCCGAGAGGAGGCTGGAAATCTCTTCATCTGTTTTATTTTCCAGCAAACGTTTCTTCAGCCATCTCCCTTCTCTTAACAAAGCAGCAAAATGAGGCAGGTGCTGGCAAAGTCCGGGAGCATCCCTGGGTGATCTGCCCAGCCCCCACACTGCATCCCCCCAGCATCCCCTTCAGGGCCAGCACTGAAGGACCACCCATCCCATCCCCTGCTTTCTCCTTCCTAAAGTTTGGAGAGACTGTCTGAAGAGTTTAAATGGCCCAATGTGGAAACCTGTCCCATCTAGAGGTGTGTGTCTCAAGATGTGGGGAGGAGGGGAAGGGAGTGGGGGGAGCAGGGAGGAAGGAGGTGGCTTTGCAATTGTCCACAATGACAAGTGCCAGGGCAAGAGCAGTGCACCGAGGAGCAAAGGCTGGAGGTGAGGTGGGTGCTCCCCTGGTATCCCCTCTGCACAGGGACCTGAGTCAACCCTCTGAAGTCCTACGAGGCACCTGTCAGCCTCCACCCCGTGTGAAAGTACAAATTGCAGTAACCCCTTCAATAGTAATTGGTGGGCCAGTGAGCCCGTTGCTGCACCAGAATCCCAGACAGGACATGAGGATGTCTCTTCAGTCCTGTGGCCAAACCTTCTGAAGGTACAGCTCAATATGGGCAGCATTTGCTTGTATGATCGGTTTCTTTTTATTTCTTCATTCACTTAGTTTTTGGGGAAATAGTTTGCCTCACCTTGACAGCTGGCTAAAAAATTTGGTTGCATGGTTTCTTGGCACAATGTGCAGAATTTGTCTGAAGCAGACTGTTTCATAGGAAACATTGACTATTACCACCAAATTTTTTGAGAGGGAGATGTTGAGACATTTGGAAAAACTACAACTATTTGTGGTCAATTGTCAGTCCTCTTGACGTGCTGAAGCCTCCCCCTACAAGGGGATTATTTTAAATATTAGAATGTGCAAAATATTTGGATAGTCAAAACAAAATCATCAGTGGTCTCCAAGGAAAATGGTTTCAATGTTTCAAAAAATTCTATCGGAATTCACAATATTTATTAGTTTATTAGTTTTCAGAATTATAACACTATATCAAAATTGTGCTTAAATAAAAAATATCAGCATAACAACCCAGGGATATCAAAAGAAATCAGATATTGGGGGCTTCTCTTTGTTCTTCACTGTAGTTTTACAGCACTGGATTTGAGGTCACCCAGTGCGTCTCTGCAGACATGTGAGAGAAGTGTCATCATAGCTATGTGTGTGTATGTTATCTCATCAGATATATAGCCAGATTTAGAAAACAAGAGATATGAAAGGGACCTCAACTCAGCCAAGGGGGAGACAGGCACACTGAATTGCTCATTTTGTTGAAAGATTGGAAGAAATTAATGCTTTGAGTAAGAGAGTGAAAGTCACGTCAGCAACTAGATTGTTATTATTAATGGAGAACCTGATGCATGGACAACCCACTAAAGTCTTCTTGTTCTTAGAGGGGTCTAACCAATGAGTTAGGAAGTGCTTTGTTTTCTGGATTAATAAATATTCATGTCACTCATGAAAAAGGCTTTAGTAAAAAAGGCTGAGCTCATCCTGGGGTAGAGGGTTGGATTGCAATGGTTGGATTGCAGTCCTAGTGGATGGGCTGAATCCTCTCAAGCAGACGGTGGATGTGAGGTTGAGTTTCCAGTAAATTTGACTGCTCCCTGGGCTGAACTGGGCACAAAGAAATTTTGCAGGAAGTTTTGTGAATCCAGCTTTTACTCCCTCAGCTTTTGTGAAATGAACAAAAATTAGCATGTTATATTTTAGGTTGTTTTACTGAAATTGAAAATTGTCTTTTCTACTTCGGTGAGGGAAAACAAGTACAAATTATTTAAAGCTGATCTTGCCCTGTATTTATATTCTCTTCAGATCATTTGATGAACCAAAAGAATGAATCAAAAAGTTAATCAAAAGATACTCCTGTAGTGCTACCCTGAGCCTGTTGCCCCTGCATTTTTTGCTTTCAAGTGTTTGAGTCTTTGCAGCAGCTTTCTCACGCTGCTTCACATAAACAATATTGTATTCCTAGAATTTATCAGTATGTTTTGGATAGTTGCTCTCTGAGAGGAGAACTTGACTGATGGTCATATTGATCAATGGAGTCAGGAGGTTGTAACCTCCTTGGGCCAGTCTTGGCCCTCTGTACAAAATGTATATAAGCTATTGGAGTCAGATAATAAAGGAGCCTTCCATGTTTCACCCTGCTGCTGCTTGCTGTCCTCTGTAAGGGTCTGCACCCGCATCGCAACGCGTTGCCCCTCTAAGGGCAGGGGTAACATTAGCCTACAGTGCTTATCAACATATTTCCTTTTAAAGATGCTAACTTGTTTATTCTCGCATTTAAGTCTGTTTTGGTGTCCAGATTCAAAGTGGGAATCTATCACATCCAAGCCTACATTTTGATGACCAGTTATTTTATTAACATGGAATAAATGGAGAAAAAAAGTAATTTCTCTTGGTCATACCTGGCATGTTCCAAGGAGGTATTTATGTGTGAGAGAAGTTCATTTGCCTTAGATAGGGTGTTTATTACTGTCCTTTGTGTAATAAAGCCATCAGTCAGGATGGAAAGGGGCTAGGGAGAAGGGAGAGCCAAATCATTGCAAGAGAATTTATGTGTAGATAGTTTTATATTGCTTTGTGTAGATTTATATTGCTTTCCTTTTCTTTTTAAATGTTGATTGTAGTATGAGGTCCAATAAGATATACAGCCCTGTAGCCATACACATGTGTTGTTATAATGCAGCCTTTCATTCAAAAAGGCTGGCAACGCTTAGGGTGGCAGATTTATTGTGTGTACTGCAGGTTAAGGATCATAGGTCATTTTACAAATATCCTTTTCAGGTGTCTGTAAATTCCTACAAAAACACACACAAAGTGCAAGAACACTCAGAAGAGTTATTTTTTTATTACCTTCCTCATTCAGAGCCCAAATGAAAACAAGATAAACATGTCCTTACTGGGAACACTGGGAGCGAATTAGCGTCTCAAATGTGGGAGTCCTCTGCTGTTCTAGATGGCTGCAGCACCAAAAATTATCTCTTCCCTACACATAGGCCTCTATTTCATTTCACAAGATGCCAGAGCAGACCATAAACATCCTCATAAGAATGATCCTCATAAGAAAAGTCAGCTTTTAACTCCTGCTCAGACTATGTACCTTCACCAAGAAGTAGCACAACCAGCACAACCACCTTTTAAAAGGCTGCCCTGACCCCACTTCCCACACATCCAGTGCTCATTGGGAGGCTTAACTGTATCCAGCCTGAATTTTAAAATATTTCTTGATTGCTTATGCAGATGATCAGGCAGTAGCTAATGTGGGACCAGGCATGCAGGGCTGGCCATGACCATAGTTCTGAGGAGAGCTGCCAGCCCCCATGCAGAGGGGTCCCCCAGCTCCCCAGGGTGGCTTGGCCACAGGGCAGCCCTCCAGCATCTGCAGGTCCCTGCTCAGAGGGCTTCCCTGGTGCTGGCCAAAGCTGCCTCGCTGCCTTGCCAGCCCTGGCAACAATGGGGGCTCCTCGCGGTGCCAGCTGCCTTCCAGTTTAACCACTTTGGGACCAAAGGTGCTGCAATAAGTCATATGCTGCCCCCTTCCCTCAGGAGGAAAAGGCTCAGAGCCACACTAAGAGATTTTATGGGCTCTCCTGCTGCAGGTGGGCAACTCTCACTGGAATTCCCATTGCAATTCCCTTTGCATTTCTCAGTGTGATTTCCAAAGCAATTCTCAGAACATTTCCCAGTTCAATTTCCACTGTGATTGCAATTCACTTTTCAACTCCCAGTGCACTTCTCACTGTGATTCCTTTTGCAATCCCCAGCAGGACCTGAGGGCTGGCCCTGCTGGTCCATCACTGAGCGTGGGTTTTATCTCAAGGCCCGTGGCAGTGGCCAGTCCTGAGAGATGAAAAGGACCCAATGACTTTTCTTTTTCCTAATGTAAGATCTGGCAGCCGAGCTAGCCAGGGGCATTAGTGGCATAACATGAATAATAGTTTCTGACAGAAGGAGGTCACACAGCCCATTTCAGTCTGTCCACCTACGTGGAGGAAAAAAGCATGACAAGGCAGGAACACTAAGTTCTTGTCTGAGTTTTCTGACTGTTCACTGTACTACTGTAGATCCTTTGGCACCCATTCAAGCTTCATTGCATGTTAATTAGTGTAGCTGGTAAGACTTCCTTTTTTAAACTAAAAAAAGGAGTATTTTACTGACTAGATGCCTCAGTTCCCTTCCGATATAAGTTTTACTGTAACTGTAGAAAATCTCCTTTTTCTGTGAAAACAATGTCATCTTACTTAGTGGCATGGCTCTATATTCACCAGAAGCAATGGCTTTGCTCAATTAATTGCATTAGCCATTAATTTGATAAAGTAATTCACACAAATAAAATAAAGGGTTTTGAGCACTTCAACACCAAGTTATGCATTCTGAAAATATCTGGGGTTTTGTTTCTCAGCCATCCCTTCTCATCAGTCAGTATGGCATTCTTTTTCCTGGATGTTCAAACTCAACAGGGAAATTTGCCTGGCCTGATAAGGTATTTGTTTTGATCTGATGAAGATGATCCCAAGATTCTGTCAGGTGGTATTCTCAGTATTCTCACATGCAGATTTATCGACACTGTGGTGACTTGGAAAATAACATTTTGATTATCAGAATCAATATTTTGGCCAGATGGGACCCTCTTGCCTTGACCCAGGGCCCTGGTAGATGCTGTGCCCTCCCTAAGGTGACTCTTGGCTTGGTGCTGCAAAACAGCATTTCTGCCCCTCCTTTTTATGCTGCACCTGGGAAAGAGCCCCTTTTATTGACCTTTCATGCGTGGCTTTCATTACTGCATTTGTTGTTTGTGTTCATTTGTGCCGTGCTCCATTCTGCAAGCCTGTTTTTCTTTTGCTTCAGGGTTATTTGGTTGTGTTTAACTGTACAACTCTCTTGTTACATCGTATTGGCTTGTCACTTTAATGGGATTTTATCACAATCAGTAACACCTCCCAGTATCCTATATTTTTATGTAACTTTGTTAAATACTTCCTTTCTAAGGTGAAGAGCTGCAGACATGACTCAGGGCTCATTATTTAAAGCATATATGAAGAGAGATGGAGACTTTTTTTTCATATAGTGTTTTTAAAAAATAAGCTAAAAATATCCAGCACTAGTTTGAAGAAGGTGTTGCACACATTTTTTATAACATCTCGTCTACTTTGAAAGGGTTAAAACTCAATAGATAAGCCTTCCCTTACCTCTCAGGTCCTGTTGTTTGGACTACAGGAAAAGCTGTGCATATCTTTTGCCATCCTTCAGCCTTCTTCCCTGAACTCTGTGCTTGGGCAGCAGAGGGCAAGGATGTGGCTGGGAGGCTGCAAAGGGCAGTTTCATAACATGCACAGGCCCTGTGAGCACAGGCCCCCTTCCCTTTTGTTCTAAAGCACTGTCTTTTTGTAGTGCTGTGGAGTAAGTTGGGGCTTTTTTGAGAGTATTGGATATTAATAGCTGCACGATATTCAGAAGAGTGGAAAAATGTCAGAGGAGAGACACTGATATCAATCCTCATCACTAATACTTTATATTTCAGAGTATTCCTAAGTGTACTTGTAATGCCAATATTAGAGTTATTACACTTCATTCAAAATGAATCTTTATTTTTAAAGGAAAATCCATGCTGAAGCCAAGTTTTGAGATGTCAAATTTTGTAGCTGTTCCCACTTCAACCACAGTTAGAGAAACACGTTACAATGAAGTTTTTGAAATGACCTGCAGAGTTCAGGTTCCTGGAGTCTTGCTGTGATTCAAAATCTCCAGACTCTTTTAGAAATCACCCTTTATTTGCTACCCTACTGTCTTCACTCAAGCAAAAAAATGCACTTCAATTCATTTCTTTGCAACTGATCCTTATTTAATTTGGCAAAGAGGAAAGCCCAAGTTGGTTCAAGTTGTTCGAAAGTGATGCAGCATTTTCTCAGCATTTGTGCTGAGCCGTGTCCTTGAATTTGCTTTGTCTGCTCAGCAGCCATTTTTCAGCCCAACTGTACTTCTGGCACAGCCAAGTTGGGCTGGGAATGAGCAAAGGCAACGAAAGATCATGTCTCTATCGAGTAAAATGCCTGGTTCCCTAGCTACAGACAAGGATGTGCCAGAAACCCCAGCTTAAGTGAGAATTTTGTGCTAAGCACTAAGGTCACTGTGACCTTCACAAAGATTACTTCATGCATTTTTATTTCAGTAGGTGTCAACAACCGTGCTGAGATAGCTTGGTTTGTGCTGCAGCCTGAAAAGGGTAGGGGAAATTAGACACTTTGCATTGGCTGGGATTTTAAATGGAAAAGTCCTGCTCTCTTTTTGTTTGTTCAGCCTAATACAAACCTGCTTTTGCTTTTATCTTATCATGACATTCAAATTCAGAAGCAGAGTGCAGGAGCTCAGCAGGGCAGCACTGAATCCAAGGCAGACCTCTATCTGCAACCTTTTGAGCTTGCCCTTTTACTGCTACCTCTTGGTTTTGTTTAATACAAACTAACCCCGCTAAGGCACCTGCAGCAGCCCAACCAGACCACAGCTTTGCGGTCTTTGCCCCTGAGCTGGGCACCCCAGCTCAGCTCACCTGGCTGAGCATTCCCTCCCACAACTTCTCCTTGCCCCAGGGACTGACATGCAGGTTCCCCCACACAGCATGGGCATGAAAATAAAATCATGTATAGGAAGAATGCGATTTCATCAAAAAGGTTGGTTGGCAGAAGGTTCAGCCTCCCAAATCAGCTTGAACCACAAATGATGTCACTGAGCTCCACAGAAATACCTGCCCCTACCTGGCCTGCAGGTGCAATAACCCAAAAAGGTATGAGTGTGCTGTAATGGTTTCAGAAAGCAAGCAAGAAACATTCTTGCATTCTATCAAGCACAATAGCAATAAATGAGCATTATTTGAGAGCATTAACTCTTTCCAAGCTGTTTGATTTTCCCTTGCTGTCCTGCCTTTCAAAATTATCTGTCTTCAGTGCCTACGAAAAAACATAATCAAAATGTTTTAATGTGAAATGTTGTACATACCGTCTAAAGAATTTCTAGGAACAACACCTTGACTGCTTCAAACAGAACTGCGTAAGTCATGGTTTCTCTTGTGTTTGCCCTGTTCCGTATTTACACAGCTCTTTTTTTGGCATGGACACTTATGAAAATTATATTCAAAAACGTGCCTAATGGCTGGGGAAAAATTAGTCTTACAGGAATGACAATTCCTGATGAAATATCAGTGTGGAAGGAATCAGGAGATCAGACATTGTATCCTACAGTTTCTGAGTAATGATGACCACCTTGAAGTTTTCAAATATTGAACACCTTTAGGACAGTGTCTGGAATCAATTGAGCCTCTGAATTTAAGATTTACAATGTCATTGAGATGATCAAGCGTATCTGGAGGACTTGCAGTCCGTTCTTTCACTATCCACAAGTAGTAACAGGAGACTCAGTCCATCAAATTATTCATTGCCAGCCACCCACTTTTGTCAATTCCAAAGGGTCTGTTCCATCTGGAAGTAACTCTCTGATTGCATCCTCTTCTGATGTGCATCTAGATTTTCCCTTCATAAAATAATTCTCTTCAGCACTAAACACACTATCATTGCATTATATCTGTTCACTGACTTTTGGTACTGGAATTTAAACTAAGGGTATCATGGACAGACATTATTAAAACAAACTCATATACCCCAGATTTTTAAAAGAACAACAGCATAAATGCAAGTATTATGCAGCCGAGAAGTGGATCTGGACATTGGAGTTGTAATATGACATTTTCCCATTCTGCCATTATTACCACAAATTCAGCTTGCAGTTAGTAAAAGCTGGGTACTCTGTGAAATTGCTGTCTCCTACCAGCCCAGTTTTTCACAGATTATTGAGCTCAGCCCTAGCTCAGTTAGATGCAATTTGACTCCTTTAAAATTAAGATTGTCTGCACAGTTAGGTGAATTCAAAGGCTCTGTATTTCTGGGGAGGGCTGGCAGAAAAACATAAAGAATTTGTTTTTTCCATACTTCTGGAAAGAAATCAAAAGAAAATTGGTCTACATTATCTATCAGTAATATTTGTTGATACTTATATTTTATACTGTTTTTTTATCCTTCTCACACCAGCTCTATAGCAGTTAGTGCAAAAGACTCATATATGTTTGAAAAACTGAATTCTTATTCAAATATCCCTATTTTCTTTTCCACCTAAGATAAAGTAACTTTACCTTTTCTTCTTAAAATTAATCCCAGTGATTCTTCCTCTTCACCTGGGCTTCCAGGTTCCTCATACCTTTTCTCCCAGTCTACTCATTCATCTGTTCCATAGCTCTTTCAATGTCATTCAGATAATCAAGTGTATCTGGAGGACCTGCAGCCTATTCTTTCACTATCCACAGGTAGTAATAGGAGACTCGGTCCATCAAATTATTCATTGCTTTATTACTTATTCTTTCCTTATTATTTATCTGTGTTTCATTATGAACTTCTGACTTAAGACATTTGCCTGGGAAAAAGTTGAGGTTTTGACCTTCTGTGTGTTACTAATATTATTATTTAGTAGAAATACAGTTTAATAATACCTTGCAATAATGTGATGAGCCAAGGCCCCCTTTGCCTTGCTGTCTTCATTTGTTTGTTCTTAACTCAGAAAGCTTCTGGGCTTTCTTTGGGCTCACTAAGGACTAGCTGGAAGGGAGCTCCCTGTTTGTAGTTCCTCTTGATACTCAGCAGCCCTAGGCCTGTGAGGGGTCGAAATTGTGACCTTTTCCACTAGGATGTCCCCTAATGTCATGATCCAGAGCTCTGTCTAACCTCTCAGAAGAGACAGCTTAGGAAAAGCTGCCTCACACCTCACATCTCCTTCCAGACAGCCTTGGAGGTCATCCTGTAGTTACTCAAGTGCTAATATTTTTTTCCTGATATCACCTCTGCTTGTTTCAAATTTGCTTCAAGACTGGGATACTGTGCTAGTTCCCCTCCCAGGAGGAGTCCCTGGAGGCACTGATCCACCTCCTCCCACCCATCTCCATCTTTACCTGCCTGCAGCCCACATACCAGACAGGGAAAGCAAGAGAGTTACACAGGGAGAAGTAGCACAGAAGCTGCACAGTTTCAGACTCCAGGAAAGACAAAATTATTGAACACACACATGCACACAAAACCTGCCAATAAAGCAGGGGCTAGCCCGTGCCACTTCCATCACCCTAGACATTCCCCTTTGAAATTACACCCTCGCTCCCTTCAACCATTCACCCTGCAGCACTCTGATTTCTATGACACTAGCACTGTATTGCTTTACATTGAGGACATTGAGGTTGCAGAAAGTGCTTTGTTCCATGAAGAAATTATCTCCACTTGACTGAAAGCTTTCTGCAACTACATATTGCATCCAGTGTTTGCAGTCACTGATCCATTATTTGTAAGAGGGACAAATCCTATCCTTTGCTTTTCGACTGACTGAAGATTTAACCTCCCTTCATTGAAAGAAAGCATGACAGCGTGAAAGATTTCCAACCATTTTCTGTTTTTATTTGTTATTATTATTATTATTATTACTATTCTTACTGTTGTCATTTGTGTCTGCTCTAGTTGTGACATGCAGAGCTTGTGCAGCCAACACCACTCAACATGGCCGAGTTATTTTTGCAGTGATGCTGCAAGAGAGGGGGAGAACCTATTCCCTCTATCCTATTTCATTAAAAAGCAGTGTATTTTATGACTTTTTCACTCCAGCTGCAATGATTCAGTGCCAGGTTCTGGAGCTTATTCCCCTCTCTCCTTTGCCTGCAGAAGCAAAGCAGCACCAATCTGCAGAAGTCACAGGTAGGATGTTAATCAAATCCATAACAGAGAGCCAAAAGTAGTTCCTGGAGCAGGAAACTGTTTGAAGAATGTACAAGATTATTATTTTACCTATGCATTTAGTGAACCCACCTACATCAGAGGATGTGGGGAAAAGAGTGTTATATAATCAAGTCTAATGTTAATGGCAGTTTTCCATAAAAACATAAGTTCTCTTGGGGTCAGTTTCTATCCCTTTCTCTGCAAAGGCTAGTTGCTAAATGAATGAAAAATATTCAGTTCCTATTATAGGTTAAAGCATACATGTGTGTGTACATGTGGTTTAAATATGCTGCATGTATGCATGTACAGAAAGCCATGATCTTTTACAAACATATCTTTTCTAAGACTACTAAATACCCTGGTGTGAGATGAAATATTTTCTTTAAATGATCATAAAAGGTGTTTGTAAAATGTCACCACTTATATAATTTTCCCAGCTTGCCCCACAGTTCACTTCAGACTGAAACTAATTTAAATTACTTTGTAGCTCCCAGCAATAAAAGGAATTTTGTAATTTGCAGTTCATTTGCCCTTGCTATTCTTGGAATCAGTATTTGAGGTTGTCCAATCCTTTGCATTAGGAAATGTGTGGAGTGCGAGTAGCAGTCATGTCATGCCTGGCAGATTTTGCCAAGGAAGCTATTGGGTTTTGCAGCTTTGAATTTCTGGGGATAATTGATGTGTACTCCATTCTCACAGAATAGCTGCGATCCTCGATCCTCATCACTGCCTGGCTGTGGATGAGTTTAGTGAACATTGTGTTTCCCAAGTGGTGGTTAAGCTAACTTAATTAGGGAAGTGCCTTTATCCCAGCCCAGACAAAGGCTGCCCTTGATGGAGCACTGTTGAGAAAACAGCTCTGAGGCAAAGGCCCTATGAACGAGACATGCAGAGGTGTCTCCTCCCTGGCCTTGAGCCTCTAGTGGAGAAGAAATCTTGGGGGGAGGAAATAAAAGTAAAATAATGACATTTCTAACCTTCCCAGATGCTACCCAAACATGACCCAAGCCTAAGCAGATCTCTTCACCTGGGAGTACTCCAAGAGGGAAATACAGGAGTCCCCTTGAGAGCCCAAACACTCCCAGCCTGCAGGATGGCAGGAAGGAAATGGGGAGCCAGGCAAGCTGCGCATAGCACCCCTGCGATGTGCCCATGGTCCCTCAATGAACCAGGGAGATTGAGGCTGCTGAGTGCCCTTCCCATACTGACACCCCGGGGCAGACCCAGAGGAGAGCAAACAAGCACTCCAGCTCAGCAGATTTTGATGGCCTCTGGGGTAGAAGCTGTGTTGGCCAGGGCACCATCAGCTCTGCTCTGCTCTGCTCCCCAGGGAACCCACACCCCACAGCTGCAGCCCTGAGCATCCACCACCACATACATAATTATTATCATTAGGCCTCGTACAGATAACGAGAGGAGAGTGCTCCCACCTCAGAATCCAGCTTCAGTGCTAATAAAAGGGAGGAGATAAAACAGTGTCATACAAATGAGATCTTACACTAATGGCTGCAAACAAACAACTGATATACATAAAGAGCATTAGAGAGAAAGCATGGCTCTGGATACATCAGCTACTTCTGCCTGTGCCGTAGGGTTCTTTCCATTCTCTCTTTTACTTATTCAGTGTAAAATCATGGGAGGGAAATGTGTGTGCAAGGAACCGTTATCATATTGGGGTTTGTTTTAAAAGTGAAGGTCTTTTACCCAGCCTGGAAAAAACATTGTACTCTCAGAACTCCCCGATGTTATCAGAATAGAAAAGTCTGTGTTTTCACTGTCTCCATAAAACAAATAAACATGTTTTTTTCTCCATTTGCCTTAAACACATTTTAAGAGTTACTCTAGTTAACTCTCAGCAGAGGACTGAACATGCCAGTCCCTCTTGCCTGTGCCAAGCACAGGATCAGTAGGTCAAGGCTGCAGGAGTCAGCAGTGCAGAGAACTTTGGGTGTCTCATCCACACCATTGCTCAGTCTGACAAGCACCCCAGAGCTCTGTGCACTTCCTCATTATCAAGAGAAACCAGCTCCTCCATGGGAATTCTGGTCTGGGCTTTCAACTCCATTGCTAATCTGACAGATCTCTATGTCCTACAGCAGTGATAACTGCACATTTGGGTTTCTGAGCATGAGGCTTAGTCATGTGGATTGAATGTACCCCTATTTTGATAACCACACATGCAGAAAGAAATATGAGGAGTGGGAAGAAGGAAGCAAAAAAATCTGTGGAATGAAGTTAACTACTAGTTTGAAGATGTTTTCCTGGAGAAAGATGTGTAATGCAATGCAATTTTTGTTTCTACCTGAATTTAAAGCAAATAAAGTTGCTATTCTTCCTGAATTTTTGTCACCCTTTTTTCAGTTTTCCTCTCAAGAGCTCTCCCAGGGCTGGGAGTCTCTGTGCTGCCCATCAGGAATTGCTCCTGAGTGTCCAGCATGTCCCTCAAGTTACTGGAAACCATGGGCTTTACCTTCCCATTGTGTAAAGGTAATTTGGGACCAAGGCTTCAAGAAAACAAGAAATGGCATTAAAACAACTGTTGAGGATTGTTTTAATTTAATTTTCTCCAAAACAACCCAGCAGCAACATATGGCTCTCAGTGAGATCCTGCTATTACACAGTTTGGCAGCTGGGCTGACCGAGACGTGAGAAGATCGGGCACTTTGCAAAAGCAGTGCGTGTCAGCATCTCAGATTGGGGAAGAAAAACCAAGCTCTGGGCCTAGTTTCTTCTCTGTATTGCTCTTGGCTCCCAGGACTTAGCCCTTGGGAGGATCCCAGCTATAGAAAATGCAAATAAGATCTTGCCACAGATAGAAGACAGCTTCAGGGACCAAAGATAGTGAGTGTTATCAGCACTGCCATTTTCATAATAAGTAATAAATGTACCAGCTCACTACAAGATAAAGATTTTGTGGGATGCTTTCCAGTCATGTGGAGTATAAGACTGTAAGTAATTATTGAATCATCCAGTCCAGCTTCCTTGAAGTCATCAGCTACTGCACCCTGAAAATTTACATCAAACTGAAAATCCTGGTGTGGTCAGAGGGCTCAGACCTGAAGAACAAATCCTGTGTCATGGGCAGAGTGCACCCAGTGCTCCCCTGCTTCAAGTACCCTGGTACTACACACCCCAGGGATGCCTCCAGCTGAACCAGCCTCAGGCTTCAGGGTACAGCTGAGGGCTTAGCTTTAATTTGGTCTGCTCTTCCAGCATTTGTTTAGGTTTTCCCTTGTTCTGAAAAAAATTTGTTCCCAGCTCTTCATGTTCTCTCCACTTGTGTTTACAGGTCTGGACACAGCTATGGTTACCTAAGCAAAGTCAGTGTTCAGGAAGAAACCTGAGAGGAAAACCTATTTTGCTGATGCACTCTGAATTTCAGGGGAATCATATCCCATCTAAGAGGAAAGGTTTCTTTTACTGTCTGACTCCAGTGTTTTCCCACAAATGGAGCCAGTTAAACAAGTACTATGTGGGGTCAGTTGCTCGGATTACATGCTCAGGTTACCCTGGTAATGTGCCTTGGCAGATAAGTATCTGATCACCTCTAGCTGGACAGCTTCTGGTTGCATGGCAAACTACATTGCCAAGTGTGTTTTACTGATAGGATGATACTGACAGGTCCTTTGCCAGTACATGTACTTTGTATTGAAGATCCACTTTGCTGCCTTGAGCACATCCTGTTTGCTGATTCCCTCAGGAGGAAACCACTATGCATCCATTGGACAAGGTATGCCTGAAAATCAGTGGGTAAGAGATTTGAGAGCAATGATGCACAGAGGAGGAAGTAAGATGAAAAAAGGGCCAGGGGCTCTTGATGCTGAGCCACACAAGTTGCCTTCCTCCCTCTGATTCACCATGTGCCACGGTCTGGAAAAATCACATTAAAATTATTTTCCCTCTTAGGCAGATGGGCAGAGATGCAAGTGCTTTGGCCTCTTTCAGACAGGTACTGACTGGTGCCTTCTCTTTACTTATGGTGACTTATATGACATCTCACCCTGCACACCCCTGAGCTCTGTTGAGGTCAGGCCAAAAGGCACACATGCCCTCATGCTTCCTGCACTGCATATCAAAAAAATAAACACATCATTGCAAATAGGGTACCTTGTTCTTTGATGCTCAATTGGTAGCTGTGGCAGGTAAAATATCTATTTAATTAATTCAGTGCCAGGGTGACAGAGGTGCCAAGGAGCACAGGGGAAGATGAGCTTGGGTTTCTGACAGAGAAATCCAGAAGCCGCTCACTGTGGGGATGGCTTTGAGTGATCCTGGAGGTTAAGGTCTCATGGCAGTCAGTGTATATCTAGTGAATACCACTGTGGAGCCCAGTGGTGTATTCAGCTGGTAAAATGTGGCTGTTTCTGCACGAGCTTCTAAGGTCAGTAGTGGTCCGTTGTCTTCTGCAGGCACCTGGAGCTATTGGAGATGCAGCAGGACATCCCAACAAGTATCCATGGTCACTGCTTTCCTCTGACCCTCTGGCAGAGCAGCCAGCCCAGAAGAGCCCACTGGGAATCCCCAATGGCACCAAAAGAGCAGCCACTCCACACATCCTGTGTCTCACATTGCCAGGGCCTGGCCTCAAGCGTGCAATCATTGCCTCAGCCACCACAGTTTGTTTCTAAGGAATGAGATTTCCTAAGGCTATCAGGCTTTTGCTCAGAGACTGCCACTTGACCTCTAAACAGTATTCTTGTGTTGGCATGTTAAAAGCTACAGGGAAAAAATATTCATGAAAGACCTTTCCTGACAAATGGTTTCCTTATTCAGAAGTCTGCCTTGTAACTCAGAGCTTGAGTACTGCAAATCTGAGGCTTACATTTGCACACCATGATTTCTCCTATATCACTGAATGCTATGAGATTTTTTGTGTGAATTGTTAATAAAGCCCTACCATTGAAAAAGCAAATCTATTTGCTGTCTGTGTAATTTCTGCACTTACCTCAGCTTGGGCAGTAAGGACCAGTAAGAGCTGCTTGCTTTTCCTGCTCCAATTAACTTTCAGGTTTTAATGAGCTAGTCTTGAGCTCGCTCAGTCTTTGCAAGGTTATAAGGATTGAAAGAATTACAAGACATTTGTGGTCTCAATTGTTGGTGCTGTTATTTTCAAGTTTGCTTTAATATTACCTCAGATAAACAATTGGGTTCTTTTTCAGGCCAGGAGGGGCTGGGGGAATTGTGCTGCTTTCAGATCTGGCAGCTGCCATTGAGGCCTCCAGTGTCATCCCCTTCCACTTTCTTGTGGTTTCCCCCTGCACAGTGCTGAAACACAGCATTTTGTTACCTATTAAAGTGTCACTCTCAGCGATATTGTGAAGCTATTAAATTCTGCTGGATCATCCTTTGTGAACAAGAGGATGTTGACAGAACGGAAGCCCCATCCTTCAGCTATTATCTGGTATTCAGTGTCCTCCAATTAGTATGCACAATAAATCTAGTCCAAGACCCCCCACTGTTTTATGTAATTTCTGTATTAACCTCACTGCTTCTCAACATGTTCCTATTATTAAGCCATTTAAAGACTTCCTTTCATTCACTTACCAGAGCTATGTCTCATTTTCCTTTTTTCATCCATTTGCATACATTTCCAAAGGTTCGCTTGACATGACGTCTGTTGTTGTTGGTTAATTTTTTAATTAAAGATTATTTCCAGTATACTTTCTTTACTCCATCCTCCTTATATGTGTTATCCTCCTCATCTCTGTCAGATTGCAACGGCTGGATTAAGAACTGATTGATTGTCATTTCATGTGTTCAAAAAGCCAACCCTTTAAGGCTGCCTTGGTAATCCTCAGGCTAAAATTGAGTTTTGTGACAATTCTGCTCAATGAAAAATGTAAAATTGTTCTCATGTTGCATTGTATGATCTCCTCTGCTGTTCTTACTCCATAGGGTCTGGCAGGAAATAGAGTCAGGAGTGTGCTCCTTTCACTACACAGCCTTGAAGGCCCATGGTTCTTAGCTCACTGGGAAAGTTGGAGATACAGATCCCAAGATGAGGCATAGGTTTTCATGTCAAGGAAGGTTTAAAATTACTCTTTAACTGAACTGCAACTGTGATTGTTTAGAAAAACACTGATAGAGGTGCCACAGGTTAACCACTGGGGTTTTGTAGAGGTTGGACTTTATTTTTGGTGGTATTTTGCATCCCTTATTAAGTGAAAAACTGATAGTCAGAATTGTAGAGTCTGGAGAAGAGACAGTTTTGGGAGGACCCAACGTCTGCCCAGTGATCACCGGAAGGCCATCAGAGTGGAGCCAGGGTCTCTGTTGTGGGGCAAGGTAGGAGAGAGAGGCTGAAACAAGAGAGTCAGACTGGTATGAGGGGAAGTCAGGCAGTGGAGTGTCACCCTGATCTTTTTCAGCCTTCTGATGTTTGCATTTTTATAGTAAAGTTTCTCACGAATTATCATGTAAACAAAGTAATATTTACATTCCTCCGAGCAAAAGAGACAATTGATAAACCTTCAAGTTTGACCAGTGGGGTCAGAGAGGTATCAACCTCATCCTTCAATTCCTGGTCATTCCCCCAAATCTGTATAAATCAAAATTGAGAAATAAATGTCTCTCTTTTTGCCCTGATGACTGACTGCGTACGAATCCTTCATTTCGTGTCCTCTAACAACAATGGAGCAGGTTGCCCCACAAGCTTGTGCTGGCTCCATCCATGAAAGGTTTTGAAAACCAAGTTCTGAGCAGTCTGGTGTGATCCTAGAGCTAGTCTGACTTTGGAGTAGGCACTTCTGGAAATCTGTGCCAGATTGAGTTGCTATCCCATGGCCTCATGAGAAATTAAACACTTGGTTTCGGTGGGATCCAGACATGAGGGAAGCCACTTGCTGCAGTTTCAAGACAGTAAGGGACAGTGAGCAGCCAGGTGCCACTCATCTCTCAGCATCAGTTCAGTCCCTGGCTCCACGTACCCAAACTGGGGATGAGGAGGCAGCAGTGTTACCATATATCAAAAGATGCCTGGAGCCACATGAGCACACCTGCTTGGGGTGGCTGAACCCCAATGGCTTCTATATGACAGGCCATGGAAAGGATCTTCCCCAAGGAGGGCTGTGGAGGAAAACCAGGAGATAATGATCTCCTATCTTTCTTTGCTGCAAGGAGTGGAAAGTTGTTTCACTCCAGAGTGGTAGCTCATGTATGAGAGGGAATGTTCTTTTGCCCCTTCCTTTCTCAGCCACTTTTCTATAAGGCTGTGTACCTTTTCAATGTATTAGACATCTTAAAAGCTGTGAAAAACCACAAAGAGGGAAAAATAATTGGAAAATAAACTCTGTGTCAAATTCCCCCCATGTTCTGAGCACATTAATGTGAAAACGTTCAAAAATATTAAAGTAAGGGAAACCCTAAGGAAAGGTTTATAGGAAAGGTATATAAAAGATAAATTATATATCTTCTTCCATTTTATTGTTTCTGGCAGAGGAATGAGAAACCAGGAATATTTATACAATTCTCCACCTCTCTCTTTTCAGGGCAGGCTGGATATGATGCCATTGCTGTTATATCCAGTGTGTGAAACCCCTGAATTTTGCTGTCCAGAGCTCAAGAAATACGTTTTATTCTCTTAATAAATAGAAAAAGCTGATTTTGTTACTGAATAAACTATTCCTAGGGTAGGGACTAAAATGCTACTACTTTTGCATCCTAATCAAAACTCTCACATCAGAGGTGATTTTGAAATCCCATATCAGAAGGTGGAGAGCAGTGGACATGGCTTTCTTTGTGCTCTTAGTTTTCAAGCAAGGTACTGGTTTATTTTGGATTTGAGACATGTGGGGAAAGGGTTTCACAAATTTTGAATAGGAAACTACCATCTTCCCTCCATCCGGGAATGCTCTGAAGACCTTGAAGCTATCCCAGAACACAGGGCTGGGAGGTGATCCTGCCACTTTTCCCCATCATCACCCTGACTGGAGCACCTGGATGTGAGCTCTGGTTACCATGGGTTTGTTTGCTTGGAAACAGCTGCAGAAATGCCAAAATGTGTCATTTCTCATCGAGCCCTTCCTTGCACACAGCTCCACACTCACAGCCTGGAGGGCACAAAGGAAACTGCCATGATGGCATTATCTCTGTTAGACTGACCAATCCTCCCAGCCACAAAACGAAAAACAATTCAGCCTTGCTTTTCTGGTCACTTTCCTGGCTTGACAAATGGAAAGGCAATGCAGAAGGTCCTACATTCATGGTTGTATTGCCAACTGGAACATCAGTGACCTCAGGCTGTGGGACCCAAGGAGGTGCTGCTCAGTGTTAATCAGCTACAGGTGAAAATCATCTGCTTCTCCAGGGAGCTCCTGGCTCCTTCCCTATCCACCCACCTGCAGCACCAACCTGAAGCTCTCTGCAGCTATTAAAGAGAATTCAAAAGTGGGCATGACAGAGACCGAAAAGGATAATTGTAAGGGATTTAAATAATTCTCCATATGAAAGTCTTTCTACTTCCAAGTGGCTTTGGCCACTGCTTGTTGACAGGTTAGCTGATGCTGCAGCTGCATCCCTGCAGAGCATATCATGCTCCTCTGGGAAAGGCTGGTTGGCTTTTCACATCCAGGCCTTCCAGGCATTTCTGTGCTTCATGCAGATGAGGGGAAGAGCAACGGTCATCCCTTCCCCAGCAGCTCATGTTCCTCTTTTATTCTAGATTATTAAAATAAAAGAGCATTTCTATCAGCTGTGGTAATCTGCTTGAGAAACAGATGTTTCTTGAAAAAGATGGAAGCAGCTTAAACATCTATGATGGATTGATTCTTAATTCCCTGATTGAAAGCTGCAATTATTTTCATGTAACTTTGAAGAGGACGTGGTATTTGCCTCCCTGGGCAGGGAGCATTCTGCAATAAGCCCCTGAGAAGGCTGAGTTTTTAAAAGAATTTATATCCCCTGGGGGAAGATGCCTCTGGTTTATCTACTATTAAAAAAAAAAAAAAAAAAAAAAAAAGTAATTTCACAGAATTAATTGACTATGGAAATTTTTTAAAGTATAGAGGACATTAGGTTTGGTGGGTAATGGGAGCTTACTGCCAATTGTACAAGTCAACTTTCATGACCTGCTTTTCCTCATTTTTCTGCTGGCTTCTAAGAACATCTGACCAATGTTGGGATCTAACTGCAAATGAAAGTAATATGTTACAATCTCGTTACAATAACAATACATGTCAAGCTAACAATTCTACCAAAAAAAAAAAAGAGTCCTGTATGTGTATGGTAGTTATAACTAACTCGGAGAAACATCTTTTGGACTTATATTTATAAATCTGTTTGGACTTATATAAATCTATTTTCTTTTGCAAAAGTTGTGTGTGTTGTCTCCATCAAACACTACCAAGATTGTTTTCAGCATCTCCTTCTGGCAGCATGTATTCCTGTCTGTGAGGCCTGAATCCCTTTTAATCCATCTCCATCACACACATGAAGAGGAATGGTCGCTATTTATGAAGTCGAACTTAAATAAAAAGAAAGAGAATTTGTTGCTTTGTAACCAGTTTAAATGCACACGTGCACAATGTAGGAAAAAGACCCCTGTAAAAGAGGATTTATAACAGCCACATAAAACTGATAGCACCTCCTTTTCCTGTCTGGATTTATCCTAGTACTGTTTGCATTATCAAAAGTGATGGAGTTGCTCAAATTTGGGGGTCTGTCTTTCTGTCTCAGGACCAGAACAAGTGTTATTAATCCCTTTAAAATAATTAGGAAAGCCTTCTTTTCCCAGGAATCTTGGTGGCTGGCTGTCCAGCAGAGCAAGTCACTGTTATTCAACTGTGTCTGAACACATCTGAGGACTGCACTGTGTGATTAATGCCACCCAGTAATGGCTGGCAATTTTTCAATCTGAAATAGGAAAAAATATACCTTTACTGGTATATTTTATAATTTTCTTAGTTTTACTAGTGGGACTGATGCTTTTTGACTGGCTACCTGCTCCAGATCTGGGCTCATTGGATGGTCCAGGGAGATGGGACCCATCTCTCTCCCCAGTACATTCCCCTCCCTTCATCCCCCTGGGAGTGCCCTGCCACACTGCCTGCAGCACCCAGCCCGTGTGCGCTCAGCTGCTGCTACAAGAAAATGTTGGATTGCAGCAGTGTGGGAGCTCCTGGGCTCAGGGGCAGTCAGGCAGGGAGAGAACACAGGCAGAGAAAACACAGGCAGGAGGCCAAGTGGCCCTGTGGGCTGACAGGAGCTGCTCATGGTTGCCCTGCCAAGTCTGAGTGACAGCAGTGCCCTTGACTTGCCTACTGGGACAAGGGCACTGCACCCCCAGCACTCTCTCAGCAACCTTCAGTGTCTGCCTCCAGAAGAAGTGGGGGAAAACAATTTTATTTCACACTGGTTTACATTAGGTTGGGCTTTTTTTCTTCTTGAGTGCCCATCCTGTACATGCAGTTTCCAGCTGGATGTGGCAATAGGTTGCAGAATGTTCTCTAGATGGAGGGCTACAGCTTAGCATTTCCTCAGAAAACAGCCCACTGCAAATGCGTCAGACAGCCTCCTCTGCCCTCTGTCCTGGTGTCACAAAGACTAAACAGAGTTTCAACATGTACAGAATTATCTCTTGAGCCTTGGTCCAGTGTGCCTAAAACATCACTGTGGCTGTGTGGGACCAGCAGCAGTGGTGCTGTTCCCCTGATCTCCCCAAGCAGAGATGCTGCTGCCCTGTAGTGGAGACACTGGGGCTTGGCCATCCACCACTGAGTGCCCTTTGCCAGCTGGCCATACATCTGGGAGGCACTGCTGTCAGCCATCATCTCAACCCACCCACAAAGCACCATCATAAGGATAGCTGCCCAACATGATGGTTTCTGCAAGTTCTTGCTCTGCACTGAGCAAGCTGTCTCTTCTAAACTCATCTGGGCAAGAGAGAGACTTTCCTTAGTCCTTTTATGTCTGAGGCTGCAGTACAAAATCCCATAGAGGGCTAAGAAATCCTTTTTTCCTTCATGCATATCGTGTGTTTCTTTGGCTTGAAGTTTCCCCATTTAAATGCAGCCTGGTGAGTGCAGTAAAAGAAAAAGAAAGAAATAAAGTCCAGGCAAGACACTCCCCTGCACACGTAGTCCTTCCCCAAAGAGCAGGTGAGAGAGAGCAAACCACATGTGACAGATGTTAGTCACATCACTGAATGCACTGCTGGCAGGAGCCAAGCCAGAAAGGCAGTCAGGGAACCCCTGCAACATTGCTGCCTTAGTTGTCTCAGCTTCCAGCAAAGATGCTGCTCCATATTGTGGTACATACACAACTTGCAATTGTTTTTTCTTCTGCTGTTCATGTCAAGGGAAATCAATTTTAGAGATTATTAAGATAATATTTATTTGCAGAAACTGCATTTTTTAAACAGCAATTAATAATTTTACTGAGCAATCTATAGTCATTTATATTTTGGTTGTTTATCTTGTGTGCCATACAGAGCTAGCAATTTCCTAACTTGCATGGTATTCTGTGCAAGGGTGTATTTTGGTTTCTGCTGCTGTGTCAGGCTAATGCCACTGTTGCTATGGTAATGGCGATGTTTGAGTCTGCTTTGTCACCTTTGTCCTGCTATTTTTTTCTTTAAAAACAAATTCATGTTGTGGAGGCCTGGAAAGCAGGCAGAGGGTTTGCTATGGGAGCTCAGTCACTTCTCTTTTTAGTTAACTTATAATAGATTATCAAGCAATGTAGCAATATCAGAGATGAATAAAGCCTAAAACCAGCAGAATTCATCAGATCTGCTGAAGCCAACCTCCCATATACATGTCACTGAATTATCCCTCTATGGCAGACCAAACATCATGGCTGGGAGTACTGCAAGGCATCTCACCTTAATTAGAAGATGCCCACAACTATCAGTCCATCCTCATGCTGTGCAGTTTCATCCAAACTTCCAGAAATTCTCCATGATTTAGAAAAAGTCTACTAAATCTTTATCAGCTCCACCATGACCTCCATCATTTTCTCAAGGCTGACTCATTTCCTGCCATTCTCCCTTGTTCCCAGGTATCACTCTCAGGACCATGCTTTTACTTCCAATTAGCTCACAGTAAAATGCATTTTGCTTGTCTGGATGCAGCAGGCTGTGTGATTCAGCCAGCCTTTCTGCTTTATTTACCCTCCTGCTTTTCTCTGGGTGCTTTATCAGCAGTGATTTCACATTTATTTCCACATCACTAACAAAGATGCTGGGGAGCAGCTGTGTGTGGCACCCTGAAAAGCCCCAGCAGCAACTTCTGCACCTCAGGATATGTCTGTTTTCTTCACTCAACATGTCACTCTGCACTGGCATTTTCCCAGTGTGGCAAAATGTACCAAACATGAAGCAGGACACGGGCTCCTCAACCAGCTCTGGTAGGATTGCTGAGGTTAAGCAGTTTTAAAATGTGGATCTCTAGTGGAGTTACTTCACACTGTCCTTGACTGCTGGTGGATGGTCAACACCTACTCCAGCATTCCCAGCTTAGGCTTGTACTTACCATAGGCGTGAAGCAAATTGCACATGAGCCCTTGTTTATTCCTAGAGAAAAACAAGGAGAAATGGGGAAGGTCAACTGGACTGCTTAGGTGCCCCAAGCCTCTGGCACCCACACCCCCTTTCCATGGGACTGGCGAGGAAAGCAAACCAGAGCTTGGCCTTTGAATGAAGGAATACAGTGAACTCACCCCATAAAAAAATTATAAATTCATCCCATTGTGAGGAAAGGATGGACCCCAGTTCCCTTTGTGGGCAGGAGAAGGGGGAGCTCAGCAGGGGACTTGGGGCTGGGTGGCTGTCAGGAGCATGGACAGATTTACAAGAGCAGCTAGCATTGCCCATACTCTCCCTGAGCCAGGGTTAGAAGTCATGAAGGTCTAATTCACTTTAAGCTTTATTTTGTGCTAGGAATTGCCAGTGTTTTCTTCTTAACCACACAGGCCTCCCAGCCATGAGACCTTCCCGTTGGCATGATTTCTTGATCCAGCTCTCTGTGTCATGCTATGGTAGCAGGTAGCATTGAGGGTACAGCATTAACACAATTTGCCTGTGGGGCTGCAGCCCACAGATGGGTATGTGCCTGCTAATAAACCTCCTTTGCCCCTGAGATTCCTTGTCTCTGCCAATATAATGGGGGAGGATGACTTTCTGGCAGAGGGTCAGGGTCCAGAGTAACCCACCCGTACCATGTACCAGTGGTAGCGAGCCTATTATAAAAGAGCATTTATCATTCCTGAGCCGTTCATTTGAGGCAAATTGAACAACATGGCAATTACCCCCAAGGTGCCCAGGGATCATTTGTGGTCTCTTGTGTGCAAATGATACGATGAAACTGTTTTGGAAAGCAAAAGAAAAAAGAGAGCCTTTATGTCCCTCGCTATCTCGAGGCCTTGTCGCTATCTGCAGGCAGTGTGGCTGCAGGGGACTTTGATGTTTGCTACACGTGCAACAGAGGCATTGGCGGTGCCTGCCTTTATAGCACCAATACAATGTTAACTGCAGCAATTTCAGATAGCCTGTAAAGAAATCTTGAGCAACTGGCTGAGTCCAGACATACAGTTACCGTTGCTGGTGTGACATTTTGTCCTAATGGGATCAAGGCCATGGTCTGCAATCCTCCCTGCCTCTTCCTAAAACACAGTCGGCAGTTTTTAAGCAGTGTTTGTTCCTCAAGGACTCATAAAATCACCTTTTAAGATGGGGAAAGGCACAAATCATCATGAAGTTCTGTTTTCCAGTAGCTTCTGTTTTTTCTAAAGCTTTCCTGAGAACTGAAGGAAAATGAGGGTTTCAGCAGAAGTGGGCCCTCCTTTTTCAAGAATGTAGAAACCAGACAATGGTAAAAAATAATTTTAAAAAATCACTCTAAACAATTACTTACATCACTGCATAAATGCCAAATATATCAACTGTGTTTTGTCTTCTCTGTCATTTCTGAATAAATGCCAGGATCATGAATGTCAGAGCTATCAACACCACAACAGCTTTATTAGACTTAGGCCTGCCTGCATCTTAAAATTAAGATCACCTTTAGAGGAAAAGAGGGGGAAAATCACTTAAAATCCACCAGATTTCAAGAGAGGCTTTTTCCCTAACTCATTTATAGCTGTATCCTGGGCCAGGAGAACTGGTGGAGAACACAGTTTCTCCAGATGGTTTGCTGAGTGTACGGAGCATCATCAAGCAGAGCTTTCCGGCCTGATGAGCTGCACAGGACAAGAGAAGGTCACAGGAATGGCCATGCTCCAGGACATTTCCACCACTCCTGCTGCAACTGGTCACCCACTCCTGGCATCAGACCACCCACTCCTCTGAAAGTCCTCTCAGGCTGCCTCTCCCTGTCAGGGTGGCTGTGGCTGGAGGACCCAGCCACGGTGAGGGCAAACCACACATCCACCAGCTAGAATTCCTTTTCTTCAATCCTTTCTGCTTTTTTTTTTCCACATCCAGGAAGGAGTAAGTCATGTTTATTATTTGTTTCAGTTATTCCTCCCTTACAAATCAAACAAAAAAGGTCAACAGTGTTATTTCACCCTATTTGCTTCCTTGATGTTGAAGTCATTGTTGTTGTGGTTCTGGCTCTCGGTGATTGACAGCATAGAGAACAGCTACCTGACAGGTAGGCAAGATCTGTCTCCTGAAGGTTAGATGTGGTGTTGTCTGCTTCTCTCTGCTTTTTGTTTGTGGTATTTACTTACTTTTCTTTCATATTTTTCTTCTCAGAAGGGTAAGGCACTGGTTTGTTCCTTTCTCCTCTTCTCCTCCTTCAAAGATGGACTGAAACTTGACCTTCTGATTGTTCATCTCAGATGCTCTCAGGAAAGCTCTGAGTGGTAAATGAGGTTCCAAATGCAGGAAGAGATTACTGTATTTTTCTTTTCCTTTTTAAAACCTTGAATAGATGAAAATAGATGGTAATCAACAAACCTGTGGCTAGAGGAAAAATCCCTTTAACTCACATTTTACTTCAATTACATTCAGGACAAAGAAACACATTGCACCATGTGCATGAATAGATGCTTTATTATTCAAAACAAGCTTCAAAGAGCATTACGTCCCCTATAGAAAATATGCAATCAGTGTTTAATTCAATGGTAGGATGCAAATTTAAATTCCCATAAGGGGAAGGCTGTTAATGCCATTTAAATTGGTTGTAAATTACAGATAATACGCTTGAGACCCGAATACAGATTAGGAGAGTGTTGCTTTATGAATCCAGCCCTGCTTTGAACTTACTAAGTATTTATTTATGGACAATGAGACAGTGCAGGCTTGTTTACACCTATATAGTCATCTGACACAATACATATGCAGAAAAAAAAGTATTTTGTTTTTAAAATACAGAAGCTGTTAGCTCCAGTTTGATGGAGATTGGTTGTGTGGAGAAGCTTTTTGGTTGCAACCATGTCTGTTCTTCTCTCTCTTTGCTCCAGAGTTGTATTTCTGTACCTTACCAATCACACAGAAATTAGCCCAGAGCAATTGTCATTTCCCTATTTTATTAACAGTGGAGGAAAATCCTGAGTGCCTAGTATAAGCCATTGGTGTGTGCTTGGGACAGCAGCCCTTTGCAGGGCTCAGAGGCTGCTGCTGTCTTTTCCAGGATTGGTACCTTGGTTGTTTCACTATAGTGGGTCTGGTGTGTCCCTCCCCATGGCCATGGCTGCCAAGGAAGGAGCCTCTCAGAATGAGTTTCTAGGGGATTTTTTTTGTTTCCAGAGAAAGCAATGTTCTGTGGCTTCATCCTTTGTGCACCAAAATAATCATTAAAAACAACTGATGTACTTTAAGACCAAAGTGTTTAAAATGAGCTGTGTGTCTCACGTAACACAACGTCTGTTTGCTGTTATTTTCTGCAGTGTGTTTCTTGCCCATTCTTTGTATAAGACAATAACTTGTAGAACTGAGATTTTTTATTTTGTAAAAGGCAGCTAACCAGTCATTTGAGAAGCAGCTCTGCAAACCACTGATGGCATGAGCGAGCCCTTCTGGTATGGATCCCATTAAGGCCACTCTAGCAATGTTTTTCTGGGCTGTGTCATGAGAAATTTTGGAGCACATTTCTTCATGTTGTATGTCCCTAGGTATATCAGTATTTCATCAACACATTACAAACAGAGTAAAAATACTTTGTGTTGCAAAAGCACCACATTTTGTGGTTAATTTATTTCAAAGCAATAGAGTTTACATCCCCAGAGTCATGGAAAAGTGGCCATTGCTCTCAAACATTGTTTTACAGAGTGGTTTTTACTTTGAAAATGTATGCATGGGTGGGAGGGTGGAGGGGCAGAACACACCTCTTTTATTTGTTTCTGAACCTTCTGGCTACATCATAGGAAATGCCTATCTCAGTTACTTGAAGTTTACACAAGCTTTTGCAGATTCATCCTAAGCTGACTCCATAGAGGAAACCATTTACCCACCTTGCTTTCTTCCTACTGTTTTCAGGTCCATCCCATTCTCTAATACAGATGAAGCACCAGAGCATCTTGTTCTTTTTCTCATCTTAAGACACTCTCTGCCAACAGACATATCTTCTGAAAGAGAATGTAAAGGCTTTTTATCTGAAACCTCTGACCAGGTGTAGAGAGTTTATCTGTTCGCTGACCAGCTCATACTGCTGCAGCCTTTACTGGGAGAGCACACAGGTCTTTCCTGGAACTTTCCAAGTCCTCCTGTTCCCTGCTGAGGTCTGGACACCAGTTAGTGGTTGCAGCAGACTGGTAATGCTGTTGCAGAAAGATAATTTCATTGTATGCAGGGCTGATACCATTTCTCTATTTCTACTTGTTTGGGTGCCCTTGAAACCTGTTTTTTGCTCTGGCTAAATCTTTATACTGGAAGAAACATATTCTGTAATTTATCTCAAATGACTTCCAGTTCTGCTAAGGCCACAAATTTCCAGAATACAACCTCCCATCTTACACTCCTGATCTGTTCCATTTATTTCTAAATTCATAACTGTACCTATGTCTGCAAGAAAGTGCATGTGGTTTACATCAGCCTTCATCAACAGAAAAGCAGGTCTTTTGGTCAGGTTATAAAACCTATATTAAATAGCATTAGATCAACAATAGGTACCCATTGGACTCCACTAAAACCACACTATATGGGATTACCCTTCCCTACTTCCAAGTTTTTTCAATTTCTCTGTTCACATTACTCATTCTTTGAATAAGAGCTACACTGGTTTTGCTTAGTGCTCCTTTTTCCCTAAACATAAAAGTGTAGGTACTTTATGGCAATACCATCTTTTGTGACCTACAGGCTTGTGATTCTACTAAAAACATGCTACCAAGTATATTTGACAAAACCTGTTTTCCATAAATGTGATGTTGATTGGCATTACTAATGCTCTCATCTCTTCATTTCTTTTTATGGATTGCATCCTCAATCAGCCTTTCCCTGAACTGTGCCTGGGATCAATGCCAAGATAACCAGTTCAGTGCCTCCTGCATCATTCCCTTGGCTTTCTAAAATACTGGCCCAAAACTTTCTTTTAAGCCCCTCTTGGTCATCTTCTTATTTGCTTTGTGTTTCCTTCTCCCACTCTTATTTTTCAGGATTTTCCCAGGGCTTAAAGACTTAATTCAGAGGACTTGTCTGCTTTTTTTTTTTTAATGTTACTCTTGGGTGCAAGCTACTTAGGACTACAGATTTTAAATAGTTAGAGATTATGAATAACACAGTCTAGGATTTCAGACCTGTACATGCTATGGAGAGACAAGGGGAGAACTCTCTGATGAAGTTCAGACATTGATATATGTTTCATGCTGGACTCTTCCAACACATCCAGTGAGCCAGTTCAGCCTTTGCTTCATACTTTTCCTGGTTGTTTGCACCAGTTCAACGTGAGCACACACACATTGCTGAACCAGACTGACATTTACTCCTGCACTTTCAGTGCTGTCTTCTGGAACCTGACCACACTCCGATTGAAGTAAATTTGTTTTTAAATGGAATTACTAACATTAAAAGCAGGGGAATTTTAGGATGCAAGCTCTGAAGCACCCTGGAACCACTAAGAGCCAAATTTCCAAGGCTCCTCCAAAGTGTGAATAACTTAAACTGTTTCATTAGTAAGAAATGCTTATGTATATTTTTACTTCCATGTCCACATCATGGCCAAAAGTGAATATCACAGCAAGGAGGAAGAGAGCAGAGTCTTGTTCAACATATGTGTACTAAGGTTTGACCTTATTATTGCCTCAAGGTACCAGAATCACCTTCCCCAAAATCTGGAAACTTTTATACTATAGTTACTTAACTGTCTCATTTAATTAAAGCATTACAGAAGCAAGGCTGATAGACAGACTACTGTGTCACAGTGGGATTGCTCCCAGACGTGAAAGAAATTAGTCCCCTGCTGTCCCTCACCCTGCACACCTACCCCTCTCACCTCCTTTAATCATGCTCTTCCTAGCATAATTAAAGGAATTTCCTCCTGAGCCTTGTCAGCTGCAGATATCAATTTGCAGCCTCCATTTGACCGACCATTTAACACATTTTCAGAATGGAATTGGGGATATGCCTCCAGCCTCCTGTGAGTGCTGCTGCCCCATCCTTCTCCGGTCATACAGGTGTGCCCATCCTGTCTCCATCTCTTCTCTCATTTACACAAGTCCATTGCTGTGGAGCAGAGTGGAGCATCCCACAGAAAGGCCAGGTGCTGGTGCACATCCCACAGATGGAACAGATCAGAGTAGTAGGGGTCAGGGACAGCTTAAAGAAGAGCTTAAAGCCTCCCTGGATGCAGCACCTGGTAGCCCATTTCACCGTCCACAGGGATTTCTAGTGTTTATGACTTCATACAGAAAACCAAGTTTGCTCTTCAAGTTCCTGTGTAAAATATGTGATAACATATCAAGCAGCCAATGTCAAGAGACTTTGGGCTATATTCATAAATGCTTCACTGAATCCCTAAAGACACAATAAATTATTGCTTCAGAAGTATCTTCACTCACCTGTTCCAGGCAAATGGGAAAAGGACAATCAATTTTTCTTTTTGAAATGCCAGAAATCCTAAACTTACGAAATTTCCTGACAGTCCCTACATTTGCTCTGGGATTTTATGAGGTTGTATCATTTGACCTTCCCTTTTCAGAGTTCAAGCAAGCTGAAAAAAAGGAACTGTAATAAATATAGCTACAGACAGATTTAAGCACACTCTGTAATCCAGAAAATGGAACTTATTCTAAAGGCAGCTCCTTCTGAATTTTCAGTGAAAAAATTGATAACATTACCCATTGAAATGGAATGTAAATGAAGTTCAGAGGGACAAAGTTTTGTTCTGTAAGACCCTCTGATTCTGAGGCAGCATGTTGACAAATCTTTAAAGATGAGATATTAAAAAATTTTGTTTGTTTGTTTGCTTTCTACTAAGAGCAGAGATTTAAGAAAGAAGGAGGGAAGGTGGTGGTGGTACTGCCCCAGTGACCACCTGCAAGCCAGGCATCACTCCTCAATGCTACAGCCATGTGCAGCTCAGAGCAGACTGTGCACCCATTTGTCATATCAAAGCACGGAAATTTGTCTTCAATGTATTTTAGATTTTCAAACTCCTTCCTTCTCTCCTTGGTCTGCATTTTTCTCCTGGAATGCATTTCCTCGTCAGTCACTTTCACACATTCCCCCATGGGTAGGAAAATGCTTCAGGTTTTGCAAAACCCATTGTTCCCATATTTTTAAATTTCTCTGAAAACTTTCCTTAGCCACCACACCTACAAATCCCTCCCATCTGGGGCTGGTTAGGCAAATACAAGCTGTGACTTGTGACTTATGTCTTTCTGCAAATCCTCTTCCTTTTATTGCTCCCCCATTTTCCCAATCTATAAAGCAGATTTTGCCCACCCCTTTCACCCTGCAAATGTGCAGATCTCATGGTAAGGGGACCCTCTTTTTTACACCCCACCTACAAGGCACTGAGCTCACTGGGAATTTGTACAGTGTATTCCTCTGCCACTCCCATTGTGGAGCCAGAGCAAGTGACCTGGCAGCATATTGTGCCCCTCCACTTTCTGCAGGCAAGCGCTCAGCAATCAGGCATTTAAATATACATCTCTTTGCAAAGTTCTGTTGCTGTTTTCCTTGCTCACAAATGCCACTTTGTATTTTGGTTGTTATTTGCAAAACACTAGGTGTTTCATGGAAAAGCCAAGATTTGGGCAGTGAAGCAAGTCCAAGCAGGCTGCCACCATGCCACCCCTTTCAGATGTCATTCTTAGGAAGGCACAACTCCAGCTGCCTACCCCTACTACAGTGAAAATGTATGGATCAAAATACTTAAAGGTGTCTTGACATCAATACTGTGTGCCAGTAAATAAATCCTAGTTTATAAAACTGTCTATACAAGGAAGAGGGAAGCCATTTTCTCCACTGTACTTCATCCCTGTCCCTAAATATGCAGCACACACCACATATATGGAGGTGAGACCTCAGTGATAAATTGCAGAGCAATGTGCTAAATGAATTTGTATTGCACCCCCAACAGCTTCCTCTGCCCTCTGACTTTTATCCCATCTCTCAGGATTTACTTTAACATTCCTTTGAACAGCCACCACTTAAAAACAGAAAACTAAACCAGAAAGGTCACCATCACCTAAAAAATTCAACCCACTCACCCATTAAGGTTTTGGGTTTTTTTCTTCATGCACACAAGAATTTCCACAGAATACTACTACATGGCCATGTGGCAAGATGAGAAAGATGTAGTGCTGGCCCAGTTACCAGTCTCTTTAAACATAACATCACATGACCCTAAGGCTTTTATCCTGCAGCCACACAGAGAAATCTAAACAGGGAGCAAAGAACTGCATTTTGGACGTGGCAGTCTCTCACCACAACATGGCACAAGATGGGAAAGCAGAGAATCCGACTGTGTAATGTTCAAATTTAATCTTTCAGGGAGAGAAATGAAAGGGCCATGGCACTGGGAAAGAAAGCTTTCCTGTTTCCTAGTGACACTCCATTTAGATCTGGAATAGCTCCCAGAAAGGACTTTAAGTATGAGAGACCTTTGTTTTCGAAAACACCATTTTGGCTCATTTCAGAGGGGTTTTATGGTTTTCTGTGGGCATGGATAACTGGATTCATGACAAGTCCTTTTGTGTCCTTTATCAGCTAAAGGATACAGAAGCTGTCACATTACTTTTAAGTTTCCAAGCCCACATTGCTCATTTTCCCCTAATATTTTTGATTGATGTAGCATCACCATTATCTGGTGTATACATATTTTCTTTACATTAATGAAGCACAACCCATGTAATTTACTTGTGTGAAGTATAATTGTTTCAATTTTTTTTTTTTTTTTTGTTCTCTTACAAAGAACTCTTTTACTTCCTTGTTGTGGTTTAACCCCAGCCAGCAGCCAAGCTCCACACAGCCACTCACTCACAGCCCCAGCAGCTGGATCAGGGAGAGAATGGAAGGGTAAAAGCTCAAAAACTCGTGGGTTGAGATAGAGACAATTTCATAGAGAAAGCAAAAGCCAGGCACACAAGCAAAGAAAAACAAGGAATTTATTCACTGCTTCCCACGGGCAGGCAGGTTCAGTTATCTCCAGGACAGCAGGGCCCCACCACATGTAATGGTGACTTGAGATGACAAACTCCATCACTCCAAATGACCCCCCTTCATCCTTCCTCCCCCATTTAATGTACTGCATGATATCATATGCTCTGGAGTATCCCTTTGGTCAGTTTGGGTCATCTGTCCTGGCTGCGTCTCCTCCCAACCTCCCATGTAGCCCCAGCTTCCTCACAAGCATGGTAGTAGGAAAAGGAGAAAAGGCCTTGGCTCTGTGTAAGCCCTCTCAGCAGTAACAAAAATATTATATTATCAACCCTGTGTTCAGCACAAATCCAAAATACAGCCCCTATCAGCTACTGTGAAGGAAATTAACTCTACTCCAGCCAAAACCAGTGCATTCCTGCATTAGACCTCATTGCTGTCAAGTCTCTGAGGGCAGGATGTGTCATTTAGCAAAGACCATGAAAAAGCAGGTAGCAGTGGATTTGTAGCAATATAGATAAATATCATATCATTTGAGTATGTACCAGCATTAATCCTAAGAACCAGCAATGAGTTATAATGCAAATCATGTCTTGCATGAACCTATTGGAGCTGACATCATCCCTTACAAGCGATGATGCACATAAGCTGTTGTCAATTATTTCTATCTATGTTGGACCTAACTACACCCCAAAAGAGTGTTTGACTCTCACAATCAAGGCATGGAGCATAATTCAACAGAGAGGCTGATGAGCCTTTGGCACTCTTTTCCACAGAATTCTCCTAGAGAAACTGGCTGCTCACAGCCCGGATAGGTATACTGGATAGGATCTGGACAAGTTGGACCAGTGGGTTGAGGCCAGCTGTATGAGGTTCCACAAAGTCAAGTGCTGAGTGCTGCACTTGGGCCACAACAACCCCATGCAGTGCTACAGGCTGAGGGCAGAGTAGCTGGAAAGCTACCAAGTAGAAAAGGACCTGAAGCCTGAACATGAGCCAGCTGTGCCCAGGTGGCCAAGAAGGCCAATGACACCCCAGCCTATGTCAGCAATAGTGTGGCCAGCAGGACCAGGGCAGTGATTGTCCCCTGTACTGGGCACTGTGAGGCCACACCTCAAATCCTGTGTTCAGTTTTGGGCCCCTCAGTTCAGGAAGGAAATTGAGGTGCTGGAGCATGTCCAGAGAAGGGCAATGGAGCTGGTGAAAGGTCTGGAGCAAAAGTCTGACAAGGAGCAGCTGAGGAAGCTGGGGTTGTTTGGCCTGGAGAAAAAGAGGCTCAGGGTTGACCTTATAACTTTCTACAGATGCCTGAAAGCAGGTTGTACCAGCTGTGGGGAGCAGCCTATTCTCTCAGGTAACAAATTATAGTATGAGAGGAAATGGCCTCAAGGTGCACCAGGAGATATTTTGATTGGAAAGCAGGAAAAATGTCTTTAGTGAAAGGGTTGCCAAGCACTGGAACAGGCTGTCCATGCAAATGGTTGAGTCACCATCCCTGGAGGTATTTAAAGGAAGTGTAGATGTGGTGCTTAGAGACATGCTGTAGTGATGGACTTGACAGTGCTGGGTTAAGGGTTGGACTTGATCATCTTAAAAGTATTTTCCAAGCTAAAGGATTCTACAGTTCGATAATGCTGTGACAGTATGATGATGACTGTGACCTGAAGTCATGACAATTGGCTAGCACCACAATGGGCATTTGGAGTTTTCTTCCCTATTATGGATCAAAGAGCACTGGAGCCATGTGATTTCCTTACTGCTGGGGACGTCTGTGTCCTTGGAGAAGGGTGAGATATACTTCAAACATCTTTAATAAAAGAAAATGATGATAAGCCATTCTCCAGGCAAGAGTTGTAAATACCACTGTATATATTGGCTTTTAAAATAGAGACATTAGCCAGAATATCTCAGACTGTGTAATTTAGTGTCTTTTATCATTTCATCTTCTAGTTACAGTACCAAAAGGAGTGATGTCTGGAAGATAAATTTAATATGCAGAAGAAAATCCCTCACTTAAAACATATTTAATACTTGAATGGTGTAATAGAAAGGCCAGTTTTATTATTTTTCCAAAAATGGACTTAAAATTCAGTGCTTCCTGAAAAATGGCTGAGTTTTTCAAAACTACCTAATCTTTTACAAGTTTCAGATCTTTCCCTTCTTCAACATCATGGGTAGAAAAGTTATTGTAGTCTGAGAATCCCAGTGTATTTTTCATGACACATTGGTGTACAGCAATGGGTTAAGCAGTGGGTTGTTAAAGACAGACTACCATTTCCCAGTAGAATGGAGGATGCAGACTTTACAAGTTTCAAAGGTGAAATTATAACAATGACTTTGACTGGTCTTGAAGCTCTTGTACTGAAGCAGATGTTCATACTTTACCTCCATGTGTGATATAGCTATTGAACAAAATTAAATGGCAAAACAGACGCAGTCAATATGTGATGTATGCAATTTGATGGCCTTATGGAAGCAAGGAGGAAATCAGCTTTCACAACTCTTAGTGGTCTTCTCATTGCTTGTGGAAGGTTAAGGCCAGCAGGTGAAAAAGATTGGGAGGTTAATATTGAAAACAGGGTAGTCTGGATGAAGAAATATGTAGCCCCTGCCATGCAGTCTAGGCAACCTGTAATTATCAAAACAGAAACCTGCTTCACATGCCATGTAGGCAACAGACTGTGAGAGAAAACAAGGACTATGGCATGAAATACTATTTGTATTTCATTAAAAGAAAACGCAGAATTAAGTCAGGAGAAAAAAGTATGTCAAATCAACCCTCTCTTAGAGGCCAGGAAAATTATTCCAGTGACTGACAATGTCAGCAATGTCTGTATGTGCTGGAGGACAACCAAATGTGCAGAGGCACAGTGAGTGAAGGTAAGGCCAACCAGCAGGACCCAGGAGGCACCCTAGGCATCCTGCTCTTGGTAAGACTTGCAAGGGAGATTACTGAGGCACTGAAAAATTCTTCACCTTATGAAATACACTTGCTGAGGTGTGAGTGATAAATCATTCAGAGAGAAATTTGTCCTTCTGATCTGCCATGTAAATCACAGTGAAGTGGCAGGAGTGCAGAGTTTGCTTGGCCGCAGAGCATGAAGGGGATTCAGTCCCAGCCCAGTGGGCCAGATCCCATTTCCTCCCACCATCCCATCTGGTTAGGTGCCAGCACTGCAGGCAGCATGTGCCTTTGCTACTAGAAGCCAGATTCCCTCTTTGCAGTAGGACTATGCATGTGCTGACTTTTCCTGAGCTGGCATCTGCCCTTGCTCTTGAGCCATCCTGGCTGGCACCCTATGTGCCCCAGCAGACTGATCTGTGCATCAGCTTATTGGTACCAGGTACCTGAGCCACACAGGAGAAATCTAAAGATGTATCTTACCCAAGCAGTGTAAGTGGCCTGGGGTGTTTCAGTCCTATTGCACCTAGAGATGCCTTGGAGAGTGTGCGTGAGTGTCTGTGTGTGTACCTGTGCAGGGCAGCTGAGCAAATGCAACAGATTTTTGTGCTGTGTGCTCCTGTGTGAGACATACAGATTTTATAGGAGAAATCATGCAGAAGTTAGCCCAGAGATAAGAAAATATTCCCCATAGGAGGGTGTCACCAGAACTATGCATCTTCACCTGGCCTGTGCCTCACCTACACACAGGACAGCAGCACTGCTATTTCCCCAGCTCTGCTGGAAACAAACACCTTTGCTCCCTGCTCTTGGAAGAGCCTTAACACTTCCTAGCAGTGACTGTCAGCCATTCTGTGCCTGGTGGACCCTCCCAGGCTTGTCTGCCATATCTTAGTTTCTGACACAGGAGCCCTCAGCTTATGTCAGCAGTGCTTGTCCAGCCCCTCAGAGCAAGACCTGATGTTCAGCACTATTGAATGTCACTTGCTTTCTATTGCTCTGGCTTGCAAGGTCATCCAGTTTTCCTGCATGGTCAAGTGCTGCACTGGAGGACTGGGGTCCTCATTCCAGACAACAGGAATACATTTTTAGGAGGCTACTGCAGATGTTTGATTAACAGAATGAGTCAGGATATGACATTAGTTCTCAGTGTGTCTCCTAGATCTCACAGCATCAGTTCTAGTTCACAATCAACTCACGTTACATTTCTGGAGGACAGGTTTACCATAAGGCAGTTTCTGCCCAAAAGTGGTTCTCCTGCAGCAGCATCCATGTGGAGCTGGTAACAAAGCAGCTGAGACAGCTGATAAAGGCCTCATTCCGTGTCCAGTTGAGGTGAAATGGACATTGTAGGCTTTAGGAGAGATTTTCACCAAGTATTTTCCAAAATAATGTTGATGGATGACTGTTAAAGCATCTCCCCCCCAGTCTGTACCCGTGTGTGTTTTATATGGGGGTTGGGGTCCTTGCCCATAGGACCATTTCAGGGTCCACATGTAGGAATGCCAGTGTTTTGATCAGCCATCCTCAGCACAGGTGAAAATCCTGATTTAAGACTAATTATGGCAAAGTAATTATTTCTGAGCCATGATAGGAGGCAGTCCAATTAACTCTAAACAGGATATAAATAGTGGGGGGAGAAAACCTTCTGTAGGGGGAATTTAAGCTGGAAGGGGCCAAGGAGATCCCAGACACAAGCAAAATAAATAGGAACATTTTCAAGCAGAGGATAAGGTTGTGTTATTTCTTCTTAGTTTCCAGTAACCTAGAGTTCTTGAAAGAAGGTAGACAGAAGGTTGGGCTTTCTCTACTCTGCTGCAGGTGCAGAATGGCCTTTCAGTAGCCCCAGCCAAATTTAAAAAAAAATAATAATAAATTGATTTGAGTTGTTTTCCTAAAGATGGCTCTACTATTGTTTATAGCACCAATATTCTGCTAGCTGTGTCCCCAGCCTTTCATGTTTGGCATGTTTTACATTCTCAAGAGAAACCCATCAGACAGCAGCTACCCAAAGGAAATCCTGTTTGATTCCTCCCTGGTTTATTCCAGCCACAGCCCTTTGGCAAATGTCTCATGCCTTTGGGTTTCCTCCCAGTCCACAGACCTGGGCTGCTGGGCAGTTGTATTTTCAAAAGCTAAACATTAAGATGTTCAAGAAGATTTCAGATTCATTAATAATGTTTTACAGTGTTATCTAAAAAAAAAAAAAACAAAAACAAACAAACAAAAAAAAAAAAAAAAAAAAAAAAAAACCACAAAACCAAAAAAACCCAAAACTTCTTTCCTCAAATATTACAACTAACTTTCTGATTTTAATATACATTTGTCCCATGGGGTTTTCACCCATTAAGATAGATTAAGTGACTATTCTAATGTACAATAGCAGATTTTGCCCTGTGGTTTAGTGGCTGGCTGTGGTTGACTGATACCCAGCCCTCTGAATCCCTGCTGAGTATCTAAGCTCTATGAACTGCAGTGAATGCATTTAATCTACATAAAAAGAACGCAAATTGCATGTTAGCCTTTTTGAGCCCAGTAATCAGTTTTACAGTTTACTTGGTATGCTTCTCCGCAGTCCTAGTGGCTCCAAGGAGGTTCCAAGGATTCTTCCTTTTTTTTTTTTTTCCCTGCCCATCTCACGTAGAAGAAAAGTGTTTGCATTTTGATTGTGCTCATTCCCTGACCCCTGTAATTTAACCATTGTTCATATTTAGTGCTGACTGGAGTCCTGCGGGGCAGCTGATAACAATAATTTGTAATAAAGCATATGCAGGCTCTATTTTTTATCCTTGTTTTCCCTAATAATGCAAAATTAAATTTATTAATTAAAACAGATGAAGTAAAATAGGATTCCAGGGCTGCCAAAATACACGGATTATCCCAGCCTCGCATTTAGGATGATTATGCTATTTGGCACGTATATAGCGCTTCAAAGTGGCATCGCAGTTAATCCTTACCCCACCGCCCCTCTGAAATGTGTTGTTATTCCTCAATTTGCAGATGAGGATGCCCAAGCAGAGAGGTTAACTCCAGAATGTGCCAAAGCCCGCGCAGGCACCAGCGGCTCCCTGCAGCACGGCCCCCGCTCTCCTCCCCCGGTGTGATTTTGGATGATCCGGAGATTACCGGGGAAGCCGGCGGGTCCCCGGAGCTTTCGCGGGGCGGGGGATTTGGGGGCGATGCTCTGAAATGGGCTCGGAGGCGGGGGAAGGGAAGGGGGGCTCAGTCGGCGCTGAGCACATCCTGACAGGCCTGACAGCGGCATCCTGTGCGGACCACGAGGTGCAAATTGAGTTGCTCATTTGCCAGCTGCATCATGCAGATGAGGAGCTCATCCCAAAATTGTTATAATCCCAAACACATACATGCTCTTCAGGACTCAGATTAAAAAAAAAAATACACCAAAAATCAAAAACTAAACTGACAGCTGGAGAAAAATGTGCAAAATGCTCTTTAGACCGAATAGTTCTCTGGCAAAATGTCATTTCAGCTAAATATTTTGTGGGGTAGAGTTGTTACCAATATTGGTGAGATGAGAAAATATTGTAATCTTCCATCTCTGCTCAATTTCAGCTCAGGTAATTTTGATATTTTTTGCTGTTTTCATAGATAAATATCCTTTGGTGTGTGAGTAAAAACAAAAAGGAAATTAAACATATCAAAACATGATGTCTTGGTAGCGTTGCAATTTATTTTGGAGGGGAGCTGGATTTTGTGGGACACTGCAGGATGCAACTCTCCCTGCTGGGGCTCAGGACTGCTCCCTCCCCCTGCACTGCAAATTGTAGAATGGCAAAATCCTGGCTCCTGAGCAGCTCTGGTAGTGACAATGAGAGTGTGCACAAGCCAGGATTGACACTGTCCATGGCAGGTTTTCTTCTTATGATTCTTGAGGAGGCTGCAAACCTCCTTGGCTGTTCTTTGGGAGCAGTAAAGCACTGGCATGGGGTGCTAGGAGAATCTGTGAGTGCACCATCCCTGGAAGTGTTCAAGGCTGGGTTGGATGGGGCTCTGAGAAACCTGGTCTAGTGGAAGGTGTCCCTGTCCATGGCAGGGAGTTTGAAACTAGGTGATCTTTAAGATCAAACTCAAACCATTGGTGCTATGATTCTGCAGGGAGCAGGCTGGTGTGGAAGCATCAGACCTTCCAAAAGCAATTTATTCTGCCTAAAAAGCTTGAGTTTACCCTCTTGAGGGGGAATAAAGAGTAACCCTGAAACTGTGGCACTCTGGTGAATCTGCTGAGAAGATTGGGGGCAGGCAGCCAGCACTGCCTTGCTGCTGAAAGGGCTGTGAAGAAAGGACAGTCTGATCTCAAATGGAGACACGAGTTGATGGTGGGTGGCAGTCTCTTCCAGGGAGTTCAGCCTGGGTATTCCTCATGCACCACAGGCTGCCCAACAGGATGGGAGGATATGAGGTATCCTTGCTGAAGGGACAGTCATAAATGAGCCCAGGACACAAGCTAATGAGGAGCATAATGAGGGATGAGAAGATAAGGGTGACTGATAGACAAAGCTTATGCAACTGGGAACAACTTGTATGGCTGGAACATTGGCTCATGACCTCTATTGGCTGTAACAGATGAGGTTAAAAGGATCACCTCTTTATTCTTCTCAAAAATGTCTATCTCTAGCAGACAGTAAATTTTGGCAGCTTGAGACAGTGAATATTGCAGAAAGCTGTGAGGACTTCAGAAGCAGATCACATCTTTTTTACCCTACAGGAAATCTTTAGAACATCTGGAGGGCAGCTATAAATTTTTCTTATTTTATGTTCTAATTATATTTTGAGATTGTTAGGCTAAGCATCCTCTTCTTAAAAAAGAGAAAACTTCATGCTCAAAATATACAGAAAATTAAATATCTACCAAGAACTGTTTTGGTTAGTTGTCACTTGTAAGTCACTATATTATAAATAATAGGAGAGGGAACATTAAAACATGAGTTTCAACAATTTTCACCAAGAGTCCAACAAAGAAACAGACTATAGGTGTTGACAAGAATTGCTTAGCAGGGAATGATATTGCTTAATGCAGAGCCTGTGAACATCAGCTTTACATAAACTTCTTCCATATGAGACGTTAATCAGGATGGAGAACTGAAGGATCTGAAAACAATCAACATTTCTCCCTTCAAACCCCTGATCTTCAGTGTGAAGAGCTCGTGCTCTCCCTGTGTGGTGGGAGTGCAGGAGGATGTGAGGTAGCCATGGGCTGATCAGGGGTGGGCACATTTTCTGAGGTGTGTTGGGCTGGAAGCCTGGCATTGCCCAGGCTGAGCCCACTTAAGGAAGGTGCTTGCTCAGGGTAGGGATGTTGGAGCCAGTGAAATGAACTTCTGAACCAGGGTAAACTAGACCTGAATGAAACTGGGATGGTGATTCAATGGTAAAAATGAATAAAAGAAGTAGTACAAAGAGCCTGGGAGGTTTAAAAGGGTAGTGCAAGGGGGAAGACAGCAGCAAAGGAGACAGAACTACAGATGTACCTGCACATCTTAGATAAATACATGGATTACTATAGTTCCTACAAACTGACTTTGGTGATAAATGAAAATATTCACAATGTTAATGTAATGGCTATATGCAAAATACAAGTGTATCTTCAAAGATACTGATATGAATATATTTCATGTGGCTATGACTACATATAAAAATATATAAGCATGATTCACATATCTTTTGAACCAGGATTTGTAAGGAAGGTTTGTTTTTCAGAAATGTAAACAACCTTATATGACAGTTTCCAAGTGATATTTTGATTCTGCATTTTCAAATTCTATTTTCATTGTCATAAATGCAAAATGCATTTGCAAAAAAGAAAAAAAAAAAAAAAGAAAAAGAAAAAAACCCTGTTTGCCCTATTACCTTTGTATAAAGATCTAGTGGTGAAATATAGTTTGATTGCAAAATATATGCTGTTCCCAAGGGAACTGCTGCTTGAAAGGACTTACTAGCTCTGATTAGACCAATGAGACAATCATTTGCTCCCAGCTTAAGCTAGTATGAAGCCAGAGAAAGACAATTGGCTTGAAGAACCTGTGTTACAGTCACATGGGAAGCTTCTCTTCCTTGGGTAAAAGGGACCAAACCAATGTTATTATGAGCAGAGTATTGCTCTTAGCTCAGAGCAGCACACTGGCTGAATATGAGGGTCAGATCCACCACTGTGGTTGGTATCACCTCATGAAGTGCTTGTGCCATGCCCACTTAAACCAGCAGTGACTGGTTCATGTTAGGGGCAAAACTTGCCTTAGACTGTGGGGCACAGCAAGTTCTGAATAAAATTACTCTTCTTTTGGTGCTAAACTGATCAAGGTGACACTGCCCTGGGAATGTTCAGGGTGCCATGCCCAGATAAACTGCAGCTGCCATCAGGTGACATAATCATCTCTGACCCACCAGGGAAGGCTACTGAGCTGTGTGTACCCCTGCTGCTCCCAGGACTTGGCACACGGACGCTCCAGAGATTAGAGAGACCTCTCCCCCTCACTTTCTCCATAGCCCTCTCCACTGGGGCTGGACCCCTCTGCCTACAGTGATATTACTGTGGGTCAGATTTCAGTATGCGCAACTTGGGAATGCACCTTTAAGTGCAATACTCCAAATTATCCATTTCTTTTTGTCCCTCTAAGTGCTTTTGGAATATATTTCTGGAGTTTCTTAATTTTATTTTTTTTCAGCACCATTAATCTTAAAGATTAATGGAAAGTCAAGCAATCTTTTACTTAAACAAAGTCACTCGCCCATATACTTTCACTAACCACCTCTTGGGATGCTAATGGTTATATGTTGAATTCTGCAATAAGAGTTTACCTCCAGTGTGCCCACCATAAATGCCAGTGCATTACTCTTTCAAGTAACAGAGTATATTTTGGACTTTAGGAAAGTGAATCTAGAACAATCCCAAAACTAGAGTGTTTATTCCCACAAATAACTACACAGAGCCATGTGGGAGTGCCTTTGGAGAGCTGCAGCTGTGCTCTGCAGAAGGAAGCTGGAGTTCAGAAATAGAAGAGAAAATCTCTTGGTTGCATGTCCAGTTTCTCTCTCCCACCCTCAGAACTGTTACCACATAACCCCAACCCATGGCCTTTCTCATCTTGCATGGCCACAAATCTCTGCCTCAGCCCCTCTGGTCTCGGCAACTGTGCTACATACTAGTTACTTTCCCCACGCCAAAAAAAGCCTGAACTGTTTTCTTTTCCCTGACCTTTGGCCAACACTCACTGTCCTTCTATAAATAATTCCCCACCTTTGTTTAAACTGTTAAACTGAAGGTATTTATTGCTTGTCATCATATTCCCCAGGATTTTCCTCTCTGCTAAATATAATAGTGATCTGTAGTCACTCTTCATGTCTTATCCTCCCACCTATCCATCCTTCCATCTGTCCCTCCTGACCTGACCCCACAGACAAGAAGTGCATTTTAAGCCAGCCAACAGGAAAAGGGACCTTGTCTCTGGAAGGATGGGGAAGGAAGGACACAGTGGAGGCAGAGGGCAGGATTGTCATGCACAGTTTACAGGGCACACCAGATCACCAGCATTTTCACTTGAAGAGTAGTGCCTGATCCCATGGAACCCTGCTCCCAACAAGGCTATTATACACAAGCTGCAGGACAGTCAAATTTCATTATCCCTTCTGCAAAACATATGGAGGAAACAAAATGTTGGAGGATACTCCAGTGACAGCTAATGACATTACTGAAATTACTATAAATATCATCTTTAATCTAATCAAAAACAGTATATCAAAGACATTAAAGCTGCAGATGCTTACTGTGCCAGGGGGGAACCAAATGAAGCTTTACAGATGTGTCATACTGTGAAGCTGTATTTGCATAATAGAAAATGAATGCTGGTTGTATCTCAGATTTCTGCTGCTTTTTAAGCCAGGGGGGATCTGGACGTTACATTTAGTGAAGATCTTTCCAAGTAGCCCGAGGTTTGGGCAGACAAACAAAAATACAAATTATCTGCAGGGTTGACAAAAAATTTTCTAACAAATGGTCACTTCATCCCTCACTAATTATTACCTGGGCTACTCTGTCACGTACTTAATTAGCATCATTTCTCTTGAAAGCACATTTCACTGAACCAGTGCTGACTGCAGAGTAAGAACCAACAAAGTAACATCAATCAGTTAATTAACTAGTTAACACATTTCCTTCCTTCTTAATTCCTGCTTTTGATTTTCATTTAGTTGCTTTTAGCATCTGAATTTTCAGGAGGTTTGTTTCTGGGCAACCGGTGGTAGTGATGTGAGAGAGGGACCCTACCAACGTGACCTTCATGATATTATTTTGCTACTGTAGGGAGAGGTTTGCGCTCTCATGGGGTCTCTAGCACCATGGGGAACACGTCTGGGAAATAAAAGAACAGGTGTACATTTATTAAATACAGGCAGAATCCTGCTTACTGCTGGAGAAATGAACAGAGACAGCACTACTCCCACCACTGGGCTCAGGTTTCCCCTCCAGAGCTCACCAGAGCAGGAGAAGCTCCCAGGCTTCAGTATAGAGCCGCTTCCTCTGTATTTCCAAACTGGCAGAGCTACAACAACCCTGGGCTTCTACAAGCATGAGCCAAGATACTCTGACCCAGCAGGGTGATGAACTGCTTTCCTCAGCATGCTCTCCAGTGTCAACCAAGAGCACTACACTGCAGGGGGTTTTGAAATCTCATTTAAACAGAGAGAGTATAATAACATTTTTGTCTGACCACATTTCTGAAGAAGGTACAGAGCTAAGAAAAGAAGAACCTACTGAGGTGCTTTTGTTTTGCTTGAGGTTGTCCCCACTCAGCCATGCGTTCCTCCAAAGACTCCTTAAACCTCAGAGATGTCCTTGCCTGAATGGTTCTGGTCACCCAGCAGCCCTTCCTCCAGACACCCTAGTCTGGGTCCTGCTCCTACTTCCCTCTTTACTGACATGAGAATAGCACTTGTCTCTGATAAAGCACCTCATGCAGTTGGGTTACGTGGAAGGAGGTGTGGATCCAGCAACAATGTGTTTTGTCCACCCCTAGCCAGCTCTTTGGAAGCAGATTTAAGGGTTTTCCTGAATGGACCATGAGGGGAATATGCATTATCAGGGCATGAGCATGGTCTGTGGTCAACCCTGTGCTCATAAACCCCAGCAGGAGTATTGCACTGAGCAGAACTGCAGAGCTCTGACTTCACAAAGTGCCCAAGGGTGGATTTCACTAGACCGCACACTAGATTTTACCTGGCATGAGGCCCACATGTGATCCCTACTGAAAAAAAATGGATTTTGTCCTAAAAGATTACATGCCTGGATTTATTTAAACTGCCATTTGCAAGAAAATATTCATTAAAAAAGAAAGCATCAGGAAAAGAAAAAGATTCACTGGAAAAAGGATTTCTGTTCAGCCTTAATTTAAGTGGAAAATAATGTTTGTACTGCTGCACCGCAAATATATTAGAAGGATTTGAGATGATAATATAGAGTAGGTTAATGGCAGTTTCATAATCTAATCTGCTGTTGAATTCCGATTTTACCAGCCATCTTGCCTCCTTGGGCTTAGAAAGTCTTTGTGTTTCCATAAACTCCAGCAGATTGAAAGAGTTCAGAGTTGAAAGCTCAGTGATTTAGATTTGCCATGCTGCTAAATGCTATGGCTTAGGAGCAGTGAATAACTGCAGTATGGAGTCTTTAACACACCAGGGAATCTCCAGCTCCTTGAATTGGTGACAATCCATCCCAGGGATTTGCACTCCAGCTCCCACAGGCTGCTGCCTGCACGCCCACATTTGGATAATTCTTCAGAGGCAAAACACACCAGCAATTTTGCTTTTAAACATAGCTCATTTTCTCCAGCTTCAGTGGACAAGGATGTCAAAAGGCAACCCCTAGAAATGCAGGTCACATTTCATGGTGCTGCTGTGCATTCCCTTCTCTGGGGACACAGGTTATGGGCAGCCAAATTCTTCTTGGGAGGATGGGAAGCAGAGAAAATATGTTGGTGTGGGTCTTACGTGGACCCCCACTATGTGAATCCAGCCTTGAGGAATGGCCCATGTCCTGGTTCTCCTCTGAGCTTCAGAGGGATGCTCAGCATGCTGTGCTCCATTAGGAGCAGATTTGAGGTGCAGAAGCACTGCTTCGTGTTGTGTTTTTCCAGCTGCGTGAGAAGACATGGACTGACTGTGCCTCCTAAATGATGCATTTAACTCAGCTCGACAGAAAACGTTGACAGACAGAACGGGGGTTTACTACTTTGATACTTATGGGGAAAGACTGGGGAAGGAGGAGGAGGATGTCCAACTGTTTAGAAGGGGAATATTTAAGGAAGATGCAGAAGGAGAAGCAGTCGGCAACTGGTACGCCTAACCTACAAATGTCAGCTTTGCAGAGTGAGTCAGTCTAAAAATAACCTCCAATTGTCTCCCAGCTACTCCAGCAGCACAGAGAAAGCGCAAGTGGTTGAGAAAAATCACCAGAGGGGGGAAGAAAGATTCTCTGTCTGGCTTTTCTTTTTTTTTTTTCCCTTAAATTAAAAAAGCCAATGCTTTTAGAAATTTCTGACTAAAAATGAAGCAAATACCAGTCTCTCAGAAGTCTAGATGCAAGTTAACCTTGTTTAATTGTATTCACTCAATTTATTTTGCTTCTATTTATTTTACCTCTGAAAGGCAGCATAGGCTGAATTCCAGATATTCCGTGGAACACTATAAATGTAAAACATGGATATCCTTGCATAATTGCATGAGAACTTCCTCTACCCCCACCCCCCCTGACTAGACTCCCTTTCCATACTCAATATTTTAAATTAGAGTATTGAATATCTCTCTGTATAATTTGCATACTTTCTTTTTTAGCAGTCTCCCTGCTCATTTATGCCCTATGAACCATTCTTTTTTCTTTTCAGAGGTCATTGAAATACAGTTTTTCTACAGCAGCATTAAACTAATCCATGATAATAATATTTCAGAATCATTTTAATGCATGATCTGGAAATCTGTAGAAGCTTTTTCCTTTCCTGTTGTCTGAAGCCACTACTCTACAATAGATGCACCCTGGCTTCAAGATGCAGTAAGAGCCAGAACAATGCCAACACTGTTCCATCCCTATGCACTTCCATTTGATATAGCAAACCAACCAAAAAATACGAAAGGAAAGATCTGAGACGTGAACTTGCAAACAAGCAAGCAAAAATGCGACTGAAAGACATGAAAACTAAATACCTCTCCAGTAATATACAGGACTGGTGCTTACCTGCAAATGTTCTAGAGATGAATCATGCAGATTAGAGGAGCTATTTTGCCTATTAATACTACATTTTTCTTTTATTTAAATTCTCCCTTCCAGCATGGAAAGATGTCATGAGATCTCTCCACTCTGGAACAGATTTTCCAGAGGCTTGGTTTTTAAACAATTAATCCTAAAACGTATCAATTTTGAGGCTTGAAACATTCATCATCTACTCTGTTATATTACTCTTTTCTGCCCTGTGACTGGAAAAAAATACACAGCAGGGTTCTTGACAGGGTCTCCCCATGTCTTGTAGACTCCAATGGCATTTTCACTGCAATAAGAAGGTCAAACCCAAATAGATCGAGCTTGATGCTGATGCTGCTCAAGAAAGATCAGTTGCAAAGATGTGGAGGAACATGTTCTGAGGCAGGCAGATGGATGTTGCATTGGAAATGCCTTGTGTCCAAAGTGGGATGATGGCAGGGGCTGGTGTCCCTTGGGAACCATGTGCTTAGCTGGTGTGTAGTCCTGAGTGCTCCTCCATAATGGGTTTGGATCAGTGGTAAGACCAGTCCCTCTTTTTCCTAACACCACATGGGCAGGACAGGTAAAGAGGACATGAATGACCGTGTCCCTCAAGGGACTCTCCCTCATAGGGAAGCAGTGATAGACACCCCCATGCATGTATCCTTACACAGGCTGTACCAGGCTTTAGCACTCTGCAGTCACACACATGCTGATCGCATCAGAGCTGGGGAATGGAAGGACACTGCAGAACTGATGGCAGCAAATCATACATATGGGCACACTGGAAAGAAGTGGCACACAGCATTATTCAGCTGTTAATGAATCATTTGAATTTTCTCTGGACTCACTGGAATCAGCCCCAGAGATGGACTCACATCATAGCATTACAGCTAGACTTGGAAAGACCACCAGGTTTGGGCTTCAATATTTCAATGCGGCAGGAGCTCCATATGTGGCTCAAACATGCCAGATGGCCTAAAACACACACTATCCTAAATACTCCAACACCCCTCTTGCCCTGCAAAGCCACGGAGCACCAGGCATGCAGTAAACATGGGACTGAATCCCCTTGGATGCGAGTTAGTGACTGCAAAATTGAGTACTCGGTTAAAGACATCAGTTCTCCAGTTTGTGTGGCTAATTGGTTTGCTTTACTCAGTGATACCCACTTCCCTGGTTCATTTAAATAATATCTCTCTGGGAGGGCTGATGGCAGGAGGCTTTAGTGACCAAGAGCCAGAGCTGTTTATATTTACATCATTGGTCTGAATCCAGCAGAGAGCCTGATAGTGAAGGAAAATATTAGCCATCTGCCCAGGGCTTGACAGCCTTGCTAGCAATAAAACCAAGAATTGATTAGATATGGAGGTTTTCTGAATATCCCTTGCTAGGGTTGGCCTTCCAATTTGCAGAGGGACATCCTTGATGAAGCAGAACCATCAGTCCTCTTGCCAGCCTTCCCTACTCCAGTTGGACCAGTAGGCAACCCTGGTAATCTCCACCAGAGAAACACCAGCTTGTTACCAATACTAAAGGAAAAATACTGAAGAGAGAGAAAAATGGCTCTGTATAAGCTGCTGCTTATTCTGGTGATGCATCACACTGTTTTTGAAATAACAGATGCCACACAGTGTCCAGAGCTCACAAAGGCACAGTTGGAAGGTAGACCTTGCCACTGCTATATTATTGTAATGTTCTTGCTTGCTATATCAGAGTCCTTTGTTTTAATATCTCCTACTTGCACTTGCATTTTGTCACATGCTAAAATGCCTCAGTTGTAAAGCTAATACTTTATAGCCTTAGACCTAGGGTGTAGGTAGTTCCCATACATGAGCTGTCCACACCACCAGCAGATGCACAGGAAGCAGAAGCAACTGTCTATGTCTTTGCTTTCCCTTTGCAGTGGCAGCTATCCCAGAGAGACTGCCTTACCTTGAGACCACTCCTCTGCCTAAAATACTGCCTTTGAAACTGCTAATGATAAACCAGTGGGCCTACATGTTAGAGGCTAAAACATCTATTCTTGGTGTAAGTAAGTAAAAAAACCAAACCCTTAAACATGACTCAGAGGGTGGATACACCTGAGAATAGATGGTGTGCTACACTCTCAGGAAGATGCTGGGCTTGTAGCAGAATCCAGCAGCAGCAGTGAGTAAGGAGATGTTCCTCCTATACTCATATAGACAGCATGGCCCATCTCCAGACTGCTCACCTGGGAAGCAAGGGGAAGGGCAGAATGCCACACTTTAGGAAGGTGATTTGATCCCCTTGGTTCTCTGCTCTTCAGACAGGGACTCCTCAGCTCACATTTCTGCATGTGCGTGTTGAAGGGCACCCATGTGCAGTGCATTTCAATAAATAATATCCCTTGCTTCTCACACAGCATTTCTGTGGCAAAAACTTTGCACCACCTTGCTTGTATTGTGCGTCTCAGCCAGAAAGATCCCTCCCAAAAATGATGGACTTGCATTGTACCACCTACACTTTATCACACAAGGCAGTAATAAATGCATGGAGGAGTACTATGCCTCAGGACAATTTGTGCACTGTGCAAAGGTCACTCTCTTCAGACCCTAATTGCTCAGCAAAAGTGACATTTAAAATGCATATCATTAAAATCATAACAAATTTATTTACCTCCTTCCTTATTGGGATTGTTTCTGCATACATTACACATTTGATATATTGAGTGATCTGGAGGTCAGGATGTGTTTGCATCATAAAATAATGTCTTGTGGAATCACAATGACATGGGCTGCCAGGCTCCCAGTATTACTCATGCACTGACTGCTCTTGTAGGAGCTACCACAAAATCCCAACAGCCAAAGAGGGCCAACAGTCCCTGAGTTTTGTAGGAAGAGAGTGTGGTGGCTGTTTCAAAATGAACCAGTTATATTGCAAAAGTAGTGGGCAAATAATATTGTGAACACTTTGGACAGGAGGAAGAAAGGTGCAGCAAGAAGCACATGTGCATCTCTGCTTCAGCTCTGAACCATTTGTCCAGTGCTAGTATTGGCTTACACATAAACACTTGTATACATCTTTCTTGCCATCATATGTGTGTGTGTGTGTGTGTGTGTATCACTGTATCTTTCTCTCTGTCTCAGAAGATGGCATTCAAGCCAATATCTTTTAGGAACTGGAGACACTGTTCATTTAACATGTCTAATAGATGTTTTCTCTCTCACTTGCCATTAGATGTCAAACACCGCTTTTTAGCTTCAGCAGCCTCAAAACCACATTCACCATGAGAGCTGTTATCATAGTACCTCTGTGTTTCTATTTGCTATGACATGATTAGTTGAAAGCAGACAAGCTAAAAGCAAGTTCAAATAGGACAGAATTATTCCAGGTTGCCTCAGTTTACTCTGTTTCACTTAGGAGCATTCATTTATTTTGTTCATGAAGTTATTTACTTACCTTTTAATGTCCTTCGGAACACTTAGATTTGTGTGCCATAGAAGAGGAAAAAGGTTTTGTGACTATAATCATGGCAGTTTGATGTCAGTCCCAGAGGCTGAAGACCTAGCTTGCCTTCTTAACTAAAGGTGAAACAAATCTAACCAGTTGTTCATCCATGTGCTTAGTTCCCTTCTTCTACACAAAGACTGTGGAGGACTGAGGAGTCATACACTCCACTAAAGCATGCAGAAAATGTTTACTTGCTGCTTTACAAGGACTGAACCAAAGCCTACTGGATTCTTTCCAATCCATTGAATTTTAGTTGTTTGGTTTTAGGTTTTTTTATTAAAGCTGAGAGAATGTTTTTGGCAAACAACAAATTTGTCAAAAAATGTAGTTTTGAAGAAGCGACTTGCAGAATTGAGTCCAACTTGGTAAACAGATTTATTTAGCTGGGAAAGAAATAGAAAGCATTCATAAGAACATAGCTGAGACTTTCCATGTTTTTCTTTGGAAAATATATATTTTTTCCACGTGTGACATTATTTAAAAGCTATAAAGAGGGATCTAGGTTGGCTAGAACTGTATAGAAGAATTTCTTCTCTTTGTTTTTTCCAGACTGGCCACTGAACAGACATGTCCTATGTGAGTCTTACTCTTTTCCATATTCTCTGTTTAAATCACTTTTACTTATTTCTTGCTGCCTGTCTTCATAATTTGAAATGCTTTTCCTCAACATGGATTCAGCTGAACAGATTCTAAGTTACTAATCTCCAAATTTATCACATCCAAAGGATACCACCATTGGTTGGCAACAACCTCTAACATTAGAGGCCATGCAAAAAGTAGCAAATACTGGTTCTTGCTGTGCTTTCATATATTGATCTTAAAACACACTTTAAAGTAGACTAGAGGTGAAATCTGTAACTAGTGTGACACTTGCCAGTGGGCCAAGTATTATTTCCTCTTTACTTTCTATGGGGAACAGTCAAGAGCCAAAGTAGACTTGTCTTTCATCCATGACAGAATCTTTTAAATGTAACCCTTCAATCCTTCAATGTTGCTGCTGGATACACCTACAGGATAGTACCCCATGCCTCTGTCAAGCAGGATCCTCTCTGATCAAAGCAAGCCAGGCAACCAAAGGTTGCATTTTCCATTGCTGCAATTGGCCTGTTGCTGGTCCTGGAAAATGTGTGGAAAATACTCCCTCCTGAGACTAGGATAAAACCCAAAATTCTGGATTTTCCTGGACACTCCAGGCCTTTCCAAGGCCTGCAGTTCAGCACTCGGAGAAACCTTGCCCAAGGATGGAGGGGTGGGGCGGGCAGCTTTTGCAGCTGGGAAGGCTGGCATGTAGAGTGACATCCTGCCCCCAGCCGAGCTGTCACACTCCTGGCAAGGTGGCTGTGTGATGCCAGCCTGCCGCCCCGGTGCCGCACGGGGAGAGGGAGGGAGGGAACACAGGAGCGGCTCCCCGTGGGGCGGCTTGGCTCACACTGCAGACCAGGAGCAGGCTCTGGAGCTGCCTGCCCTGCTGGCTTCGATTGACTGCAGCTGCTTGTTTGCTCTCCGCCAGGCTGCTTCTGGAAAGCCTGTCTGTTTGACCTGTCTGCCTCCTTCCTGATGCTGAGCTTCTTCTCAGCTGCCTCATTTCCTCCCTGTGATCCTGACAGAGGCAGCCTGAAATCTCTCTGCTCATTTGGCTTCCAAGTGACTTTCCATCTATTTAATCGATTGTTAAAACTTAATGCAAAGTCTTTCCGTCATAAAAAAGAATAGATCAAGGAACAGAGCATTCTTTTCCTTTCATGATGTTTTCTGATTTTTAACAACTATGCCCAGATATTTGTTTGACAGCTTTAAATCAAGAACTCAATCAAAAGCCTGTACCAACCCTGCACAGGAGCTTCTCTGGGATACTGCCTCACTCTTTCTTTCCTTTTTTAAAAAAATTCTGCACAGTAGGAGTGAATGACATAATAGTGGATATTGGAAATAAACTCTTGAGCAGTGGAAAGACCATCATTAGTGCTGACAAAAGCAGCTTTTGAGGCTGTGCCAAGATCAAATAAATGAGAACTGGTAGGAGAAGCTGGCATAGCCTATGGATGTGAGGTTCAAGTTACCGCTTTTTTGAAAAAATTAACTTTTGCGATACTTTGTATAGATAGGTCTAAGTTGAGGGTTTCCCTTCAATTGAAGCAGAAGTATCTTTGTCCACGATATTAACTATTTCTATTTGAGTGGTGAAAGAGGCTTCCCCTAATTTACTTCCAGGCTGTTTAACCATAGTAATTTCCCTCCCTTTTTTCACAGCTCTCCCACATCCAGACTTTCTGGTGAAAACACATACAAGCCAACCTTACCCAGAAGGACAAGGACACCATACTTTCCTGTGAAATCACAAGAGGAAAGACTGCTCTTTTCAAAGGGGAATTTGTCATGATATCCCTGCATCTACAGCCAAAATGTCCACTGACCACGAAGACCCTACTTTCACCTTCATCCATGGAAGAATTTAATTAATCTTTCTATATTGGCAGGCGAACAACATTTCCTGAAGAGAAAAATAACTGTTAATTTCCAGAGGTAATTAACAGTCACTGAATGAGACTAAAGGGCTTTCATCAAAATTACCAATCAGCTCAAATTTGAAGAGATTCTCTCCTCCTCATTGCTTCTTCATCTCATTCAGCCAGTCCTGCTGAATTAGTGCCTAATAGAGTGTCAGACATATTCATATCCTGTCAAATTTCCATCCTCCTAAGGAACTGTCCCTTTCAAATGGTAATACAGAGGGCGTATGATGTGCACTCGTTGCTATTTTGGATTTAACAGCTGGCTGCGTTGCACTGAGGATAGCTGTGGAAACTTAACTGAGGGATGTGTGTGTGTGTGTGTGTGTGTGTGTGTGTGTGCGTGTGCGTGTGTGCACATCTGTGTGAGTAAACGCCTACTCCTTTCCAAATGATACCATTTATCTTAAACAATGCTCTCTTTATAACTGTAAAAGCTAATTCTCTTTTTAGACCACCACAGCTGCTGAAGGGGAGAATGGTACAGCTTCACAGCAATCAAGAGCGTGGCTTCACCCCAGGACTGGGCTGTGCAACCCCTTTCTCACACGAGTTTCAGAAGATGAGTAGGGTCACCATCAGTGCTGGGTCACTGGTGGCCCTCATCAAGACCTAAGGGTTTAACAAAGGCTCTCTTTAGGCTGTCCTCACCTTGGCCAGGTGAGGAGAGGCAGGGGGAGGAGAAGCCCCAGGGATTTACTTGTTTTTGCACAGTTTCAGCCCAACACAGACACTGTGGTGCCTGAGCGGAGGCAGATGGTCTAAGGGCTGACCTCCACAGAACAATATGAACACAGAAATTCAGAGTCCTCCCGGGTCACTGCAGTGTACGTTTCCATCCTCCTGCTCTGTAAATATTTTGAGCCTGAGCCAAAGACAGGTGGTGTTTGCAGGGACATTCTCAGTGACTCCAGCTGGATCTGGAGTACCTGTAATTTGGACATCTTGAGGGACCTCCTGGTGACAACCAACAATGAGAATTTCTAGTAAAAGGTTTCTGTGTGTTGTGCCAGGGCACTTCTGGAGACAGCACTAGATGGGTGCAGAGCGTGACCTCTGTTAACAATATACACTACATGAAAGCTAATAATTCTGGGTAAAGCATATTCAAAATAGGATGCTTGAAGCAAAACTAATGCATTATTCACTGCTTGTTGGGAATACAAGAACATGGAGATAGACATCTGAGCCTTGGGCCTTTTCTGAGATGTACTGTACATGGGCTCAGTATTGGCAGCACAGTGACTCTTACTGCCATGGATCTTTCATTACTAATAGCATTTAAAATCTTGCCCTGTGATCAAATGAAAAAAAAGTGTGTGCACTCATCTTTGCTTTCTAGTCACATACAGTGATAAGAGATATTTCTAATGCTGTATTCATTCCCTTGGTGTAAAATATGCCCTTTTTCCACCTTTACATTAAATCAGACAAATATTTGGTGAAACTCACAGGGTGAAATAGTGTAAAAATTGCCAAGTAGCTGAAAAAAATTCTGAACAGGGCACCAACATAATCAACTCCAATACAACATACAGGCTCTGCTAACGTAATGCTTTGCAAAAATAAAATTGTGTAAAAGAAGGAGAAAAATATGTTCTTATATATACTTGTGATATAGAAATAAAAGCTCTGTAAAACAACTTAACAGCCACTGTAAGAGCAGCATTATAGAAAGATCTGTCTGAGATTTGCCTAATTGTTTGTAGACAGCCTGCAATATAGACACCTGCCTCTGAAGTAATCACTCGCTGGTCCTTTTGTGGTCAACAGAGAAACACTGACACTTGGGGGAGTGATTTATTTCTTCCTAAAGTACATGTCTAAGAAAGGTCAAATGAATTGCATCCTAAAAGTGCTTATTTCTCCTGGCTGCCCTTAAAGGTTGAAGAGTGACTAACTCAGATGTAAATTAATACACTGTAGACATACAAGTCTGTGGGTTGGTGGAGAGGGGGGGATGCTGAAGTGTACCCCTATTCTTCCATTTGCCACAGCGGAAGGGTCTGTATAACAAAGACAGATAACTACTCCTCCTCCCCAAAGATAGATTTCCACAGTTTCATCAGATGAGAGATTTTTGGTTCAAGGTGTTTCACTATACATCACCAGAAATAGCATCTTATGCCCAGACCTGTCCCACAACATCCTGCCAGATAAACTTCTTCTGCAGGTGCTGCTGCAAAGAAGTTTTGGATCCCAGCAGTCCCAGCAAGTAAGCCTGATTTATAGTAATGGTTAATCCTTCTTGGAGCCAGAAGCAGCTTGACTGGATCTCAATTACTGCTTAACAATGTATGTCTTGTCAAAACAGTTTTGAGGCCAACTTTTTGTGATGCTAGCCGATCTTTAAGTGCAACTGAAGATTGGCTTCAGTAGGACATCTTCACTATGGCAAATTCTCTTAAAGACTTTTGGGGGGCTGACAAGGGACCAATTTTCTCCTAGAAAACAGACTGAAATGTAAAAAGTAGCATAGTTATATGCATTACTGTTATCCAAAATTCTCAGTTATCATTAGTTTCCTCATAGCTTATCCTTTTATAAACCAATATAGTAATGAACCTTGCCTATGTGTGATATCTTTGCTCTTCTCACTGAATGCTTTCAGGACGATCAAATTACATATGATTTCTAATGAATGCTCATACATTTAATTGAAAAGAGAAACAATTGTGAGAATGATGTTCTTGAAATCACTGTGCTTGATTTCAATACCTATGAGTTTGTATTTTCCATGTCTAATTGCAGAAACTTTGCCCAAAAAGCCTGCACTTGAAGTTCAGATGACCTTAGAAAAAGGCAATTTTTAAATGTTAAAGGAAATCAAATACACATTCATATCTGCTAGAAAGTGTTCCTCCCATTATAAAATAACTAAAGAAATATAACTAGATCAGGCTGACAATCACTGCATCAAAAAACCAGTATATACTATGGTCACATTACAAGCAACAAAGCTGAGCTTGATGATTTACAACATTATCACTAAAACCTCGTGATATATTTAGCGAGTGGTAATGGTAAAGGTTATAATTCCTCTGAGGGACAATAGTGATGAAATAAACCACGAGGGTCAAGTGGATTATGACCTTGTGAAAACTGAAATAATGGAGATGGAGCTTTATAAACTTCCTTATAATAGATAATGCCTTAAACAATTTAAAAGCTGCTCAGTACTCAATTTGGACTTGCCACAGGCTTACTTCTGCCTATATATTATGAGAGGAAAACCTGAAAATTACTTCTGTCATGATGAATCTTGCATCTGCTCAGAACCCCCATTTTAGGTGCAGTGAGGGCTCTTGCTGGGCTCTGAATGCTCCCAACAGACAGAGTGTGTGCACTCATCTGTCAGTTCTTCCCACCCAGCATTTGCAGTGTGGCTGCCTATGCAAAATTTAAAGCTTGCAAGGCATCCTGGATTACTATGTTAGTAATCACACCTAGCAGTGTTAATTTTGCTACTGCATAGTACTATCCTGAGATCAAAGAGTTTCTATGTGATCAAGTGATAGGGTGAGATGAACGACACTGCTGATTGCTTTACATGCTTGTCAAAAGGAAAAGTGTCACGTTTATCAGCACAGACAATGCACCAGGTTCATGCAGATCCTCTCTACAGAGTTACCTTAGACATCCAACTTTAGAACACAGTTGGTATGGGAGCTGAGGAGTGCTGCATACGTGAATTCGTGCCGGGATTTAGGGGAAGGTGGAACAACATCACAAGCAAATGATGACTGTCCTGATCTACGTGAATACATGATCCTGCACAAACAGTGTGGAAACAGTCTATGGGATCAGTCCCATAAAAGATATGACCATGAGTCACTTGACCAAGGTCATTCGCATATATAGTTTGGGCTCCCTCATTTTCATTCTTGCTGTAGTTTGCCTCCTGTGTGGCAACCCACCTCACTAGAGCTGGTTTTTTGTACCAAGATACAATATGGAACTGGCAGATTTCTGGAGAAGCTGCATGGATAAAGCAGCCATACTGAGGCATACATGTACAGATTTATAAATTAATGCACAGAAGCAATTCTTCTGCCAGAAACACAAAGAAGTTTAAGACCATGCTATCCCAGCTTCAAAGACATGGAAGAGGAGGGAAGACAAGGAGACAACACAATGCTTACCCACTTGTGTAACAGCACTGACAATGGCAGGCCTGGGAGGGCATCAGTCTGAAAGCAAATGGGACAATCAGCTGCCATTGAGAGAGGGATTTTTGATTGATTTTAAATTAAGGTCACTGTCCCCGGGCCACAGCTAGATTTGATTATTTCTGTCACATTTTAGAAGAGTGACAGAAACTTCTTTGCAACCAGTGCTCTCTCTCTTCAGTGACTCAACGCATAATGATGTTTTTTCAGTGTGTTTTGATGATTCCAACTTCCATGATATGCCACATGTTGGTACAGCAGTGACATTCTCCCACTGAAAGCCCCTCATCCCTTTTACTACTCAAATCTATGCAGTAAGGGCATTAGGAAAGCTGTGGACAGCACAAAATTAACACAGGTGTGACATTAAATCTGAGAGGTGCATTCATTGCTGGCAGGTGACCGCTGACTATCAACATACACCAAGGGGAAAGGGCAAAAACACAGCAAGCCCAGCCATGAGCCATTTGTCATGGAGGGACCTTTCTGAGCAAGCTGTGATTTGGTTGCTCTCTGTGGATTTCTCTCCTGTTAATTCATTCATTTTTCCCTCAAAATGACATCAACTGCCTGCTGTCAGATGGCAGAGGGCTCCACAGCTGTGTTTGCATCAAGAATCACCTCTGTACAGTCAGGGGGTCTGTTAATGGCCTCTCCTTTTTGTGCTGGAAGCCAAAGCCACCAGTCCCTGCTCACCCTCTCCATGCTGCTCGAGATTTGAGGAACTTTTGTCACATCTCCCTTCTGGTGCCTCTTGCCAGTGTGCATGCACCTAACTAGAAAACCCTTTCAAGCCATGGATTATCACTGCTAGTCTCCTCCAAATCTTTTCCAGGTCTACTATGCCCTTTTTGAGAAGGTGAGACCAGAATTCCAGCAGCATTCAGAGCACAGGTCCAGCACATATTTTCCAGTGTAAAGTCTTTTCCTCTTCGTTGCTCTCCTAACAAGTCCTGACATTTGAGTCACTCTTTTGGCCACACTGAGCATGAAGCTGACATTTTCTCAGATGTGCATGTCCCTGGGCTCTCAACCTAGGGAAAGTGATGGCCAAAATCCTTCCCTGATGATGGGCAAGAAATAAATGATCAACTGTACAGTTATGCTGTCTGGGGGAAAACAACAACAACAAACAAACCACTTTGGAATAACAGTAGTGGATTTTAAATCCCAAGATGCTATGAAATTTCCTCTCAGGCAGTTTGACCTAAATTCCTATGGGCAATGAGGAAGCCACATATTTGGAGCATTTGAAAGAAAACTAGACAAATGCCCATAAATTATTGTATAGGGGACATTCCTACTCTCTTTTGGAAGATGGATTAGGCAGATGACCTACTAAGTTGGGGTTTTTTTCCTTCTTTCACTAATTCCTACGATGTCATGAGTGTGCGTGCTTTACCCTTTCTTAAATCATAATCTGTTTGATCCGGCACCAGTCAAAGGTTTTGAAAAGCCCATTAAACCGCAAGAGGAAATCTTGAGCGGTTTGCTAATATCAACAGAAATCCAGATGGAATTACAATCATCTTTTATGTACATTCGAGGGCACATTATGTAATACTAGCCATGGATTTAGTTTAATGCACCGCACCTTCCAATAAGCTGCTGGCGACACTTAATAGCGATTTGAAACCTACAAAAAACTCTTTTGCCCTTGACAAAACCGTTTTAAAGCCCAGAGACTGAGGTCAAGGGGCTTGGGATATTCAGCGTCTGATGGGAAAACGGGGACAAGGGACAGCGAGGATGAAAAAGACGGGCGGGGGCGGGCGGGAGGAGGAATTAAAAAGGGCAAAGAGGTGGAAGGGGAATAAAGCAAAACAGGAAGTCAGAATGGTGGTCAATCCCAGATAGACGCAGAGGAGACAAGGTCAAAACTTCAAGCGAGCAGGGATCAAATACCCCATGGGATTTACGGAGAAGGCTGGCGCTGCCCGCCGCAGCATCCTCCCGGCGGCCCGGGCGGCTCCCGGCGGGGCTCGGCGGGACCAGGGGCTCCTCATCCCCATCCCCGTCCCCATCCTTATCCCCATCCCCATCCCCATCCCCATCCCCATCCCCATCCCCATCCCCATCCCCATCCCCATCCCCATCCCCATCCCCATCCCATCCCCATCCCATCCCCATCCCCATCCCCATCCCCATCCCCATCCCCATCCCATCCCCATCCCCATCCCCATCCCATCCCCATCCCCATCCCTATCCCCATCCCCATCCCCATCCCCATCCCATCCCCATCCCCATCCCCATCCCATCCCCATCCCCATCCCTATCCCCATCCCATCCCCATCCCCATCCCATCCCCGCGGGTCGGGGCGGGTCGGGGGCGGTGCGGCGGGCGGGGCGCAGGTTGTGCCGGTCCCGCCCCCGCTCTGGTCCCGCCCAGCCCAGCCCGGCCCGCCCGGGGGGAGAGCGGGACGCGGTACCGGGCAGGGCAGGGCAGGGCGGCGCGTCCCCGGCGGCGGCGGCCGCGCTTGTCAGAGCGGGCGGCGGCTGCGGCCCGATGGAGCCCAGCTAGGGGCAGCGGAGGTAGGTGCCGCGGCGCGGGTGCGCACCCACAGCCCGGGGCGGGCAGCGGTGACAGGTTGGCCGGGGCGGCGGCGTTCTGCGGGAATCGCAGCCTCCCGAGCCTCCTCCCAGCGGCGCCGGGCGCTGCGCTGCCGTGGGGAGGGCGGCGGCCCCGCGGTCCCGCTTCGGCCCGTGACTATTGTTCCTGTGGCGCCGAGCGGGCGCGGCGAGATCCCGGCGGCGGCGGCGGCGGCTTTGTGCGGGGTGTCCCGGCGTGCGGCTGCGGCGGGGAGAGGGACCGGGCGAGACCGTGACCGCACGGGCAGAGCCACCCACCCCATCCCCGCCCTGCCTCCTCCTCCTCCTGCCTGCGCAACTTCTCCAGGATCGCGCCCCTGGGTGCGCGGCGGTATCGCATCGCCCCCTTGGCTGGCGCGGCCACGGCGGCGGCGCCCGCAACGCGCCCTGCCCGGCGAGACTGGAAACGCGCAGGGCGGATCTCAAGATGGGCGGTAAGGGGATGGTTCGGGGTCCCCGGCGCAGCCGAGTCGCGGGCGAGGAGCAGGAGGAGAATTTACCCTTCCGGAGTTGGGGCAGAAATCCCCCCTCTGTGGCCCGGCGAGGTGTGCCAGGCGGATGGACTGTCACCTGCGCCTCCCCAGTGGCTTTTCCTGGCCGAGGCTGTCGCCGGGCGGGCTGGGTGTACGTGGCGGCGGGTGCCGGGTGGAGTGTCGCGCTCCAGAAGTTCTGCATCCCTCGGGCAGGGGGGGGGGATGCTGCAGGGTGCAAGAGCCCCGGGCAGGAGGAGTTGCAGGGCAGTTATTCTCCTTCTCTCATTTCGCCCCCAACACGCCTCGTTTTTGAGAGATTAGTTCGGCTTTGGGTTATTTACCGCTGTTGGTGGTAGTTTTCTTGCATGTTCTCCACTAGAACTGTTTTTCTAAAAAGAAATTCAAATGCAAGATTCAAAGTATATATATTGTCTAATGGGGATGTATTGTTAAAGAGGAAAGAGTATCTGGTTGCCCATTAATTCTTCAGGTATTTTCCATTTAAACTTGATGAGGAAATATTCTTCTTTTTCCTAAGTAACCTTTCATGTCATTTATCATTAGCAAATCGGCTTAGCATTCAGAGTAAAGATTTCCTCACAAATACGATACTGATTGCTAATGTTATGTCTGAAACACTCCTTAGGACAGAAATCAGCACACCTCCGGTTTTTTTTAGTATGTAAATTTGAAAAGCCTTTCCTTCCATTTGATGACGCTGTGAGTGGCCCCGGTTAATCAGATGTAACTACAGTAACTCGCAGAGGAGGCTGGTGGTGGGCAGGGTGGTTTCCTGCACCACTCTGCTGGAGCAGCCTGATCAATTAATGCATCCTCACTATTTTGTCCTTGGCATCTCTGATGAATTTTATAGTATTTCTGTGAGGAGCTCCAGTAGGGAGAAGCTGAAGTCTCTTTCACCTTCAGAGATGACCAAAGCCAAATTTGAAGAGGGGATAACTGTTTGAGCTGACGGGAGAGTGCTGCTGAGTTCTTGTGTATACATTAAATTCTGGAGGTGATCCAATAGCCAGAGCTATCTGGGTCAGACTGGAAATCACCTCAGTGGTGGGTTTTGCAAAAAAAAAAAAAAAAAAAAAAAAAAAAAAAAAAAAAAAAAAAAAGCACATGTTAAGCTTTTGCAACATTCACCGACTGCATTGTAGACATGGGCTGGAGAATGGAGCTTGTCGTGTAGCAAGGGGCTTGGCATGTGCAATCAGCAGGTCACACTGAGCACTCCACAACTTCAGGATGCATGAGTTCACTGTGCAGAGCCTGCAGCAGTACGAATTACAGGGGAAAAAATGCATTTAGATGTAACAAAGGCTGCTGGCTCATCTCTTGTATGAGGAACTAATTTATTTTTTTTTAAAATCTGGCTCCCGTTTCTGCCTCTGACACAAACTGCCAGTGTAGCTGTGGGCAAATCATTTCATGTTTCCCTCTCTCCTCATCTCTGCCTGACCTGCCAAGGTCTCATCTGTACAGGGCTGCCTGTTCAGACCTCAAACCCCTTCCATTCCAGCAGCAGCCTTGCACACAGCAGTCTGAAACCCAGTGTAGGTGGTACCCCTCTGTTCCGGGCGGATACGGTTTGACATTCAAATACTGCTGCTGGAGCCAATCCTACAGACGTAGCAGCCTCGTAACAGCAACTCATCAGCCTCTAATCCTTCCCCTCTCCTAATCCAGTCATTCCCTGCTGCTGACTGGAGCTGTGTTTGGCTGTGTGCTGGCCCTCGTGTCGGCGAGCCTTGGTCAAGCCAGGGGAGCAAGTGGAGATGCCAGGCAGTGGAGATGGGCTGAGGGTCACCAGCTCTTCAGGACACAGACTGTCACTCGAGGCCACAAAACCCGTGACGCGAGGGGCCTGGCGTGATTTAGAAATAGAAATTATAGCTAAAGGGTAAATTGCAACAATGTCACAGAAAAATGGCCAGAAAATGGGACCTCGGGCATTCCTGCACAGCCAGCTGCGTGCTGCTCGGGAGGGAACGGAGGTGGCAGGGTGCAGCTCCCTCGCGTAACAACGGCATTCTTATTTTAGCATGGAAGACAGCCAAAGATAAGGAGTGGTTGTCATCCGGCTGGTTGGAGGATGAAAAAAAAAAAAAGGAAAAAGAAAAGCTGTGTGGAAAAATATTTTGATGTAGGTAGTAAATGAAAAAAAAAAAAAAAAAGCAGATAACCTTGCAAGTGGTAGACTAGCTATGTAAAGCTGGCAGGACAAGGTTTTCCCATAAAATCCAGAATGATCCTAATTAAGCCCAGACCCTGTTAAATGACACATGGCTTTATTTATTTCAGATGTTTCTAGGTCCTAAAGATGGGGCCAAATGTGAAGAGTTTGATGTGGCAGATAGTTTAACCCCAATTACTTTTACATAAATCATGTGATTGTTACAGTAGCTGAGTACCTCTGATGGGTGCCCCAGAGCTACTGATAAAAAAAGATATTTTTAAAAATCCCCTGAAAAATCTATGGCATTGCAGGTGAGGGTTTGTGGAAGAGAGATGGCCATCCTCTCCAGAGGCAGGAGGATAGGACTGTGGGAGCTGTTGTGGTGCTGTGTGCCTGCTGGTCTGTATGCACAGACAGCTGAAATGGTGGCTTTGTAGAACAGGCAGCCAGAAAAAGGGACGTAAAATGGGAGCTGACAAATATTCTTGTTGTGAAACTGGGATGGATGGATGAATGATTTATGGGGGTACTTGCTCTTATTTTATTTTATTTTATTTTGAGAGGAAGGAGATGGTTGGTGATGTGTGGCGCTAGCCATGGATGGCTTTGTTTTGAGATCAGGCTGTGCTGGGTCCTGCCTCCAGAAACAGTATCTACAGAATAGCAATACAGTGAAACACTTCCCAGCATTGCTTGACTGTCACAGGCTGTTTTCAGGATGAAAAAGTTTTCCTTATCTTAGGTTCAAAGCCATAGGCCTAAATCCTCCCAGCAGACTCTAGATTTCAAAAAAGAGGTGGCTGTATGAGAAGTCCTAGACTGCAGGGATTTTTGTTAGCCTGTCGCAGTTCTCTTAGGGAATTTCCTTTCCTGGCTTTGCAATATTGCCCATCCCTCCCAGGGCACTGAGCTACTCTGTAAATAGGCCATTCTGTGGAGGAGCTGCTCTGCTGGGTGATTTAATGTTGCTTGTTAGTTCTGGCTTTCCTTTCTTCCCACCCCCACCCAGTTCTATCCGTGCTGTCCTTTAGTGTACAGAGCAGTGCTGTAACATGGGTGAGGTGAGTTTGCGGGGTCACATCTGTAGGATTTTGCCAGTCCTGTGGGTGCCTGGGTGTCCTGAGGACCCTTGTGTCAGCTGCAGCTCCACACTCAGTTGCTGGCTTTGGGTGTGAGTGACTGGATTCCCCTCTGAGTAGGGCCTGTTTCCAGCATCCTTTTATATTTCCTAGTTAAAAGAATCATAGAATAGTTGGATTAGAAGGGACATTATAGGTCATCTAGTCCAACCCCCCTGCTGGAAGCGGGGACTTCTTCAACTAGATTAGGTTGCTCAGAGCCCTGTCCAACCTGACTTGGAATGTTTTCAGGCATGGGACATTTTTCATCTCTCTGGACAACCTATTGCAGTGTCTCCTCATCCTCCAAGTAAAAAAAAATTCTTTCTTACGTTTAAAACCATTACCCCTTGTCCTGTTGCAACAGGCCCTACTAAGATGTGGTCCTTGTAGTCTCTCCCTGTCTGTCCTGTCGGTCCTCGTTAGATGTTGGATGATGCTGTAAGGTTTTCCTGGAGCCTCCTCTTCTCCAGAATGAACAGCCCCAGCTCTCTCAGTCCTCATAGGAGAGGTGCTCCAACCCTCAGATCATCTTCATGGTCCTCCTCTGGACCTGCTCCAACATCCCGTGTCTTTCCCATGCTGAGGACCCCAGAGCTGGATGCAGTATTCCAGGCAGGGTGTCACAGGAGTGGAGGGTGCCCTTGATCCTACTGTTTGTGTCACTGATGAAGTTATTAAAGGATACCAGTCCCAGTATGGACCTCTGAGGGACACCACTCATCACTGATCTCAATTTATGCAGTTGTATGGAGTTGTTTGGAAATACTTCTTTAATATATCAGAGGGCTAAATGTTCTCAGGAATTTAACAAAGAGCCTGGGGTAGGTCTCCTGTTTCCTCCACCCTCTTCGGAAAAAAGGTATCCCTCAGCTTAGTAGCTTCCAGGTCTGTGTATTGTTCCCACTCTCTTCACAGTGGCTAGAGAGCAGCCACTATAGCATAAGGAAGGGAACTGCTGTTGACTTGGAGGACAAGCTGGGTGTAGTTTTGGGTTTCCCCAACCTCCCTGATGGCAGGCACAGGGACATGAGAACAAGCGCCAGGACTGACTGACTGTGTCCCCAAATGCCTTATCATTGTGTTATCTTTGAGCTGATGGCTGGGGGTGAGCTCTGATTGACAAGAGGGGTGAGGGAAGTTTGCTGTGACACCTCACTAAGCTTCAATGGGGCTGCTCAGGGCAGGTCCCTGAACATTCTGGGTGCAGCTCCAAATTCATTTGGTCAGGCTAATTTTGAAAACCAGTCTCTCTTCCAATGTCTGCATGTGCTTCAACCTTTTAATTATTCTGCACTTTTCCTGTGGCATGGAAACAAAGAGATGGAAGTGTAGTGGCCAGCAGGAGAGCCAAGAGGGCAATGGCTCTTGCCTGCCCTGGCAGTCAGTGTGCTCCTTATAGCAAAGCCAGGTTATTTGGAGGAGTGCAGGTCTTTCAGTCCAGGAAAAAATAATTTGTTAATGGCCAGAGAATAATCACTTTACTCCGAAAAGCCTCTCCAGCTGCATTGCACCAACTGTTCTTTATCAGTCTCTGAATCCTTAATGACAGTAGCAGCTAATTTCTCTTTCTGTGTTTTTCTAGCTGCAATGTCCTATTTTCTCTGAGTTTATTGAGAAAATAATAGAAGTCATTACATAGCTACTTGTCACCTTTCAGAGAAGAAAACTTCTCCCTGCCTGAATGGCTAAGTTAGTTACTTGGTGACTGGCTCAGACAATAGCAACTTTTTGTAGCTTATCTGTTATAAATCTGTGCTTAGTGAATAAATTAATTAACTAGAGGAGTGTTACTGAAGTTCTAGTCTGTGATTATCAGAATATGGTGAATAAACTGTTCACAAACAGTGTGACAAAAGCATGTAAGCAAAAAAATCAAGAAACAAAGGGTTAGGAGTGACAAAGTAGGAAATGTGAATTTTCTGTGTTTATTTTCTTTTAAGTTTGATTGTCTTTGAAGCTTATGTGGCAGTATTGCACAAAATGGTCCTTGGTTAAAAGAAAACTATTAGGTGTTCCATACATATCTATAATAATTAGGTTAAATAAAAGATAGTGAGGAGCATTGGAATAGATGGCCAATGAGAATGGAAGACACAGAAAATAAAATGAAATGTGAAGTATTTTTGTATTTGCATGATACACATCTTTCTGGTTGTTGGTGATGGATCACTTGCTGTAGAGCTGGCTCTACACAAGGCCACTGCAAAGCAAACAGGAAGGGCAACACATTGTTTTTTAATCAGGATTTTCTTAACCAAGAAGTCAGGCATCACTGTGTGAATAAAAGATGCCTTCATCTCCAGCCTTGGTGATGGGACTGGAGATCAGAGGCAGCTCCCAGAGGTCTGCCCTGCAGAAAGGTGAAGGAAGAGGACTTCTGACATAGCCAGAGTTTGCTCTGCAGGCTGTGGGATGCTGAGGGGAGGCCAGAAGGAAGTAGGAACATATAAGCAGATCCTAAAAGGAGCACACAGAAAAGCCTTTCTGTTCCTGTGTGACATGCTTTTAATTCATCTCTGGTCCCTGGGGGATGAATGGAGTTACCTCTTGCCTTTTCATGTCTGTAGAAGCCATGTATGCTTAGGGGGGATTCACAGAATTTCTGTGACAGAAGAAACTGGGCTCTGTGTTAGAGCTCTGCTGCACTGTGTGTGCAGGATACATCAAGGGATGTCGTTCTCTCCACGGGACTGGTGGTGCCAAGGTCAGTATCTCACATCTCCCCACACCCTTGTGCCTGAGCTTCTGTCATTTGGCAGAAAACTGCTTGACCATGCTCCAGTTGCACTACAACCAAAGTAATGTTGGTAGGTGAAAGAAAAAAGACACAAGGAGTTTACTTCCCTGCTCACTGAGGAAATGCACCTGCCTGCGGTTTGGGTTTGATGTTTAGGTCCCTAACTGATGGGTTTTTTTGATGCTTGTGTAACAGCTGTGTTTAGCTATGAAATCATCACTTCTCTTTTAGTATGCATTTTGGCTGTCCCCATACCTTTCTGTCCTCTAAAGGTGGATATTAAATTGATGGGGATAGCCATCAGTTGGATGCCATGAGTGCCATGGATGCCATGAATGCCATGAATGGGACCTGATAATTCTCATTTTCTTGAGAAGAGGTGCCCCTGCATTTCCAAGGAGCTGAGGTTCTCAACTGAGTAGCCTTTTATTTTTAAAAAGGAAGGAGGTGTTTTTATTAGAGTTTCCTGTTTTGAACTCTTTGGTTAGAAGGTATAAAGTGGTCAGAGGAGGGAGACTTATCATTTAGATCATGGCTGTCTCTTTGTATTTTCTTATTTGTATACGTAATACTCATATAAATATTATTTTCATGTATATATATATAATATCTTTTGAATGGTGCAATTTTCCCCAGTTCTATTTAAGGCTGCTACTTAAAGGAAATCCAAATAAGGTTTCCTGTCAAGAAGGGTTTAGATTTAGCTGGCCCTGCCTGGGGCTGAAGGATGGATTAGGACACTTCTCAAGGTCCTTTTCAGGACTCTTGCTGTGATTCTAGGCAGTTACTCAACAAAACAGATTCATAGTAGATTGTGCTGGTTATGCTGAAAGGGTTTTGCTCTAGCATTTAATGTGGTTATTTGTTTGAAAAGGAAATAATAGGTAATTGTAGCATAGTTACTGCTGCTGCATTGGACAAATGTTTTTTTAAAGAGGAAAACAACTGATGTTACATTTTTAGACCAGCATCATGATATGGCTGTGATTAATTTCTCCAGGAGCTTTGTGTTTTTTATATCTGCTTAAGTGTATTAACATTTTAAAAGGTCAAAGGTAAGCTTTAAAATGGATGCCAAATTAAGATAGATGGGAGGAAAATGACATTTACTTCTTGTTACTGCACATTGTTTGAATTTGACCAAAGGCAAAAACAAAACAAAGAACAAGCCTCCCCCCCATACACACGATGCACGCACGCATGTGAGCACGCATGGACAGACAGCTATGTTCCCACCACCTGCCTTCTCTCCACACCTGGTCTGGTAAAATCTACTCATCAAGGCTGGTTAATCATGATAATCATCATTATTATCCTAACAAAATCAGTAGTCCAATGTATTCACTTCCAGACATCTTTTGTATTCTTTTCCAAAGTCTATAATTTAACTAGTATGAGTGGACTTTGTAAATAAAAGTAGCTAAAATATAAATATTAGGAAAACATGGCTTATGAGAACTCTAACCATGTTATCATTTCCTGCCCTTGCTATGTTTGAGATGGTGATTTCATCAGGGAAAGGACTGGACCCTCATCCCTATTTGTGCAGTTGCTTGCACATTGAGTCCCAGTGAAAGCAGAGAATAAAATACAGTGGGAATGATGCCTTTGCTTCCAGTGGGAATGGTGGACAGTCCCAGCCAAAAGCAAGGACTCTGCGACCACACCAGTGTAAAACAACTTTGAGTTTGGACAGACTATAGCTTGAGGGAAGGACCTGATCTGGCTTATGTCCATCATTTCCACTCTGGGCCTTAAATGATAGTGGGTGGCTGTGTTGGTGATCTGTCCTGTGCCTCAGGAATCTCAGCCACTCTGTCGTGAAAGGGACCCAGCCTTGTTTCTGGATGGATTTGAACAAGATAGATTCATTCCTCTTACTTCATGACATCTGCCAGTATAAGGGGGTTTAAAACAAGGGAGAAAACCACTAAAATTTCTTCAAATTCTTCTTCCCACTGGTGGCCTGTGGCTCATCAGGGAGGCTTCAGACTGTGTCCAGTGTCAGCCCCATGCCAAATCCCGGAGCACACCCCAGCCTCACATGGGCCACGAGGGCTGTGTCGCTCTGGGGAGAGTCACCCAGTCCAGCTGAGCCATGTGTAACCAAGAAAAGGCAGTGCTGCTGTTCCCATACCCACATCTGCCTGCCACCCTTGGGCTCCCTGGGCAAGGCAGCTGCCCAGAGCAGAGCAAGGGGGAAGGGAAGGGCTGGCAGCAGCTTCCTCAAGGGGGGAAGATACAGCACTCAGCCCTGCCCCTGCACAACAGCATGAGGTATGTTCAAGGCTGGGATGAGGGATAGTCAAATCTTCTCCTCCCTCTCCAAGAAGCAGCAAGCTCTCCTAAGCATCCCTTCCTAGGTGCTGAAAATGTTTGTCTGACAAGCCAAAAAAAAAAAGAAGGAAAAATGAGAATTGCTCATATGCTTTGTTCCAGAGTGAAAATGTATTTTTCATTTCAAACTGAATGGATTCTGAGTTGAATCTGAGTAGAACAAACTAGACAGTTTTATTATTTCATTTTACCAAAATTGTTTTTAAATTGCTCAACCCAAATATTTCTTTTTAATTTTTTTTACCCCAGCCTTGCCACTATAGCAAACAACTCCATTATTTGCATAGCTCTAATTGCAGTGATTAAACAAACACAGCAAACTCCGACCCTTTGCAGAGCCTCATCACAGCCCCACAGCCAGCTTGGTCTGTATTTTGTCAGCAGAGAGGGAGATGTGGCTTTGTGTAGACTGAAAATAAATTACAGACTTTCTGGTATTTCTTTTTTTCCCCTCCAAACTGATACACTATCAGTTTGGACAATGAATAATTTTGCCTGTTCTCTTGCTAGTGGGCTGAGAGATATCTCCCTATTGTGAACCTGGTACAGTTTAAAAAGCATTTGGATTTTCAGTGCTTTGTTCACATGTTATGCTTAAGTTGCAATCTCTGTTGCTGTTATTAGAGTAATGTGTAGGGCTGCTACTCTGTTAGTAATACCCATATTAACATACAGGAAAGACAGACAAATATCTACATCTGTTTGCAGCTTTTTTCTGTGAAGGTGGTGGGTACCTGAAGACAGGGTTAAGGAAAATTTTATCTGGCTAGAGTTCCATCAAATAGGAACAAACAATTTTTTTGACATTTTTTAATGACATTTATTTATAGCAGGTAGCACACAGGCGGCTGCTATTTCTCAGCATGCTGGAAGAATGTTCTCCAGATGGTGCTTGCTGTTTATGCTTTTATTCACTTCGCTTGAACACAGCAGCACTCTACACAAAACACGGAAAATTGGAAAATAAAAACAATTGTGTTTTTACAAAGTGCCATGTGATTTGCTGAAATGTCTGGGCTGACTGATGAGCCGTGCGTGGGGGCAGCGGGGGGATCATGCCTGTCACAAATCCCACGTGGGTCACAGGCATCGCCCGCTGCGAGGGGCGCGCCCTTCCCTCCCAGAAGGTGGGCTTGAGCAGAGCTGCTAATCCTGTGTCTGTGCCTCTTCTGCCTCCCTTTTCCTGCACAGGGATTTGGGTGAATGTAGGAAAGGCTGTTATTTTACTGGCGATGTTTTTGTTGGGTTTTCTGTGGCTGTGCAGCCTCAAGGTGAGAGAGACGTGAGACAAAGCATTTCATAAACCTTGCCTGTGCCATCGTGTTTCTTCGGCCCCCAATCTCACTGAAAAGTATTAAGGCCTCTGGCTGGTCCACCTGAAAGCAATAGCTGAAGTCAAGACTGATGCCCAAAGGGAGCAGCGTGCTCCATGATTTCTGTTGGTTACAATGGTGAAGATAGATAGGCATCCAAATGGTTGGCATGCTCTTGCAGGCTTTTGTTGTGCAGCTTCTGCAGGATTACTCACACAAAACATTCTCAGAGTGGAAGCTTTAAATAAAAGACTCTGGAATCCAATTTATTTTTTTTTTTTTTCATTAAAAAATTTGGGAAAACTGGGAAAATAATTAAATTATTTAAATTTATTTTTGAAAACCCCAAACAAACCAACCAACCAACCAAAAAAAAAAATGCAATCATAAAAATAGATATTGACAAGAAGGAAAAAGTTGTTTTTATTTTTTTTAATCAGTATATCTTAATGTATGGGTAAAAGAAATAAGTATTTCTCGCTGCTACTGAAAAAGAACAAGAAAATGACAAACCCACAGCACTTCAGGGCAGGTTTTCAAATACCAAGAAACATATACCAATTTTAGACTTTGGAACAGGACATGATTATTATTTCTTCGAGAACAGGAGCCTTCAGATTCCTTTGAAATGTAGTTTAAAGCCAGCAATACTTTTACTGAAATTAAATTTCAAGAAATTAATGTGTGAACAGCTCAACTGGTTTTGGGGTTTTCTCTGGTAAATGGGCAGTGCTGCACAGCGCTTCAATTCCTCTCCCTTGCCTGTTACCCAAGAGACAGCCCTTCCCCAAGCAGAATTCTTGCTCCATCAGCTCCATGCTGTTTATCTTCTGTTGCTCCCTTGGCAGTTATTATTTCTTAATGTGTTAATTGTAGTTCCTGGACCCTTGTTGTGTGAGGGTGTGTAATGCTCATGGTAATGATGCCGACACGTTCTCTAGTTCCTGGAATCGCAGAGCGAAAAGCTGAAATACAGTTTGGGCATAGAGCATCCAGTAAGAGAAGTCAATTAGAAGAATTCAAATAGCATGACAAGAATAAAGTGGGTAATGGGGAAGAGTAGGCATGGATGGGGTTGGGATGGGGGGGTTTTAGGCATATCCAGTTATTATTCCTGCTATGGCTCCAGCTTTGTGTGATATATATATTTTTTAATTAAAACGTGAATTATGTCACTTGCTTTCCACCTTTTAACAGTATTTCACAGTAAATTTCATTCCTAATAGCAAGTAGTCATGGGTAAGGAATGACTTTGCTGAGTGATGGGGATTGTTAATTATTAAAAAGAAACCTATGGATTTGAAGCAAATTAGACCTCATTAAGCCTAGGTTGGTTTCTACATAGATGAGCAGACATGAAAAAGCCCATCTAGGAACATGAAAAATTCCACTTTTTAGCTGACACATCCCTAGTCGTGAAGCTCCTGGGCTGGCATGGGGTGCATTTGCTTGCTTGGTTTGTGTCAGAGATTCCTGGTCTCTGATCTCAGTTCAAAACTGTGACTCTCTTGGATCTTTCCCATTTCCCCTCCACTTCTCCCATCACCCCCAGCCCACCTGCACAGAGGACTCCCACCTCACTCTGGAGGGGGCTGCTGGCCATCAGCAGCTGGAGCCCACCTGGCTGCCTGGCTGGGAAAGCCAGTGCCTGGACAGTGTTGGAGTGGACCATATTGACTGCTCTAGGATTAGTGAAAGGAGAAACACAGGAAAACTCCTTTTCTCTTCCTTGATTTTGGAGGGCAGGATGATCTTTGACTTGTACCATAGAGTTTTCTCCATGGCTAGGCTGACAGACTCTGTAGGATACATTTATTTGTTCCCATTTTCAGAGGCAGAGAGGGTTTTTTTTGTTTGTTTGTCTGGTTTTGTTTTGTTATCCAAACTCATCTGTGACTCTTTGAGTTGTTTGTACTTAGAGTTTTTCCATGGGACTTAAGCAGAAATCCAAAGGGCTGAGGTGATTGTTGGAGACTACCCTCAAACCTATGTAACCATGTCATGTTTTAAGCTGCTTTTTTGAAACTTTTTGAAGGCAATGGGTGTGTACATCCGCAGGAGAGTCCTAATAAGGAGAATGAAAGGTGGCCTTAAATTATGGTTTTAATTGTATGTTCACAGGCATGCCATGTATGGGCTTTGTCTGGCTGAGACATTCCCCAAATCTTCTCTGGCATTACAGGCAGTGACACACTCATATCAGGAGAAGAAACACCCATTCTGCTGGCTAGAAATCAGCAATAACATTTTGACATCTGTGCAACAGTTTAAAATGAATTATTCAGCACATAGATCATGCTATTTGAGCAGCCAGCACATCTCTGCCCATTTACTACTGTCAGTCCATGGTGGAGATATCATTGATGCCAGTGGGAACTGAGCACATGGGCTGGGGGTAGGTTTTGGCCCATAGCCTGAAACAGCATTTGACAGCACCCCTGCAGAACATGATAGGAATAATCTGCTTTACCACTAGCAAAAGAAGGAAAGACCATGCCAGTCTGTTTCTTCAATTATTTTGAACACATGTAGATCTTAAGAATTAAAGAAAAGATCCTTAGAATTAAAGCAATAATTATTTGTTTGACTGTTTGAATTTTGCATTAAAGAGACTGACATGTAATTTTGGTTAAATCAATGTATTGCTTATGACTCTCCAGAAGCTCTGAGCATCTCTTGCCTACTGGGAGTACAGCCTGAGCACAAACTGGCAGCAGGTCCAGGCCAGTCTTCAGCCTCTGCCAACTTGGGGGGGTTAAAGTGAAGCAGTATCTAATCCCTGTCAGCAAAGAAAATTCATGAGATTCACGATGTCAGCAGCATCTGATTTGGAAAAACCAGCTGAAGTGCTGTAAGAACACACTTTGGGAAACTGCAGATGGGGAACTAGGATGAAACAGATCACTAAACACCAGCACACCCCTTCCCTACTCAAGACAGGCATTGAGGAGAGAAAGTGGACATTTGTCTCGTGCTGAGTTTTCTAATTCAGCAAGGTCATCTGAATTAAAGCAGTGTATGTATGGTGAGAGTCTAACATCTGTTATTTCATAGGATGTCTGTTTCCTGTAGCTTCACTTTTAAAAATAAAATGCAGAACACATTATGGAAATGTTTTGTGCTATTGGTTACTGTCCTTTCCTTACCCTTCTTTAAGGACTGTTGTAGCTGTCCACTGATGCTTATCTCACACGTGAAAATTCAGGAGCACTCAGGTAGCATTGCAGTGTGCAGCAATACCATCTGCCCGTCATTGTCCATGTTTTTCAGGTAGCCAGATAAAAATGCCTCAATTTCTACCTGCTCTTCCATTTATGTGTAAGAAGTAATACCCTACTGTGGAAGGAGCTCAGTGCTGTACATGAAAAGGCTAAGACGTATTATCCAGGTAACTGTAAAACGAATGGCTGGTATAATGAAAGTTAAGCAAATCCTTATGTCCCTTGAAGTCAGTAGAATTTAAGCATATAGTTAAGTCTTCCTTGCAGGGAGGGTGTATCCTCTGATGGGAGCACTGTAGCCGTAAGGTTTTTGAACCCCTCTGTGTGTATAGCTTTATTTTCAGAATCCCCAGGAGCTTTGCAGTTAGCTGAGAGATGTGAAATTGTGCTGCGCACCACACAGCAGGGCTGGATGCTCAGGTGCGGCGCTTCGGCGAGAGGTGGGACCTGGCTCCCTCAGCCAGTCCCTGACAGGGGCACTTCTGCAGCTGCTGCTGCTGGGTGTGAGCTGGGGTGTGCAGCCCTATGTGGGTACATTTCTGTAGGGACCAAAGTGTGCTCTGGCTTTTGTAGGGCTGCCATCACCCAAGTGTCTGAACCTTCTTGCTATCTTTGATCTGTTCAGCATCACTGTGCTCGCCTGGGGCAGGAGGACGTTATCCCCTGTGGGCAGAGAGTAAAGGAGGCACAGAGAGATATCATACTTGATTTTAGTGGTTATTTTTTGTGTTGGCATATGTGGAGACATCTCTAGGGGAGGGTTCCAAACCTCCTGTCTGCATAGTTTGGACCCTGTCTCCTGTTATAATCTTGGTCCAGAGTGGCACCGTGTGGGAAGCTCCTGAATGGGGCTGTGGATGTTCATCTCCCCTGTGTCAGAGCAGAATTCAAGGATGTGGCTTCTTGGAGTAGATGTGGGATGGTGAGGGAAGAGGGGAATATGCAGTCCAGAAAAACAAGGAGTGAGTTAAATAGCTCAAGTAATGTATGTGTGAGAGTAAAGAAGGCTACCTAGGTTTATTGCCACTTGATTGGAAGGATGTGTGTAGCCTGTGTGCATTCATTAATTAGTGATGCAGTTGCTCCATGCTGGTACCAATAAAACCTTAATAGTACATGATGCCAGCCTGTGATTGCTTCCTTTTTTCCACATCTCCTTGTGAGGATGTGTGTATATCAGTGCAGCTGTGCACTGTGTACAGTGTGGATGTGCTGCCTGCACAAGAAAAGGACAGTAAAATAATTCAGCGGGTTATTACCTCCCATGTGATTTTTCCAAGTGTTTATAAAATGATCTTTGATATGCAGCACTCTCTAATGTGCACAAAATAACCAGCATTGTTTTCTTTCCTTTTCCTGAGACATACTAATTCTTAAAATGGCTCCTGAGCAGGCTTTCCTAGGTACGTGTAGCAACTGCAGCCTGATGGTTTAGCAACAACAACAACAACAACAACAAAAAAGGCTGTCCCTAGTTTTTTTTTTTTTATATGCACATTGTGCAGCTTTTCAAGCAGTGCATCAAACACTGCTGGCTGGAAATTTCCAGGCCCATTTCCTTCTGCCTGGTGCATGCTCATAAAGCAAGGTTGTCTGTACGGTCTGTAGCTGCAGTACTGCAGAAAGTCAATAAAGAGCTGACCACCTCACCTCTATCAAAAGCAGTTGAGAAGCCCTGCCTCATCTGCCTTATTAAAACTGCACTTGACTCCTGCAGAGAAACCTAGTTGGAAACCTTGAAGAGGAGGGATAAAAAAGGAGTCTGAAATTGCAGTGAGTATTCTATAGTTAGGTCTTGCCATAAGGTTAAAGAGTGCATATTGTGAAATAAACCAAAAAGGCAGCTTCATTAAAAAAACGAAAATGCCTGAATTTAATGCAATGAACTTCTGACTTCCCTGTCTGCAATACAGCACTGAGATATGATTAGTTATTGCAGCAATGAGTAGATTTAACTAGCTCCCTAATGGATTTGTATTTTGAATTTAGATATGTATATGCCTACCTATGCATGTGTGTTTATGCCTATTATATGCATTTGTGCAGGAAAAGACATGATGTAGAAACAGATGCAGGAGGTAGAATTGGTAATGCAACATGTCTTTGAGTGTGTGTTTGAAAGGATGTTTAGGTTTTTTCTCCTTTCCTTTATATAAGGGTAATTCATTAAATGTTTGCCAAGCTTTCAGTAGTATCTACTGGGAATTATCACCCTCACCTTCCCCAGGCGTGCCAGCTTTTTTTCACCTTGAAATGAAAAAAGAGAGAACTTTAACAGAAAGATCATTGCTTTAGCTTAATATTGTAAGATTTCAGAGATTGAATTTTCTGATAGTAATGAAATGAACCCTGAGTTGTGCCATGAATTTGATTGCAGTTAATTTGATTTTTGAGACATTCAACAAAGCTTGCCCATTAGCTTTAACCTCACATACTTTGGATTTGTACAAACTGGTATTTTTATGTATGTATAGGTAGAGATAACATGGAAATATCTCTCTGGTGGTTCAGTTGTTTGTAACAATTACTGTCACAGAGTACTTACTAACTATAGGGCTGTTGGAAGTAGTAACCATTGAGTTGCTGACCAGTAATCCTTCTATGTTTATTGCTTTTGTGGTTCAGGGATAGTTTTCCTTTTCACAAGGAAAAATACAGCTGAACATCTCAGCCAGAAGACACATGAAGACTCCATCCTGCAGTTTTTTCCAGTTCTCACTGATCTTAATGAGCCTACTCATACGAATAGCAGTGACTCTTGTCAGAAAGGAGTTTTTTTGGCTGAAACCATTTCTGTTTATGTGATTTGCCTCCTCAGACTTCAGAGTGAATGTGCTCTTCTTGCTAGTATTTGCCAAGAGGCAACAGCTGTGGGGTGGGTTATTCCCCGAGGTGGTCCCAAAGTCTGGCCTGTTCTCCTTATATGATTTATTTTCAGTCACTAGTTGATAAGATGGTGGAAGATGGCCTTTTATATTTATCTGTATATAAATAATACCAGCCGCAGATAAGAAACTATTTGGTGATGTCAGAAAACTAAAGACATAAGGCTACAGATAACTGGAATAATGTTGTGGAGTTGATCGTGTGTGGGAAAAAACAGGAGGAGAATTCTGCTGCTGGGAGAAGATTGGTCACTATAGGGAAAAAAATACAGAGGATGCAGTTTCCAGAACAGGGGAGAAACAAGACCGGGGAGGGAAGAGATGAGTGGCAGGGGCACACAAGTTGGGAGTGATGCCAAAAGTTCTCCAGGCAATGGGAAAAGGGTTGAGCTGCCAAGAAGATTACTGCCATGAGCTGCTCCTGGGAGGTCCTGTGAGCAGGGGGTGCAAAGTCTCAACAGAAGTCAGGGGATATATGACTTTGTGATGTGTGGAAGGGAAACTGCCCATAGATGGAAGAAGGGTTGGACACACAACTGGAAAGAAGGCGTTTCGTCTGGATCTGTGCCACCCAAGTACACGTCAGGCACTTGTGGAGCCAGGAACCAGCTTTTTCCTTCCAGCTCCATCATCCTCTGCAAACCTGCTGGAGGTTCATTTCCTGACCCCAGCACAGAGGGCCCTGGGACAGCCCTGCTCCTCACTTGGGTGCCTCTGTGTCCCATGGAGGGCTCCTGGAGGTCATGGTTGGCTGCTACAGGAACAAGACCAGGGCATGTTCCTGTCCCTTCCTGTCCACCTGAAATAATCTGGCCTGGGTGGAGTGGAGCACTCACACCAGGGCCGATCTGAGGCCCCCAGTTTGGCAGGGTTAGGGGCCCACGTGCCAGGGTGTGCCTTTGCAGAGAGCTGCTGTCCTTCTGTCCTTCTGCAGGATGCTGGCATGCCCACACCTCTGCAGCATCTTCTTGGATCCTGCCAAGTCACAGTCCAGCAGTCTCCCTTTCTGACTACATGGCAAGGAGGGGTTTCGTTATTCACAGCTTACTATTTTTGGGGCTTTGGGTTGTTTCCCTCCATTCTGCTTTTGGTGGCAATCTGAAGGCAACATGTGCAGTTACTTTGATCAGATTAGGCAAACCCATTCAGCAGCAGAGGAAAGGAGGAAAAACATTAAAGAGAAAGCACTGATGACCTCACCAGAGAGTCCCATAATACCAAATTCGGCACAGAAAATTGAGGGAGAGGGTAGAAACCTCTTTCTCTTCAGGGGTTGCTGAAATGCAGTGCCCTGGAAATGCTCAGGCAACAGAGACCATTATAGCACCCGCTTGGCACGGAGCTGCCTGTTCATGCCAGCTGTTTTGCCTCACAGTGGACAGGTGGACAGTGTTGTATCTTCCATGACAATATATATCCATCAGCTCCTTGCTACCAGCATGTCAGCATGTTTCCCGAGGGACACACCTTTCCCCCTGGCTGAGGCTGGGAGCAGTGTGAATCCTCACCAAAAAGCGTGATACAGCCACAAAGTTAGATTAATTCAGAGGTAGCATATCTGATGTCTCTCTGCCAATGCTAACCAGAAAGGAAACAATTTTACACATCAGCAATTTTTTATGATTAATAATATTATCCTGTCTTAATTGAAAAATGGGCTGGTGCCCTCAAGAAGAAATTAAGCTGCAGGAATTAGTATCTAACCTCTTTATGATGAATGTGTATTTTTACACACTGCATATTACTGGCAGTGCTTTTAGAAAGAACCATGCCGTGTATTGTAATAAAAAATTATCCTGCATTGTTTGTAGTTGCGTGGCACCATTCTGTCTGGCTGACTTGGCCTTAAGAGCCTGAACGCTTGGGAAGAAGCAGTGTGAGGATGCTGAAATCCTTTTAAAGGGAATTTATGTACAAACAGGAGGATGATGTGTAGGCTCTGAGCTCTGCTATCAGTTGTTATTGCTGAGAGATATTCACAGGGAGTCAATGCCAGACGGAACATTAGCCATTGCTGGCCTCAGTGCTTTCGTGGGAAGTCGGTCATAAAGTCGGTGAGGGCTCCTGTTTGTGGGATTTTTAAACACCAGTGAATCATTTTACGTAATAAAGCAGTTGTCATTGGGTGAATTTGTGTAAAGGTCTTTGTGAACTGCTTTCTACCAAAACAAAGCTTCAGAAGGAGAGAGAGGCGATGCTGAAGGACAGGGAGATTTGTTATGCTGAGAAGAGAGCTAGCAGTTCCACTCTGCTGAGGTTTGCCAGGCACCCAGTGGGAGAGGGAGCTGTTGCCTGTGTCTGCCAGTCTGCCTGCAGCCACGGGTGGTCCTGAGACAGGGTGAGTCATGACTGTAGGGTATCAGCTCCTTCCATGTGTGCTGGGACCTTGTCTCGTGTGGGGCAGCCCAAGGAATCCAGGGGTAAAGAGGATGAGAAGGTTTAGGTCTTGCAGTTGGATAGCTGAGGACAGACCAAAGTCGATAAAACTGCTTTCAACTCTGCTCTGGCACCAGATGCAGATGGATGCTGCTCTGGCACCATCCACGTCTCCTGCAGGTTTCTTGGAGGACCATCACTTCAGCAGGAGACTCACATATACTGTGACGTGTTTCAAATGCCTTGTTCCCCGAACGTAAAACACTTAAATCAGCTCTTATCAACTTAGATATTGCTTAGCCAAACCTTTAAATGTTGTGTGTCAAATGTCCCTGCAAGCACACAGTGAAACACAGATTTCTGTGGTAGAATCACTGGTGCTTTCCAGTGTACCTGGGCAGAAGAAGGGTGTAAGGAGCCTCCTCCTCTTCTCCATCCTGGAGCAGTGGGAGGATCCTCATGGAGAAATATGTACTTGGGTGGTGCCATCTTTCCTAGAGGGAAATTTGCCCACAGTTTGAGGCTGTGTAGGGAGGAGGAGGGTCTGGGCAAGGATCCAGGAGTATCTGTGGATAGGGAGGTCACACTTGCTTTGCAGGGATGTGTGGGAGCATGGTGGGAGCAGCCTGGGTGAGGCTGTCCTTCCCTGCTCCTTCTTGGCCACAGCCCTTTGGACTGTGCCTGCCATGGGCACCCCAGGATCCTCCCAGCCCTGCTGAGGGACAGTGGTGGGTGAGCTGGGGCTGGCAATGTTTCCCTGGTGCCACGCTGCTTCCCTGCTGTCATTGCCTGCTCCAGGCTGGTCCTGGAGCATCCTCACACCCATTCTTTGGCATCTCTAAATTTGTAGTCAAGGTCTTCTTACTTACCTCTTCCTTTGTATTTCAGCCAGGTCCCTATTAAAGCAGACAGTGAGGAAGTCTGCATTAAAATGCTTCCTTCCATCCGTCTGTCCTCCCCTCCTCCCAGCCCCATCCTCCTTGTCCCTGGAGGAAACACTCGTCTCTGCCAAGATCCTGCCTTGCAAAAGTAAACAATATGAAATTACAATAAAATGTTTTGATTTGCTGGGCCTGACATTCAGAAGCTGCACAACAGAGACGTACAAAAAAGGATTTTCTATAGATAGCCAGTGTGAGAAAAAAATAAATCTCTCATATTGGGCATTATTCACATCCAAACATCAGGGCAGCATGAATGGGGAACAGAGGATTTTGTTGCCAAACCTGAAGGTTCTTAGGAGGTTTATGCTGCAGCATCTGTCAGCAGCTTTCTGCCTGGCATCTGCGGGTGACTGGCCTATTGCACAGTAATGTCAATATTTGGGACTCTTGTCTCTGTGTGTGTATATGTACTGTTGTTGCTTGATGCTTTAAGACTGGGTAGTGTACTGAAAGCCCTCAGAAGGAAATAGATGAGCTGAAACTTGTTTCCTCCAGGGCTCTTCCATGTAACTCAGAAGAAGGCAAACAGAAATGGAGGTGTAATCCCTGGGAGATGAGCTTCCTTGGGCACTTGTCAGTTTAGCAGGCTGAGTAATCTGCGCTGTCATTGAGATTTGCGGATTAGCTGTAGTGAAGCTAGTTGGCTTTGACATTTCATTAGGGAAGTTTTCCATAGTTTTTCATCCTCAGTCTTGGGGCTGTAAATTATGGCTGATGTAGCTTTGTTATGCTTATACCTTCTAACATTTATGCAAGTTGATGCTGGGGCTGCAAATGTCTTATCTGCTGAGGATTTTTTTAAATCATTGCTTGTTTATGAAAGACTAACTGGGTCAAAGGCTAATTTCAGGAAGGATCTGCTTTCCCCAGTGCTAACCAATACATTTTCATCTAGGTATCATAAGTTACCCAACTGTTATCTCCTGAAATGGGGATAAAAGCAAACACCATTTATCCTATAATCTGCAAATATTTTGAAAAGTGAACTGGAATATCAATAAAAGGACTTATCATCAAGGTCTTGTAAGAACTCTTAAGGGCTTTTGTTTAGAAAGCAAAATGTTAAATTTAGAGACAAGAACTGTGCAGATGAGGAGGGAATATGTACGAGTGACAGTATTGTAAATTGTCTCAAGGATTCAAGGGGCTGGGGAAGGACACTGTGTCCTGAAGTCACTCCTTCTCAGAGATGTCTCTGCTGATAAGTGCCAGTTGTTGTTCCTTCTGACAGTGATCGAAGGGGACAAGGCGAAGGATCACCCTGTGGGCTCCTGCAATGGTGAGCAGAAATGGGGATGTGCCCTGGTTTATTTATGAGGGCTGGACATGCCCTCACTCTTCCAGTTCTTGCAGAGGACAGATATGTGTCCTTGGAGCTTCAGTTGCTGTCCCCATTATCCTCTCCCTCTGGATTCCCTTTTCAGATGCCCCGTCTGAAGGGTTGTGGCCCTGAGGGTCGGGGCTGTGTAAGCCTTGGCCTGTGGGCAGTGTGGGCCATGGGCAGTGTGAGCCATGGGCTGTGTGACCATGGGCAGTGTGACCATGGGCAGTGTGAGCCATGGGCAGTGTGAGCCGTGGGCTGTGTGACCATGGGCTGTGTGACCATGGGCAGTGTGAGCCATGGGCAGTGTGAGCCATGGGCAGTGTGACCATGAGCAGTGTGGGCCGTGGGCAGTGTGAGCTGTGGGCTGTGTGAGCCATGGGCAGTGTGAGCTGTGGGCTGTGTGAGCCGTGGGCTGTGTGACCATGGGCTGTGTGACCATGGGCAGTGTGAGCCATGGGCAGTGTGAGCCATGGGCAGTGTGACCATGAGCAGTGTGGGCCGTGGGCAGTGTGAGCTGTGGGCTGTGTGAGCCATGGGCAGTGTGAGCTGTGGGCTGTGTGAGCCGTGGGCAGTGTGACCATGGGCAGTGTGACCATGGGCTGTGTGAGTCGTGGGCAGTGTGAGCCGTGGGCAGTGTGAGTCGTGGGCTGTGTGACCATGGGCAGTGTGAGCCGTGGGCAGTGTGAGTCGTGGGCTGTGTGAGCCATGGGCTGTGTGACCATGGGCTGTGTGGGCCGTGGGCAGTGTGACCATGGGCTGTGTGGGCCGTGGGCAGTGTAAGCCATGGGCTGTGTGAGCCGTGGGCAGTGTGACCATGGGCAGTGTGACCATGGGCAGTGCGACCATGGGCTGTGTGAGCCATGGGCAGTGTGACCATGGGCAGTGTGGGCCGTGGGTAGTGTTGAGCTGTGGGTAGCTGCAGAGGAACCGCTCTGGGGACAGCCAGGAAGGATGTGTGGCACAAGGCATTCAAGGTAGGGATCAGCAGGGACACTGGGCTCCACTTTGTAGAGGGACATACTTGTCCCTCTCTGGCCACGTTGCATCCTCACTTCTGCCTCTCTGTCCCTCACTGGTGCTGTCTCACATCCTTTGCTTCCCTGTCAGCCTCCTGTCCCACAGATATTGTTGTCAATGGCATGTGGGCTTTGGCACCTGAAATCTGCCTTAACGCGCTGCTTTGTACTTCTGTTGCAAAACCGTGAGTAAAGGCAAAGTGTAAAAATTATTTACCACACTCCACTCCAGCTGAAAAGTGTAAATAAGAGTTAACATAAGTGTTGGACCATGTATCTTAGGGTTTCAGTGATTTATCCATCAATTATGTCATTGTAAACTGAAGGTGAAGTTATACCTTCCTAAGTCTGAGATATTACACCTTCCTAATTCTGAGATAACAAGTGATTCAACTGAACTTCTGTTGAGTATTTCCGTTTAAATTACTTTCAGCGGGACAAAAGGGTACAACCAGTAAAAACATCTTGGACCTGGGCACCTTGCAACTGCATAGGTTGGTTTGGGATAAATCAGCAGTTCCTGTAGCATGTATTCCTGTGATCCGAGAAATGTTAAAAACATAAGTTTGTGTGTGTGTGTATGTGCCCATGTGGACATATAGACATATGCTGTTCCTGGAAAAGGTAAATATCAATTCTGATTATCTTAATATTGATATAGCAATTTAGAAATAGCTTTTCAAGAGAAGGTGTCTGCAGTTTTACATTTACCAGCATAATGAAATCGGACAAGTTTTCAATCCATAAATCACAGTACAGTATTTGCCATTACAATTTCTATGCTTGTACTGAGCAAGCAACACTATCCAAAGAACTTTATTAAATCAAAATAATGAAATTGAAAATCTGTATTGACTCTTCTTTGGGTCTTTCATGTTCTTTTGTGCTTTGACTTGGGAATATATTTTGTTTATTTCTCAGACTCTATTCCCATAGTTACTTTATTTCTCAGGTTGAACGCCATCTGTCAAATCTTACAACCTTGTGTCGTAAATCTCAGGATGTTCTTTGTGGTGTTTACTGGCTGCAGCATAACACACATTTTTAAATAATCTTCATTATTGGGGTTATTTAAGAATTTGAAGCACAAAGTGGGTCCAAGCAGACCACAGGAATCTGTGGCTTCAAGGCAATGATAAGAAATTTCTTAATGGCTTAGTAAGAGACAACATAAGTTTAAAGTTGATGGTTGGTCATCACAAGAAATGCTCAGGAATGGCTTTAGTGTAATATTCTTTCCTTCTAGAAGGCAAACTGCAAGGGGATTTGTGTATGGGATTGACTGCAGGCAGAAAGTAGAATATTTTTTTCAAGAGCCTTAAACATGGTTCTCAATATATTTTCATTCCACACAAATGCAGCTCCTGCAATTTTAGCTGAGAAAAGTTTTGCGGTTCACACTGTGGATATACCCTGGGCCTGTCATTTGTTTGAGCATTCAATCCAAATCAGACCTTCAGGGCTGGATTGTGGAGAGCCCATGGAGGCCTGTAAAAGAGCATGGTCTGCCCAAGTACACCTGTTTGTGTGGTCTGGCTTTCTGTGGTATGATCAAGACAAGTCTATTCTTCTGCAGCTTTCAGAATTACGAAAATAGATAATTTCCTCCATTGTGGTCAGAAGAATTTTTCATCCATTTTTGTCAACTGTTTTAAAGACACAGTAGACATCCCTCAAGGAGTCTAATTTCTGCAAGATAAGGGCACTGTGCAGCAGCTCTTTATTTGCCCCTGCTTTCTGTATCTTCCCTAACAAATTCAGTTTTCTACCACCTCTACTCTAGAGTTCTCTGCAGCTTCATTCATCTTTTCTCTCGAGTCAGCAGCTCTAGGTTTTCTTCTTCCATTTACCTCTTCATCTTCCCTGCATGTTTTTGTTGGGAGGGACAGGAGAGGGGTTGGTCATCTGATTGGTTTTTTAATGCCCAGAATTCTGTCTTGTATTCTGCACCATCTCCACTTTTCACAGCAGCACCATGTGCATCCCCAGAATTGCATTCCCCAAATTCTCTGCTGATGCCACATTTCCATGTGCTACCACTTCCTTCCATTGCAGCTAGTCCTAGGAATAAATCATGAAGCACGTCAGCATAGTGGCCCTTCCTGGGAGGATAAGTGAAGTTTGAGAAGAGTGGTGGTGTTCTGCCAGAAAGCGTTTGGTGACTGCTATCAAGTGGTCCTTTGATCTGGAGACAACCCAGAGGTCCCCACAGTTCTGTGATGCAGATGTCAGAACTCTGCATCCTTCCCTCTCTTTTTGCTCCTTGCTTCAGGTTTTTGGGGCATGCTCTGGTCTCCACAGGATTGGTGTCTGACCTGCTTCCAAAGGTATCTGCATTTCTGGGGTTGATCCAATTCAGTTCTCTGAAGCTGTTGCACCAAAATCCCACCAAGCTGAATGTAGGATTTCACAACCCTTGGGACCTGATATTAGGGACCAATGTGTTGTTCCATAAGAACCAGCAGCTGACTTCCAAGGCACTTGTGGAGAAAATGGTTATGCCTACTTGCACAAACCCAAAGACAACATTTAATTACTTCTTATAGCCCTATTTTTAAGTAAAGGGGTTCCAGTGATCTGAGATCATCTGAAGAACGGTGTGGCAACCTGATCTGGTAAACAGGCTGAAAAACACATTCAGATGCTGATGCTCACTCATCAGCACAATGATTATCTCTGAGTTAATAATAGCTCCCTTTTTTCTTCATTTGTCCCCCAAATTTACCCTGTAATGGAAATCATGCCTGTCACATGTTTAAAACAGATTTTCTTCACTGCGTGTATGGAGGAAAGTAAAGGAAGTGATAAATCTCTAAAAAACAATATGATAAAATAAATCCTCTCTTACTAGGGGGCTAGATATTGAGCTTTTTACTCCTTTGGAGTCAATCTCTCCCTGGCCCTGCTGTGACTGTGAGATGACTTCTGCTGCAGCAGGACTTGAAATGCCAGAAACTGCCCTCTTGCAGTCACATGGGAGCCCCAAAAACTGAAGCTGTAGATCACCGTATCCGGTGAATAACTGGTGTGTTGTCTGTCAGCAAGGAATAGATCGAAGAAACTAAAAAAAAAAAAAAAAAAAAAAAAAAAAAAAAAAAAAAAAGCAACCCCCAAAAACCTGGTAAAAATTGTCCCTGTTTGAAACTAAGTACAAAGTTTGGGGTTTTGAGAATTTATGTCTTTCCTTTTCTTGCTTTCAGTAACCTGAAGAAAATCCATCACCCTTCCTACCTGCTTCTGACACAAGAAATATTTTATACTTAGTTATTTCCCTCTGTTAGGATCTGATCGATAACAGGATCAAACTGCTGACTACATGCTCGTTCCTTTCCTCCTCGTGTTGCTGCTGTTTGGATATTGGGGTTAACTAACTGAGGATCAGAGTGATGCAGCTGCTGTAACCTAATGTTTCTGTCACACCACTACCCTAGTGACAGATAGGCAGTTGTTTGGCTTTGTTCTATGGGGCAGGTTGGGGCTGGTGCTGAACTTCTCATCCCACTCCAGTGCAGTGTCAGCTGTCTTTTGGCTGTGGTTCAGCAGCAGTAGTGATGGTTATCTCCCAGCCTGCCCTCCTCCCTTGACCAGAAGAAAGGGAGAAGAGGAAGGATTTTGTTCCTGTGGGATGAACCACTCCAGCAGCAGCCACAGGATGCGGAGCGGATGCTTTCTGCTTGCAATCCTCCCTGTTCTGTGGCAGACAGGATTCAGCTAAAATAAACCAGTATTCCATGAACCTTTGAAGTGCTCTTATCTTTTGAGTCACTTCCCTGTCGCTGATGGGCAGTGTGATGCTGAGGGATGTTGCCTTGTATCACACAGATGTGCTCAGCCTTTCAGGCCGTTCAGCCTCCCACTTCACTTCCCATGTGACTGGCAACTCTGCCTTTCCTGACCACATCTTCCTTAGGGTGTTTTCCAAGACAGTGGAAAGCTAGGACCATTGGAAATACACAGAGCCTGGTGCCACTTCTGGCCTCTGAACGTCCCTCCTTTCTCTCTTTGCAGATTATTTGTCTTAGTAGGAGGATCTGGGAGCAATGCCATCAAAGCAGGTTGTGTTCCCTCCCGTCTTCAGTGGCTGCCACTGCGCAGATAGAAGTGTGGCCTCTCGGGGCGAGCTGGCACGCACACCAACAGTGCTCTAAGTGAGCCAGACAGACCCCCACAGTCAGGCATCATGTTCTTTTTCATGATTTGACATCATACAATTGAAGAAAATCTTAATGCTGTAGTGCTCTGGGTTCTCTTTTCTCTCTCTGAAATTGCCAGTTACATGAAATAGTTCATGATGAGTCCAGAAACCCCTTAAAAGCCCCTTTAGAATGAAATTGCCTATAGATCTGTTTTCTTCTTGAATCAGTCCAAAGACTTTAATTTGATTATGTTGAGATCTTTACCCTCCAAACAGTATAATTCTTTTAATTTTAATTAAAGAATTTTTTTCCTTTGCACTAGACTGATTCTAAACTGGCTTCACTAAATCTTCTTATGCTGTAAGTAGCAGTGACCCAGATAAACACATTTAAAAATGCAACTACTGAAACCACATTATGTTGCCTTTGTAAAACGCAGCAAGAGAAAGACTAAAATAGTTCTATACATTTATAAGGGTAACAAGTAGCATTATATCTTTAAAAGCAGATTCATAGAGCAATTTAAATTTTTCATATTATGTGTACAAATCTGTGTGAAATAAATGTTGCTTACTTTGGAGTCAGAAACCTAAAAGTCACAAAGAGGCTGATGAAAAAAATTGCTTTTTCCTTTTGTGGAGGACCTTTTGCATCATGACAAGGCCTTTTGAAAAAAGAGGAGATAACTGTGTTTAAGAATGTATCATAAAGCAGCCACACTGTCAGGACCATATAGGCAACCAGGATAAGGTTGCATTTCTGTTTTCCTCAGTGCCTGAATCTGTAGCTTCAGTGTTTTTTTGATGTAGAGTCTGAGCTCTAGTTCCAGCCAAACCCACCTGGTGCCCACCAGCCACATAACGCCAAGGTCTGGAGAAGACAGACCTTCACTGTACTTCACTGGCTTTATCAAGGATGTTGCCAGAGGGCTTTGTTTAACATTATATGGGTGAGCCCTTTCTAGGGTCCTAAAAATTGGTTGATGAAGTAAGGGAATACTGCCCCTTGTTCCAGATGCACATTTTGTATGTCAGCATGTGACAAATGCTGTCCAGGGTGCTCTGGTACCAACTTCACACTGCTGTTGGAGTGTACTCCAGCTGCCTCGTTCAGATCTGATTGCATGTCAACACTGCTGCTCCAGGAGCAAATGTGACCAGATCTTCTCCTGGTATCTACGGCCCAAGTCATGACCAGCATGGAAGGAGTTGATGGAACTCAGGAGTGTTCAGACTCAGCTCTATGTGGTGGCAGGCACCCCTGCCTGTGACTGCTAGACAGGGAGAGCTGGGTGCTGGCAGGGCAGCCTGTGGGGTGTCCCTCACACCCCATAACTTGGTGAAATGCAGACCTTTCCACCACTTTTGGTTTTGTGGGTTTTTTTAGACATTGGCCTTGCTGTGTTTACACAAAAAAGAAATATACACTATTGGGAACAATTGGATAATAAACAACCTTTAATTAGCATTGAAGACACACAGAGACCTAATCCCTCAGTGCCTGTTTAGACAGCTAAAACCAAACATGTGCTGGCAGCTGGTTCCTGGAGAAACCTTCACCCAGAGCAGGGACTGAACTGTCCTTAATCACTGTAAGGACTGGGCAGGGTTTATTGGTCTTAATTGTACTGGGTGTTTTGGGATCTTCAAAGACCCACGCCTGCCCTTTAATTTATTTTTGGTAACAGTATTCTCTCCTACTTACTCTGATTTGCATTGAGCTGTAAAATTGCTATTGTCAGACAAAAGTCAATGGATTTTATTGATTCTTCATGCTTTTGCAGCATTCTGGGGGAGCCTTTCCACTGGACACGGAGGACGCCTGGGGGTGGCAAGATGGGTGTGCACTGGGACACATTCACCATGGCTGCATTCCACAAGAAGCAGTGAGTGCTGGCACTGACCTCACCAGTGAGGTCCATCCAAGGGCTGCCATCTCTCAAGATCACTGGAGTTAACCTACACAAAGTGTTTTCTGGGAAAAATAGCCCTTTCAGTTGCATCAGCAGCCAGCCATGGAAATGCAAGTTGGTTGTTACAGCCTGACCTGTCCTCCCCATGGGGAAAACTGAGGATGCTGAGTTCAGGGCAGCTCTGGTGCCTTCTTGTTGTGGAGCGCATCTTGACAGAGTTTATGGTTGCTGTACCTGCGCTGGTGGCCACCTTCCCCAGTGCAGCCATGGCCAGCAGCTGTCTGCTTGGCTTCTTGAGCTATGCACCATGACACCTTTTCAGGGAGGATTCAGCCATTCAGTTGAGGTTGTAAAGGGTTCATGTTTACCAGGGGACAGCTGTCTCCTCTGGTTTGGTTTGTGCTGCCCAGATGTTTACCCAGCTCGACCGACATTTTGGCACATGAGCATGTCCACTGACAGGCAGTAAAAGCAGTGTTTATTTCTTGGTTGCTGCCTTAGCTCTTAGGGCTTCTTTTGCAACCCCTGTAGTGGTGTGGCTTGTTCCTGCTGTGCATCTCATATTGCAGACGCCTCTGGTTTCCCTCAGCCACCATCCAGCAGCAGCCCCTGGGAGCCCAGTGGCCTGGCACACACTGCTCACAGACCACCCATCCCGGCATGTGGGGTGCCTGGACAGGACAGCCCAGCTGGAGCCATAGAGTTTCTTGGGGTAGGATGGGACAGAACCACATTTTCCATGCAGAGGACCCAAAAGGTGCAGTAGCCTTTCTGGTCAGCAACAGCTTCACCCCTTGAGCATGGGACAAGTGCAGAGACCAGATGCTGACTGTCCCACTGGGAGGGATGAGAGAGAGCTTTTGCAGGTGGCATCTGACCACCGTCTTTGCCAAAAGCAGGTTCTTCAATGAACATAGCTGCTTTCTTTAACACCCCACCAAGAAAATACAGAATATTTTGTACATCTTGGGTGCTGTTGCTGTTTGTATCTGCAAGGGTGTCATTTTCATAGACAAGCTTGCTACCAATATAAGCATTTTACTGAGGAAAGAGGGGTACATGTCATTTCTCACAACTTACTCAGGCTATAGGCATTTTTTATTCCCTAAAGTTACTATATTATTAAAACTACTTCCTCCTTGTTTGTGCTTCTCTCAAGTGCTTGGAGCTGCAGGAGCTGCAATAGTTAAAGCCCTCAGTGTCCATCCCTGTTCCCCTGGCCATACCCAGTGCACCCACACAGAGACAGGGGGAGGGGGTGACTCCCCTGGGGTCAAGTTGCTTAAGAGCTGACAGGTGGGATAGGGAGGGTTGGACAGGCACGGGTGGCACCCCAAGGCTGTCTCCATTTACAAGGGTATGTTTGGTAGTGGCCCTATCTTTGTGGGAATAGGCGATGGTGTTGGTGCCACCTCATTGCATACCCAGGGTGAGGAAGAAGGACTGCACACATCATCTGTGACATTGGTCCATCCAGCGTGGTGTGGGGTCAGTGGGAAAAGCTGATGCCTCAGGGAAGAGAGGACTCAAAATGGTTAAGCCATTGGGTGTAGCAGTGCTGTGGTATTCCCCATACACTACAAGAAAACTCTTAGCTCCAGCTACATGAAAAATGTATCAGGAAAATATATCACTGCCTGAAACAGAATATACACAAATCAAGGGAGACAAAAGTGCCCTCAGACCCCCTTGCTCAGAGCTGCCTCTCAGAAGGGCTTCTATGGGGCTGACCTTCCCCCCAGCCTGCACTTACACTGCAGCTGTATTTGCATTAGTGCAGGAGACAAGCAGAAACAGCCTCAGGCCCTGTCCTCCTGTTATTACAAGGATAAGCTAGGACATGGTACAGCCATGGAGGTTTTTATCTGTGTTATTTGTTTGACTTTCCTGAAGGGAGAGCCTGTGAGAAGTGTGTTCTTCCCTAATAGAGCATCACCTTACATTTTCATGGCAGATAGTCTGCTCTGTCTGCTGAGGTGGCCTGAAGAACCAAGAAAATTGACAGCAAAAAAAAAATTACTTCAGAACTTCACTGGTCTTCTGGCAGGTTTGTTTGGGTTTTTTCACTGTTAGTTTTATTTTTTCTTTATTTTTTATTTCCTTTTCTTTGTTGTTGGTGGTAGAGGAATGAAGCAGTGAACTTTCTTCCTCCACTGTCTATAATCCATGTACCAAAATTTGTTTCTTTGAAGATCTGACTGTCTGAGGAATTAATGCCAGGCTGCAGCCCTGTGTGCCCTTACATGCTGGAGTGCAGGACCTCTTGCATCCAGAGCTTCATTGCCATAGAGCATCATCTGACCAGAAGAGCTGAGCCACAGTCAGGCTGTGAACTGCATTGCCAGACTGCTTCCTGAGGCTGAGCTGAACAGCCAAATATGAAATCTCCTGGTCAGATTTATTGGAGTGGGCTGATGACGTTCCCCAGAGGAGTTACGATCTATGGTGATGGATGACGCCGATCCATTAATGTAGTAGTCTCATCTGGGAAAGATGTAATTGTCGTTCTGCATCCTGCAGTTTCCCTAAGTTTTTCTGAACATGTAATAGCACACATTGCAGTGGAAATTGCTGGTGAAAAATGCTGCAGTAAACATGTCAGGGGCTCTATATCCTACAGCAGTGTGCTTCTCTTCTGGAACCATGCAGCTATCATTAAGATAGGGGAGGTGATAATAACAAAATTTGGTATAGTGCACTTATCATGATGTATGTTCTCCCCAAAGGTTTGACGGAAAAGTATAGGCAGGACTGACCTTGTTTCCTCTTGCAATAAGCATCTGCAGAATATGTTCATGTTGACTTGTTCATAGAATCAGGAAAATGCTATTTACTTTTATCTGCAATAGCAGTGCTGTTTTTACAGCTCTGGTTGCCCTGCCTGCATTTCCTGAAATACAGCCCTTTGCCTCTGAGTAGTCTGAGTCTGGGCCCTTGATGACAAAGAGCATTATTACTTTTTTGTGTAGTCTTGGCGTAGTTTGGAATAGTCTCACCTCCATGCATTGGGAGCAGTGGGTGAGTCAGATACCAAAGCAGCTGGAGAAGACTGCATTGAACTGGCTAAAAAATCTTTGTTCATAGAGCATGAAATTAATGAAATTCAGACAACATTCACACTTAGGCTGACTAGAATTGCTCTGGCATCAGAGAAACATGGTGAAGAGAGAGGAGAAGGCACACTGGAGGAATGCATCCACAAGGAGTGGCCAGCAGCTGTTCTGAAAGGGAAGGCAGCCCTGTGCCACCTCAGTGAGGGTGCCCATTCATCCTCATGAGTGATTGCAGTGGTAACTGGAGTCCGAGCTGAGGTCTGTCCTTTGTGCTAATCATGTGCCAAAATGACTGCTGCCCATGAGACTTCACAGTCTTTGGATGAGGCAAAAGGCATGATAGAAGTGCTTGTTTGTGTGTGTGTGCATGTGGGACATTTGTAGGCACTACAGGTAGTGCAATTTATTGCAATCTGTAATTGCAGAGAGACCTCAATAACTTAGAGAGATGGGCAATCACCAACCACTTCAGAGAGATGGGCAATCACCTTTAGCAAGGGCAAGTGCCGGATTCTGCATCTGGAACAGGGCAACCCTGGCTCTGTGCATAGACTGGGGAATGAGAGGCAGGAGAGCAGTGCCCCAGAAAGGGCCCTGGGGGTCCTGGTCGATGCCAAGTTGAACATGAACCAGCAGTGCCCTGGCAGCCAGGAGGGTCAGCTGTGTCTTGGGGGCATCAGGCCCAGCATGGCCAGCTGGGCAAGAGAGGGGATTGTCCTGCTCTGCTCTGAGCTGGGGCAGCCTCACCTCGAGTGCTGGGGACAGTTTTGGGAACCACAATACAAAAAATACATTAAGCTGTTAGAGAGTGTCCAAAGGAGGGCAACAAAGATGGTGAAGGGTCTGGAGGGGAAGCCATGTGAAGAGCAGCTGAGGTCACTTGGTCTGTTCAGCCTGGAGAAGACTGAGGGGAGACTTCATTGTGATCTCCAACATCCTCGTGAGGGGAAGTGGAGGGGCAGGTACAGATTTCTTCCCACTTGTGACCAGTGACAGAACCCAAGGGAATGGCATGAAGCTGAGTTGCAGGCATCAGGAAAAGATTCTTCACCCAGAGGGTGGTCAGGCACTGGAACAAGTTCCCAGGAAGTGGTCACAGCACCAACCCAGACAGAGTTCAAGAAGCATCTGGACAATGCTCTCAGGCACATGATGTGACTCTTAGGGTGTTTTGTGCAGGGCCAGGAGCTGGACTCAATGATCCTAATGGGTCCTCTTGAGCTCAGTATATTTTATGATTCTCTGATAACCTGGACTGGTTGACTGAACAGTGGCAACCTCAGTGGCACTGAGATGCAACATGACATATTTTCAGTATTTTCTGTTATTTCCATACTACTTGTGGTCAGAGCCATCTGTCAGAGGTATATTTCCCAGTTCAGTCTAGAGGCTTCTAGGAGGGCAAAATTGGTCATTGTTGAGAGGTTTTGAGGTTTTCTTGTAACATCCATCAGCACCATCATGCTGCATCTCATGCTAGTGTTATTTTGAATACAGTCAGAATTCATCTGACATCTCATGCATCATGGCACGGTGGAAATGTCAATTCTCTTCCCCTCAAAGTCAAACCAGGAAACACTTGGCGAGGAAAGCATGTGTATAATGATGTGAGATTCAAAGAAAAAATGCTGCATTTTTTAATCACATCACACGAGTCTTACATTTTTCTGTCTCTTATAAACCAAATTCTTGCAGTGGTTAAAAATTTTGCAAGGATGAAAATAAGGGGCTTTTTTTCTTGAAAGTTTTTTCCAGTCATGTATTATGAGATAGGGTGGTGCATGAGTGCTTGAAATCTGCTGTGTGCATACTTTCTGCTGAGGATTAGAGCTATTGTGTAGCTGATGAAATGTTGGGCTTGGCTTATAAAAGTGATGGGGAGGGAGAGAAGGAGAGTCAGTCTAATAAATCTGAAACTATGAGCATAAACTTGATTTTGAAGTGGCAAGCTGATGGAGCATTTGGTTACTGGTGCTAGTTGGAAGGACAGAGCATTAAATAACCATATTTTGCACAGAGAGAGGGAAGATTCCTCTATCCTTTGGCTCCCAGGGCAGCACTCCAATACTCCTGCACTTTGTATCTGCCTGTGCTCCCAAGTGAGACTCTGTCCCACAATAGAAGATAAGCTGATGAGTCTGTTTATTGCCAGCTCTTGATCTTCTCATTTGGGACTATATCTGTATCATAAGAGCCACCAGAGCTCTGGGCAGCAGAAAGGGTTTATCCCTTTCAGCCCACAGTGGCAAGCTGGGTGGCACACATCTGGTTAATCACCTGCACGTCCTTACCCATGTCCTTAGACAAGAGCATTTGTATGTCACCAGAAGGGATCTGTGAGCTGGAAGGTTCAGTTTTTCACTTGGTTTTGCTTTTCTTCTCATTATTTATTTATTTAAGCCAGGCTATATAAGGACGATGAGAGGCTGTGTGAAAATGTGGCTTTCAGTTGATTTAAGATGAGTTACAGAAGTGCTGGAATTTGCTATTCTAACCTCTTGGCTTTATAATAAAGCTGAGGTTAGCCCTATTGCGGCCCTGTCTGCACCAAGAAAAGTGGTTTTTAACTGGAGCTGTTGTTCTGTAAGGAGTGGATGGGAAAGGGTTTGCAGTGAGTCTGAAGGGCTGGGTCTCTCAGGGTGGGTGTGTACTAGTGGCACCTCACGTGATTTACTGGCTTTGAGCTGGTGGAGCTGGTTTACTCTTCTAGGGTGTAGTCTGGTGTGCTTCACATTTGGGGCTAGTTGGGAGACAGACAAAGGGGTCAAAACCGTGTTTGTATAACAGGGAAAAGTCAGATGTTCTGCCTGCAAAAGTGTCATAGCAATTTAAGAACTGATTTTCAACTTTACCTCACTAACCTGTTGGCTGAGACCTGTTAACACATCTATGGTGGGGTCTCTGTCCCTCTTAGCAGGAGCAAGACAGTCACATCAAGAGGAGATAGGCAGTGGATGGCAGCCTTTGCCACACGGACACTCATCCAGTACTGGAGAAGATCAAGTGGATGTGGTAAAAATATCTGTGCCTGGGATCAGTGGCGAGAGTCAGGACAAAATAGGGAGCCAAGTGTCTCAGAGCAGTGAAAAAACCTCCACTGGGGAACTAATGAGGCTTTGAAGTCATTCACTGATATCAAACTTGGAAATTCTTTGTAAGAACTGAGATGCTTTATGGGCTGTTTAATAAAGCACTTGACTGGGAAAGGAACAAATATTTTATTAGGCTGACACTGAGTACTTTTTGTTTCAGGTTTTGGGGGAAGTAGGGCTGGCAATTATGTTTAATTGGTACCCTTTTCCTCTTGTTATCATTGATGTATTGATTGCTGGGAAAACAAAATGCATGGGTTTTAAATTTTACTGTAAAGTAAGGGCTCTCTTGTTTGTTTTATTTAGCTCTGTGTACTCATACCAGCTCATTTTTCTTTGCTTTTCTGGCAAATATAGTGTTTTGATTGAAAATTATACTAAATAATCAGTTACATGGGATATTTAATGACAAGAAAAAATCTTCAAAATATTTTTTCCCATAGGAAAATCATGCACTTCACTTTTTGAACCTAAGAATGCTAGCATGAATCTGCATTCTTCCTATGATCCTACTACAAAAGTAAATACAGTCATGCACAGCATGCGTGAAAGCCATGGAGGTTAAGGTATAGTAAATCTCAGGAGCTCTGATGCAAGACAGATCCCTAGAGTAAGTTCAGTTTTTCCCTCATATAGTTTTAATTTAGACATTCTTAGACTTACAGTCTGCTGTCAGTTTTCCTTCCCTGTGGGAAGCTGACCTGCTGTATGAGAATAAAGGCTGGTAGATGAGAGAAGAGCAGTTGATACTGAGGAAGGCCTTTGTCACTGTGTCCCGTAAGGTCCTCACAGACACACAGTTGCTGTGGGGGCTGGAGGATCCAACAGGGGATTGGAAACTGACGGAACAGGCCCAGCAGCACAAAGTCCAGTGGGGCTGGGTGACTGTAGGAGTGTACCCCAGAGGTCAGTGCTGGGTCCCACCCTGCTCAGACTCTTTAATGATCTGAATGATGGGCACAGTGTACCTGCAGAAGTTTGCAGATTACACGAAACTGGCAGGAGTGGCTGATACATCAGAGAGTCGTGCTGCCATCCAGAGGGACATCAACAACAGGAGAACTGGGCTCGTGGAAGCCTCGTGAAATTTGCCACAGAGAAGTGCAAAGCCCTGCACCTGGGGAAAAGCATCAGTGCATGCCAGGGGCTACCCACCTGAAAAGTAGCTCACAAGAAAGGACCTGGGTGCCCTGGTGGACACCAAGTTGACCACGAGCCACAAAGATGATGGGGTAGAGCATCTCTGCTGGAGGAAGTTTGGTTTTTGAAGAGGATGCTGGTGAGAAGATAGTCCCCCAGGGACTACCTGCAGGCAGCACCTTCCCACTGTAGGTGCTCAGGGCTGGGCACTGTCACATTTGTCCCAACACAGTGATGCAGCTGCTGACATCCCCATCCCAAGGGACTGCCTCATGCTTTGAGGGAGACATCTGCACAGTGCCAGCTGTATAGGGGGAAAGCTGATTTAAACAGGTACTTCTACAATCACAAAAACAGTAACTCGTCTTCCCAGTTTGAGCAGAAATTGGGAGCACAAAAGCTGCACCAAGTGAGAAGCCCCAGCTGGGTCAAAGGGACATCACTTAGCATGTGACTCAGCAGTAATTATGGCTGGCAAATTTATATTTATCCTTCACGTGTCAGGTTTAATACATCAGATTTGCATGCGCTGTCTCCACCTCAAAGTATGTGTGTTCAGCTCACTGGAAGCTGAGTAAGTTGATGCTGTTCAGGTGTTTGCGTACAATACCAAGGATAAAAAATAAACTATGACTGTAAAGATTTTATTTTCAGAAATTTGGTGAAAGGTTCCTCCAAGCATGATGGTTCAGAGACCCCAGGAAGAGGCCTATGAGAAATATTGAAGATTTGGGAATAGCAAGATCAATCTGAAATAATTTCAAGGCAGCCCTGTTTTTATAGTGCTGGCTTACATGTAATAGTGTATATGGTGTGAACAGTGGTCCTTTTGGAAGCAGAGCCCATCAGTTATGTGTTACAACCAGTTAGTGAAATAGTTTGTGAATGGAGTAAAATAAAAGGGAAAGGCATCCAGGAGTACAGCAGCAAACGCCATCTCCCTTATGCTTAGGGTATGTCACAGTTTCCACCGCTAATGTAGAGGGGTTTGTGAGGCCTTTAGATTTGGTATGAAAATTCACTACAGGTTAAAATTTGTCAGAAAAATGTTCTATTCCTTCCACAGCATTTATTGTCACTCCCATATATAGTGCCCTTGGGAGTGAAGGCACTGGTTTCAGGCCCATGACAGGATTTTTTTTTCAGTTGCTCTGATTTGTTTTTAAATGAGAAAAAAGTGAGTTCTCCCTGGAATGGATTGCTAACTACAAATTGTTGACAACAGCAATATAGTTAGCAAATATATGACTCTAACATGCTCTTTGCAGGCGATTAGCCTGTGCAGTAGGCAGAGGCTGTGGTATTTATTCAACTGAACTATTTAAAAGACTGAAGTACCATCAGTTAGTCAGGCTGCTGCATTTGAGAATGATCATGCTGTGTGCTGGAGCAGTGTATACGTATTGTCCATGTCCCATCTATAATGTGCCATTTTGCACTGCTGTAATGATTTCCTTTCTCTCTTGTTTCCCCAGGGCTTAACAGCTTGGATAGGAGTCTTGACACAAATAGCTTTTCTTCTTGAAAGGATCCACAAATGCAGCAGTGGAAAATAAACCTGTTGCATGATTTGCATTGGAGCGTTATTTCTCTAGCATCTTTTGAAGTTGTCTGATGAGCTGCTTATTTTAACTGGTCTTTGGCAGCATTCAGCTCATCCTCCATGGTGTAGCTTCCATGGAGTAAAAAGTACCACGTGGCAGTGTATGCATGCATGGTGAACTGGAGATTTGCAGAGGGATGGGCAGCAAAGGCTGTGGGTTTAACTTCCATACTGGCAGTGATACCCTGGTGTAGTCCTCCCTTCTCTCTCTGGCTGGTGCCAGAGTGAATCCTGCCCATCTTTTCAATGCCTTTCTCTCCTTGCCCTCAATTAATTTTGAATGGTGCCTCCTATTTCTTAACAGGGTGTTAATTGTTGGGTGTTCCAGTCAAGGGACTGAGGCAGAAGAGGACAGAGCTAAACTGGGATGTTTCCCAGGTACCCTTAGAGGAGACAGAGGAGTGCATGCCCAGTGATTCCCTTTTTATGATGAACAATCAGTGGTTATTGAGCCCCTTTTTCAGAGGCAGTGGGACTGTGTTTGGGGTCCAACTGTAAGCCAGCAAGAGGGTGAAGGCCAGCTTGCCTTAAGAAATACCCTGTGAGTCTCCTCTGCTCTGCCTGCCCCATACCTTGGCAGCATTCACCCATCATCCCATCTGCAAGCAGAAGGGGGACAGGCCCCACTGGCCTTCATGGTGCCTCTGCACCCAACTGATGTGTGTGGCGTATCAAAACCAGCACCACAAATGATGCAACACAGGGGAGAGGGCAAGCTCACCCCTAGCTGCAAGTTGATTACTCCTTTGCCCTTTGGTATTTGAGGATTACACTACTGAAAGCATACATGGGGTAGCCAGGAATCTCAGTCCTAGGTGCCTGAATGAAGAGATGAATATGTGGGAAATGTGAGAGGCAAATACTGCTGAAATTATTTGTTGGTTGCACACGTGGGAGAGCCCACTTGTGTGTTATTTGTGTAGTAATAGTGCCATATATTTGGTATATGAAAGCTCACTTTATTCAAATACTTTTTTTTTTTCTACTCTAGCAAAAACACACCAATAATAATATGGTAAAGCCTTTGTCTATAGCTGAAAGTATAGAGACCAAAATCTGTAGCATGGAAAATGATTTGTAGTTGGTTGGATCAGTGACATCGAGCAGCGAGTTTTGGGAAAACACTGAAGTCCATATCCAACCATAATTTTGTCCCCAAGCAGCTCCATTAAGTCAATATTTTTAATTTTCTGTTTGTTACTGTGTTTATACTCAAGAGAAGCCCTATTTTTCAGGAGATACTGAGCCAGGCATCCCACCGAGGGAGCATCTAATCCTTTCCCATAGTGTGCACAGTATAATTTGATTTCTGTGTAGACACGAGGTACAAGCCATGCTACAGAGCAGCAGGCAGAGTACAAGGAGCGCTGTGCTGCAGCCCCACAGGAAGGCACACAGCAGCCCTGAGAAAAGTCTGTTGCACAGCCATCAGCAGGAGATAAAAAAATAATCTGGAGTTATCACTACCTTTCAAAGCATTTGTGTATAGCTAAGATACCATTTCCTGTACAGTCACAGACATCATTGCATAGTGCCATGAACTTCCCTCTTATCAGCACCCTGATGGGAAAGCTCGGGTTATTTACAGTAGGGCTTGTTTCAGTGTTTCAAGCTTCTTTTCAGTTAAAACAAACAGCAAATTAAATATAAAATAGATAAGTGGGGAAAGTGAAATTGATTGTCCAGGACTGAGGTATGATAGGCAGAGGAAACTTAACCACTTCCTCTAGATTACATTACCTTCTTTTATGTGTATTAGATACATGAAACTTATTTTAAAAACTGGGTAGCTGAATAATTTATGTGTAGTGAAGCAGCAATTTTAAAAGACTAAAAAAAATCCCCAGACCCCAGCTTCAGGTTGACTTTTTATTACAGAAGAAATGTAGTATAGCTATCATTTTTAATGCCAATACTGAAAATTTACTTTTGTTTCAGTCATTTCCATGAGAATTCAGAGTTTTGTATTGTGTGCATACATACTATGTATGTAGTATATAAAAAGGGAGTCCAGGAACTACAAAACACCTTTGGACAACTTCAGTCTGTCTCTTGATCTCAGATGTTCAAAGTTTTGTCATTTGAGGCTTGGGGACTTGGATCTTTTTCTCTCTGCCTGCTTACTGACCTTGATAATAGATTTTTAGTCTAACACATGTTTAGCAGCCCTGGGATTCCCTCCCCAAATGAAACTAAAAATAGCTTTACAGGGAGCAGGATCAAGTTGTGCTGGACTCTGCTGTACCTAGAAGCCAGTTACTGCCAAACTGCAGGCTGCAGGCAAGATCAGGAAATAATTTTAAGTATGTATATATATTTTTTTAATATACGTTAATTTTTTTTTTCTGTAGTGATGACATGCTCAAGAAGCAGGTGTACTAGAGTGCAGAAAGGTACACTTTTACACAGAAAAGGTGAGGGGGGAAAAAAACCCACCCCAAACCCATAAACCTGGGTTAAGGGATGCACCTCACCTTTCTTGTCTCCTTCCCCTCACACAGTGGGGCCCTCCCAGAGGTAGTGACCTGACTCCCGACAATGTATATTTACAGATCCCAGGCACACATGGAGTTCAGTGTGGAAAACAATATTTGACCGTGCTTTGGAAAAAAACAGCCAAGCTTACAGGCTTTTCTCCATGGTTTCTGAGGGTGATAGATGAGCTCTTCTTCCCTCGCCTCGGTATTTCCTCTGCCTCCAGCCCTGTCGCCTTTTAAAGCAGCAATGGGAGAATTTTATTATGTTTTATACTTTCATCTTCAGTGGTGATCTGTCTCTTTCTCCATGGGTCCCTGCAGCATGCTAATCCCTCAAGTCTCTTACACAGCATAATTTTCATCTTAATTTTTCTGTTTCTCAGTGTTTAATGGGTTTGCTGGGGAACAGGGGGTGATTTCCTTTCCCCACCAGATCATTAATTCTCTATAAAAACACTGCAGTCTCACACTTCTCAAGCAAACAGAAGCATTGGGAAGAGACAGTGTCATGTGCAGAACACTCAGCTGTGCTGCAGCAGCTGGAGGAGCAAAGATGCTGGTGTGCACTGCAGAGACCAAAATGGTCATTTGAAAAACAGGGAGGGAGAGATTATGTAAGAGCAGTAGAAAATGGCTTTTTAATTCCTTAACAGAAATGACGATGTCTATTTTTTTTCAGCTTAATCTGCTGAGCTGTCTCCTCATAGTCTCTATTTTTATAAACAATTACTCTTCTCTTTTTTTTTCCCAAAACAACACTGGCCCAATGGTTTTTCTTACAGATACTTGTCACTTTCTGAATAAGGAGTTTTATTTTTGCTCCTGTTTTCAGCACTTGGGCATCTCTGCCTTCCTGTAATCTGTCTCAGCCAAAGCTGGAAAAAAGGAAAGAAACAAAAAGCCCCAACCCTATATTTGTGAATCTTTTCTGCAGAGCATTTCATGAGATGGGAAAAATCCAGAATTATTCTCCTTAAGCCAGTAGCAGGAGGGGAAAATAAATGACTCATTTGTTTACTTCTAAAAATCCTTTTTAAGAACTCAAATGTGCCTGATAAATTATTAACATTTTACCCGACCAGCCTCTGCTGTCAGCTCCTGGCATTTCTGTAGGTAGTCCTGCACTCACTGTAGTATCTCACTGCCAAATCTAAGGATTTACAGGTCTCAGGAGAGATTTAGTAGATTTCCCACTTCCTTGCCTTCGATATTTTTTTAGCCTCTGTTTGTGGGCTTTTGGTTTTTTCCCCTTTCCCTTGACCTCTGCAGGTTTGTTGGTCTTACAAACATCTGTGCCAGCAAATTATTTCTGTAAGCACCAGAGCCAAGGAGTTTTTTACATGCTCTTAGACCCAGGCACATTCCTAGGCTAGGACTCTTCACCCAGACAATTTCAATTTCAGAGTGGTGATGCCCTCCCTGTCATCTCCTGTCATCTCCTGTCATCCCAGTACGTGTGCCTGCAGGGTGTGGGGCAGTGCCTTGCTCCCATGGGCCTGGGGAGCTGGGCAGTGGTGATGGCACATCATTTGCTCACAGGGAGCAGGATTCAACTGTGTGCTGGTGAAAAATGTACATTTGGGGTGTGCTGGTGCTTTCCCATGGTAACAGAGTTGAAACTGGACAAGTTTCCATGGTGATCATTACTAGGGCAGGATTCTCTTCACACTTTGGGAGAAGGCACGGGCAGCACCAGGTGAAGCAGCCAGGCATCAGCCAAAGTCTGCTGGCAGCAGCTCACAGGGCAGAAATTATTTGTCCTTCTTAGTGCCATTAATTTACTGATTTTTTTGATTTTTTTTTTCCCCAGGGGAAGGAAGTGTTGATCTTTAGGGGAAACAGGCTGCATATTTCACCACAATCATGAACAGAAACCATCCCTGCCCTTTTTAAACTCTCATTTGCTTGGTTGATATAAAGAGTTGGGCTGTCAAAATGGATTTCAAGTTGTTTTGATTTTTTTTCTCCCCAAGTCTTTAATGAATCAGGTGCCTGGTTCACATTACTGTCTCTGTCTAGCTCCGTGGCAAAGTGAACACTGGGATTTGGATTGGTTTTGCTTTGCCATAGTATGGCCATGCTCCTTTCTAATTGTGCACACGGCAATTTTGGGATGAAAAAGGGAAAAGTACTGAAGGGGAATGAAGTACCCTTCAGCAATGGTTGAATATTTCTTGGCTGCAATATTTTTAGAAATGTTTGTTTTGGGGCTTCTGTTGAGTTAAAACAGCATGCTGTCACTCAGCTCTGACATGCATTGTCATTACGTGAGGCTTTGTTTAAAAATGTGGAATGGGCATCCTTGTTTCAGGCTGTGTACTGAGAGGTTTTTTTGGCTGCAGGCAGTCCTTAAGGCCATGTTTATGGCTAAATATAAGTTCCTCAAAATGTTTTGCACAACACTCAGGGCTGTATGTATATCCAGCATCTCTGTATATATAGGACACTGTATTACGGAGCCGTTAGCTTGAAGTGTGGAAATGTTTAACGACTTTTCTTTGGTGATGGGGTTTTTAAAGGCAATTGCAAATATTATTTTAGGGAAGATATTTATGTGGTGCCTAAAATATGTTTCTGGCTTGCAGGCCAAATTATGTGGGTGCTGATGCTGGTGGCAGCGTGGAGCCGCTGCTGGTCCCACTGACAGCGATGTAGAGGTGGTGCTGGCAGAGCCCAAGAAGCCCCGCGGGATGGAGGAGCTGTACAAGGATGCCCCAAACCTGCCTATGGATGTCACCAACTCACCCTCGGCGATGGCCAACAACAAGCTGGAAAACGGGGTGGCCCAGCTGATCACAGCAGAGGCTTGGAACATCAACTCGGCCGACCTGATGAAGAAGGCCCTTTCCCCGCTGGTGACAGTCCCCGCGCCCTCCATCCTGACGCCCCCGGCCGAGTCGCAGAGCGGGGTGGCCCTGAAGGTGGCGGCCACCGTGCTGCAGCCCATCTGCCTGGGGGACAGCCCGGTGGTCCTGCCCATCCACCTGCAGGTGGCCGGCAGCGCAGCCCCGCAGATGCCGGCCAGCAATGCCGCCACCCCCTACGTGATGACCACGCAGGGCCCGGTCCCGCTGCCCGTCCTCCTGGAGCAGCACGTCTTCCAGCACCTGAACTCGCCCCTGGTGCTGCCGCCGGGCACTGCCTGCCCCGCCAGCCCCCTGCACGCCGGCCTCTTCCCCGGCACCGCCACCCCCGTCGGGCAGCCCCAGCTCCTGGACCCCAAGCCCTCCGGCCAAACGCAGGAGCCCGTCCTGCCCCCGGTCTTTCAGACCCCGGGGTTCGCCGCCGTCCTTCAGGACCTGTTTCCCTCACAGGCCACGCTGGGCTCAGCCCCCTGCCAGCCGCCCCCCGACTACGGCACCCTCCCCCCGCAGGCCTTCAGCTCGCCCCTGTCCCCGCTGGTGCCCCCGGCCACGCTGCTGGTGCCCTACCCGGTCATCGTGCCCCTGCCCGTCCCCATCCCCATCCCCATCCCGGTGCCCATCCCCGTGCCCCACGGCGCCGAGGCCAAGGCGGCCCCTGACCCGCCCAAGCCGCCGCTCTTCACCCCAAACTCCTGCAAGGGCACCCAGACACCCCTGGAGAAGGAGGAGACGAAGCCCTTCGAACTCCTCCACCCGCGGGAGTTTCCGCAGCTGAGCCGCCACACCGTCATCAAGATGGGCGGTGAGAACGAGGCGCTGGACCTCTCCATGAAGGGGCCGCCCGCGCCTCGGCCCAGCGAGGCCGCGCCGCCGCCGCCGCCCGAGGACGGGGCGCTGGACCTGTCCCTGGCCTCCTGCCGCAAGCCGGGGGCGCCGCCCGGGGAGGCGGCCGGGCCCGGCCCCGCCGAGCTCGGAGCGCACCCCGCGCCGGACAAGCCGCCCGGGCCCGCCGCCCCCTTCGCCCCCTGCAAGGCCGCGGAGGCGGCGGGCAAGGCCGAGGGCAGGGCCGCGGGCGGCGGGGCCGAGCTGCTGCGGCCACCGCAGAAGTGGCTGGTGGAGCAGGCGGGCAGGGCGGGCTGCGAGCCCAAGGCCGGCAACAACATCGAGATCGTCAGCACCTCGCAGACAGCCAAAGTCATCGTCTCCGTCAAGGATGCCGTGCCCACCATCTTCTGCGGCAAGATCAAGGGCCTGTCGGGGGTCTCCACCAAAAACTTTTCCTTCAAAAGGGACCTGCCCCAGGACTCGGTGCTGCAGTGCTACGACGTGAAGAGCCCGCCCGAGCCCCGGGACAGCGCCGAGGCCCTCAGGAAACCCGTCAAAAACAGGAGCGTAAAGCTAAAGAAAATGAACTCGCCGGAGATACATATTCTTCCAATCAAGAAACAACGGCTGGCTGCCTTTTTTCCAAGAAAGTAAATTATGGGTTTTTAGAATTTTAAGATTATTATGAGAAGAAGAAGAAAAAAAAATAATAAAAAAGATGCACTCAGTTTTAAACTCATTTAAAACTTTAAACTATCTTTGTAAGTTATTTTTGGGGGAAGAGGGAGAGGATTGGATGTAGAGTCCCTATAAGCTGGGTTGGTTTGGTTTTTTCTTTCCTTTTTTTCTTTTTTTTTTTTTTTTTTTTTTTTTTTTTTTTTTTGTTACCAAATTTTGACTTTTCATGGGAAACTGAATAAAAAGCAACCTATTTTTCAAGCAGATTGCACATTTTGCAGCTTTAATGGAGTAATGGATGAGTCAGAGGGGTAAGAGCTATTTTCACTGCCATAAAGTGCTTTGATGATGTAACTCTTCATAACAGTCGGAATGGAAATTTCAAAATAAATGTTTGTACGTGCTAATTGGTTGCTGCATTCTTTTCTCATTTCCAAATTGCTTTCAGTCTACACAGAAGGTCGTGCAAAAAGTCTGTAAGCTGTAAAGCCCTGCAACTCACTTGTGATGAGCCTAAAATGTTTAAAAAAAAAAAAAAAAAACCCAAACAAACAAACAAAAAAAGCTAAGAAAAATTATCTTGTCCTGCAGCAGTGTTGAAGAGCACGTCACAACAGCTGCTAATGATGCACCCAAATGAGCTACAGCCTAGTGCACACCTAAGACAGGTTCCATAGCAAACCATCTTAAGTTATATGTTCAGTCTTTTAAAATAGGAAAGCCTAAAAGTCAGGGGAATTTGGTTGCCAGGAGCAGGAAGGGAAAAAAGAATCACATAATTTTTCCCAGCCTGACCACAGCTATATGGAAAAGTTGTTTATTGTTAGTTTTCTGTGTTTCTTTGATGGCTGAAATCAATGCTCATAGAAGAGCAGAGCTGTGTAACTTCATCACTCAGCAGTGTACAAAGCTGCCTACGTCAGTGGAGAAATGTGAATGTACAATTAAAATAAAAGTTCTGCTAGGTTACAGTTTTGCACTTGTCTGTGGAAATGAGCTGGAGGTGAATTACTGTCTGTAGGCTTCAAAGTTCACACAGCTCACTGGGAAAAACAGATCCTGACTGAAGGACAAATGCGAGAGCAGGAGGACACATTTTGGTGGATGTTGCCTTTTTTGTGGCTATACCTGTAGAAAACTTTGGTTATGATTTCAAATTACATGTTCCTGGCAGTGTACCAGGAACATGTAATTTAAAATGGTAACAAAAGTTACAAACAAGTTGTAACAAAATTCAAATTTTGTAAGGCAATCAGCTTGATGCTGTTGCACGCTAACTAACTGCTTTTGCCTAGCTGCAGCCAACCTATTTCTAAGACTCCTCTTGGACAGCTTTGGGAAGGTTTTTGCAGTTGTTCATACAATGAGAAGTTGCTCAAAGGGGCAGCTTAAGTGTCTCAAGTCTACTCACACCCATAGACACCACGGTCATGCCAAAATCTGCTGCAAGTTTTGATAGCAGCAGACATGAGTATTTGGAAAACGAATCTGCACTATGAGGTTAAGAAGCTCATGATGTTTCTCTTTTCCTTGGCTGAAGGATCACTGCCTTCTTGTTTAATACAAAAATGGAAGACTTTCACATAAGCATAGCATCTGTTCTGTCAAACTCCTGCTTTTTAAGTATTTTAAAGCCTTTTATTTTTCCCTGAGGTGGCAGAACTGACAACGTTTGGAAAAGAGTAAAGTGTTGATGGATTCATTAATGTTTAGTCATCTGACTGTCTTTTTTTAAAATAACTTTTTTTCTTAATTGAAAATACTCAGCTACTTTGTTTTTCTCCTTCCAAGAAATTGCTAATGAAATATGTCATCTGGTTATTGCAGTGCAGAGGCTGAGGATTTCAATGTCCCTTGGGACAGCCATTGCAGTTGTCACTGTCCCCTTCTGTTTCAGCCTGCCCATTCTAGATTGTCAAAAAACCTTCTGAAAATGTGATTTTTCCCCAGGGCTATATCAGAGTAAAATAAGGTGGTCACTGAATTGGCTGCTGTCATTTTTATTTTGCAGTTGACAGAAACAAGTTCAAAACAAGTTTAATTTTTTTTTTTTTTAAATAAGTGTTTAATGCTGATGGTGGCATCTGCTGCACCAACTGCCCCAATCCTTGCCATCCTTGTGTGAGTCATTCCCCATAGCATCCTAAGCAGGCAGAGAGGGCATCCATCCACTGCTGCCCCTCCAGCTGGCCACAGGATAGCTGGGACAGGTAGAGCCTGTTGGTGGCACTGGCTGCAGGTACTCAGCTTTTACCTCCTCTCCTTCAGAGGACTTTACTGGGAGCATCAATGCTGAGGGTTCCTCCCAGCCCTCTCTGCACACAGAGAGGTCTGGTTTAACTGAATTTAGACCACAGGCTCCAGAAACCCTGACAACAAATTAGGCTAAATCAGCTTTATGACATTATAAACCCATACAAGCACTGTCAAAACACCCAATGCCTGGGGACAACAAATTGAGTTTAAAGCCAACTGGTACAGTTGTAACAGTAGACGAGACCAGCAGCCATGTGGCTGCATCTTGCCCCAGTCCCTTGGAGGAGTAACTGCAACCTCTTCCTTCTGAAGCAGGGCTGAGGAAAACCAGAGCAGGCTCCAATTATCCTAACATCCCTCTCAGCAGAGGGCCAGAGGGACTCCAGCCTCCCCAGCTTTACAGGAACAGAATGGGCAGCCTCCCTGGCACTGCTGGTTGCCACCAACATCCCCAGAGCCTGTGGCACAGGCTGGAGCCACTCACATAGAAATGGAAAAGCAGAGCAGACTGGACTTCACCCACCCCACTGCCTGGCTTTTCCACTGTTTAAACTGCAGGGGCAGAGGAAATATTCTCAACAGCATCTCCCCAGGAAGGCTTAGGGCAGCTCGCACTCCCTTACCCTGCTGCCATTTCATGCAACCCCAGGCTTCAAGGCTGTGCCATGGGGGCACCTCTCCTGCTGCTGAACTTTACTGGGCAAATGATGCTAAATAGGGACCATTTGCCTCCCACCATCCTCGTCTGTGAAGCACAAGTCCTACACCCCATCAGCATGGGGGAGAAGTGGCCATAGAACAAAGTACTTAATTATACCAAGATTGAGCACTTTCACCTCCTCCTCCTCCTCGCCTCTAGCAGCAATTACAGATTTTGTATATTGGGCCATTAATTTTCTACAGGGCTACATTTTAACTGCTTCTGAAACTTCTGTATGAGAAGGATGCGGAGCTGCACTCATGATATATAGAGCTTCCATTTCTGGTGGCTGTTAATGGAGACATTAATACCTCTAGTGAAGTTGAAGGGAAAGTTATTAAGCTGTAATGGTAGGAAGGAGACATTTTACAATGACAAGTATATGCAAGAGGGAAAGAGAGAGGAGAGGGAGAGAGGAGCCCTGCCTTCAGGGACACGACACCCCTTTTGTTGGCTCCAGTCTCCATGTGACTTGGACTTTGGGTGTGGGGTCTTACTAGGGGGTGAGTGAGAGGGTACAAGGTTGCAGGGTCGTGTTACCTTTCCCTCTGCTCTCTTCCCCCTGTCCAGCAGGGGCTTTGCAGAAATTCAGAAACTAAACATATCAGATGAAGGCCATGGGACAGGGAAGTCTCAGGGGCAGGAGTGCTCAGATGTACCCACTTTCCTACACAGGACAGCCTTTGCCCTATGCTGCCCAAAGCAACAGCACCACGACCAGGGGTGCATACCTACATGTGGAGTTAGCTGTTAGCAAAATAACTTAATCCAAAAGAAGAATAAGCAGCATCTCACACAGGGAACTTACCTGGACTGGGCAGTTTCTAGGTGGAGAGGACACCAAGCAGTCAGGTAAGGCACAGACAACTGAAGTCCAGGAAAAGATGGAGAATAGGGAGAGGAAAGAAGGCAATGGAAGCTGAGACAAGATCCAAGCCTCTTAGCATTGCACCTTTACTGAAGTTAGCAAGCAGCCAGACAGAGAGTGAAAGGGAGAAGCAAAATGACAGGCTTTGGCCATGAGCTGCTGACAGAGAGAAAAGAAAGGTGTCAGCTTCAAAGACATGGCTCAGGCTGCTTGGTGAGAGTGAGGAGAAAGGCAGGCACTGAGCCCAGAGAGGGCAATGGTTTCTTGGGAGAAGGCAGCCAAAAAGTGAGGGCTGGGGGGGGACCATACATCAAACCACACATGCAGAGCACACAAGGCAGTGCAACCTCCTGCTCCTGCTCTGACAGCAGGGGACAGGGAAAAGGGGCAGCAAAATGATCCCAGCAGAAATGCAAAGGGAAGCAGAAGAGCACAGGTAGATTTTTTTGCCTTTCCCATACCTGAGGTAACTTGTGTGACCTATACTCCCCTACCACCTATGCTCCTATCTGGTATTAAATTGATATGCCATGATGTCTCAAGATCAGTGCTCACTTCTTTAACCACTTGTACCCATTTTCTGCTCAGGTCTCCCAGAGCACTGGGATGATTACACCACCTTGCACATCCCTGCAGCAGTTTGACCCACAGGGGCTCAAGGATCAGCTTCACACACTTGCACGTGAAAGGTTTCAGGGGAAACCATTTGGCAGAGAAGTGGCCACTGAGCATGGAAGGGAGTGAGTCAGAGAAGTCTGTGCACCTTCACTTGCACAGAGGCAGCTTGGGATTGTGATCTGACAACAGTAAGTGACTTGTTAACAGTTCTCATGAAGAATATTAGACAATGAAAACAGCATAAAACAACATTGCATAATATCCTGGTGCCAGATGTTTTAGTTTCTTTTTGTGCTCAAGTTTATAAAAACATGTTGAAGGGCTCAGTCAAGGACCTTGTTTTCCTCTGGGGTCTGTTCCTGCCTTCCCAAGGGCAGACAGCCTGACACAGTAACATTAATAATGTTAATTTGTGCAATTTGCTTTTTTCATTCACCTTTCACTTTTTTTCCCAGTGCTTCCTCCTCCTCCTATTTAAAGTTGCATTTCTCTTAGACTATACTCTATACTCTTCCTTAATGCTGAAGTTTTCAATTCAGAGTACTCTGGGACAGTCCTGGGACACACACAAGCAAATCCCCTAATTTTAGTGTGGAAAACATATTTTCCACAGTTGTTAAAATCATGGCATTGCAATCCTGTTAGGAAAATCTGTTCTGTTGTTGAACCATCTGAAACATTTCTTCATTTTGAGTAGAAATATTACTAATAGCTAAAATATTTAGTACTGCTTTGTGCCCATATACCCCAAGCTCTCTTAGAATAGTACCATCATATCCCAGTACTGAAATTATTAGGATTCTTCTAAACTAAGATATGAAAATTAAAAGAACAAACACCAGAGTACAATCTAATCAAATATTTGGAAGGAAGGACTTTTTTCCATCCTTTTTTCACTGTTTGGAAATGTGTTTCCAGTGAAACACTGGTAACAGACACATTGCATCCCTGCATCACCCTGTGTGTCCCCCCCACCCCCCCTTCCCTTGCTCCTGGGATTACTAATGTTCCCTAGGCCACAGCTGTTTCAAAACGGTCACATTTTTTGCATTGTTTCAATATCATCCTTCCCACCACCTCCTCGTCAATGGAGTTCCCATCTTTCTTTGCTTAGGAACAAAGATAGGCAATGATTTGTCCTAGACTGGCATCTCACAGACCAAGAACAGGCCACTGGACACAAAACAAGAAGGTCCTTTGTGAGGCTTAGGTACCCAAAGAAAGTCCCTAAAAGTACCAATAAGCATGGAAAAGCTATTGATCTTTGAAGTTTCTGATATACACAAGTAATTTCTCACTTATCGAGGAAAAAAAATCCCCAAACCCAACATACCTGCATTCAAAGTTATACAGGTAACAGGTGGATTTTTTTAATACAAAAAAGTCCTTTGAAAGCTTGGTCCGCAGAGCACAATCCAGGATAAGAGAGCATGTACCTACCCTTCACAGACCCTCCACAGCTCAGCCATGATGGCACAAAGTCACCACACTCAAAGCCCAATGATGCATATGCCACACTCACCTAGAACCACCTCTATTTGTGTACACAGGGGGTCAGAGTGGGGTTAAGAAACACCAACAGAATATTTAAGTACTTGCCATCTGCTTTTTGCCACAGCATTCTGTGCAACAACAAAATCTAAGAAAGCACAAATATTCTGTATGGATAGAATTTTGGCTAGATATTCTGAACAACTGGACTTTAAAGCCAGACCTCTTGTGTGGTAGAACATGGGACCTGGCCAACATTGCTTGGTTACTGTAATGTGCACCTCAACATTCATTTCTCAATGCCAACTAGGTTTTCCAATTAAGTACTCGAGTAAGAGGGTTGTTCTAGCTTATTTGCAATGAAGAGCACTTTAGGTGGGGAATTAGTTCATGTGCTAAAGTTAAAATGAGTATTGAGACTCCCATGATAGAAACTGGCTAAAGAAACCAATAGAGTCAAGAAGTCTCTGTAAAGTAGATGATGTTATCTGGTCAGATCACTCATACCCTCAACTTTCACTGAGGACTAAACTGAGAAAGAGTCTGGATAACTATATCAAGAAATGAAGTTACATTAAGTCAACCCAAGCCTGTATTCACAGGTTTTGGCTCCTCAACTAGTCTGGCTTTAAAAGAAATCAGACCAAGAGTGAGTTGTTAGCAGCAAAGAAACAATTCAAGGACAAGAGAGTGCACGCCCCAGAAACTGGGTTGGGAATTACAAGTATTCATCCCCTGTTTTCAGATAAAATCATGTAAAGATAAAAGGCTTCATATCCCTGACATGGTTCAAAATGTTTATTCCTAACTTTCTCCTTAAAAATCCCAGCTTAACACAAATAGTCAAAGACACAAGTCATCTGTGAATATGAAAGTTTATATATCCACCTGATTTTCTCCTTCCTAATTTTCCATTACTTCATTCTTCATGTATTTTCCTTCCCATGTTTATTGCAAGCAAACCCTATCACTCATCCCAGCCTTGCATTTCTGTTTTCTTTCAAAACATTTAAACTTTCCCCAACTTGTTCATTTCCTGTAGCTGAACACCACCCATGCAATTACAATTACTGTATTACAGTGAATACAAAGATGTATGAAAGTAATATGTTCCCTTTTGCTGAGCTGGCCTCTTGAAAACAAACAAATAGCTGATAGTAGTCAGGTAGAAAAAAACCCAAGACAAACAAAAAAACCACACCACAAACCAAAAAACCTCGCCAAACTAAAACCAACCAACCAACAAAACCTGTCCCCTGTAGCATTACCCATTGAACCTAATAACCAATTATGTTCCAATATAATAAAATTACCTATGTACTACCTCAGCCCTGAAGTACAAGTATAAACCAAGGGTAGACTGAAACTGAGCATTTATTTATTGATTTCTCCCTCCCCGCTATTTTGCTCATGTAAGCACAGGGACTTAAAAAGAAAAGCATTTTGTAGATCACACCTTGAGTAACATTGTGCAGGTGAGAGGCATCTGTTCATAACAGAGTACCACGTACATGCCCAGGCAAGGACCAAAATCAGTAGCTATAGCTGGTACCTCAGAGATAAAGCAAGCAAAAGCTGTAGAATCCTTCCCTTACTTTTCATAACATGCAGGAGTAAGAAAGCACATGGGAAGATCCTTCCCTCAAAAGGGTCTTCAATAAGAGGAAACCTGTTCTGCAGCACTAGTTTGGAAAGACGAAGTTGAGGAAGAGTTCAGACCTGTTTGAAAACCTCACTCTTGGAAATCTAGATAGCATTAGCCCAATTGCTTGGGGAAACAGAGTGCCTCCATAATTACTGAAAAAAGCTAAATATAAGAAAGAGAAAAATGTAGTAAAATCATGACCTCTTGCATTTGAACACCAGACTTTCTAAGGAGTACCACCATTCATTATATTTTTTTTCCACTGCCTTGCCAATCGCCTCTGTGTCTGCCTGGAAGGGTCGATGAGTCTTTGTCTTTCCAGTTCTGGACCTCAGAGCCAGGACAGCCAGCACAGGGTAACAGCAATTGTCATGGTGGTTTTGTGGCATATTCGTTTTCTTTCAGCTGTCACAACTAGAAGGGAACCATTGGCAGAGAGGGTTTCTGCCAGCTTCAAGCTGTACATCTGTTCACGCTTGTCTGTTCAGACAACATGGGACGCAATCTCCCCTTCCCCTCATGCTGGCATCTGTTTGCTTGTGCTGTTTGTCCGGAAAGGCCTTTGATTTCAGATGCTGAAAAGTCAATCTCTGTGGATGAAAATGCCTTCAAGTATTTTAAAAAGAAAATAAGTAGAGGTGTGCAGCCTTCGCTATCAGCGCTAAGCAGTTCCCCTGCAGATAATGAAAGCAGAAATAAAACTAGCAGTGGTCCATAAAGCTATGAGGAGAAGCAGCTTATGCAGGACTCCTCAGCGTGTACAGCAGGACTGGGACTTTCTGGAGCTGACAGCAGCTAATTCTGATTCAAATGGGACAAATTACAACTGATCAAAATGACCTGCTAGGACAGGGATGGATGATTACGTAAGCAAGGAATTTAAAAGCCTGCTGGATCACTTTAATGGCATATTTTAAGTATACATAAGACTCCCATCATCTACCACAATAATGAGGATTTATTTAGAACCGTCAGAGAATAAAGTAGCAAAATACTTTGCTATTAAACAACCCCCAAACTTATCTCTGCAGTTTTCACACTAAAAAAACACTAAAAAGATATATAAAATGTTATCTATAGATACAGTTGCAGACTTGAAACACAGTGAGTTTACAACAGGCTGTTCAGATTTTACCAAGCCTCAAAATGGCTCTGCATGACCTTTGAAACAACAGGAACACTGACAGTTGGGGAACACAATCCCAGGATTATGGGCTAGTTAGTAAGCTTTACAGAGTGAAAGATTATAATCAAGGCTTGAAAAAAAAGCAGCAATCAGTTCACCACTAAAATGGACATGAAATCAGCTTCTCCTCCCTGCATCACTCTTAGGCAGTTCCAAATGAGCACTTTTTACTCACTCCCACGGTTTTACATGTAATAAAGATAGAGAGGAGGAATATATGACCTTTGAAATTGATCTCAAGTAGGTCTCTCTTTCTTCTTTTTTCCTCTTCAAGCCAAGCCAGTGTAACTCTTCATAGCCTCAACTCGGCAGACAGCGCAACAAAAAGATGAAGATGCTCATTACTTAGAAGAGGTTCACACCTCTTCATTAATTTTACTCTATTATGTAACTAGCTGGGCAATCAAAGAAAAAATACTGCTATCATCTCCTTTTAAAATGTGTTTCTCTCCATGATACTGCATTAAAATAGACAACATTCTGTAGCTGACAAAAGAAGACTGAGGCCCACTGCTGAATGAGACAGGGGACCCCATTTTATAGAATATGGAAAAGGCTGAAGTACTGAACACCAGCTTTGCCTCAGTGTACCCATATTTCAATTTTCTGAATTTCAATGCCAATTAAAGGAAAGACAAGCACAAAGAAAATTTTACCTAATCAGGTTAAAAGTTCAAGATTTTAGTCATCCCCACCTAGGGCTCCATTTTTCCCCTAGAGAAGTACTTGAGATACTCAAACTTAGAATTTTTTTATCATGTTCAGGGCTTACATAATCAAATCCACAGACTCACCCAAAACTGTCAGAGCTACAGAGAAGGCTGACATCACTTTTTGCAAATTATATCCCTGACTGCAGAGGAAGAAGAGCTCTACAAATACAATGAGTAATCAGATTAATATCTTTGCGCCTGTGTCTACCACCTGAAATAAAAAATGGTGTGTCTTTATCCAAAGCAACAAAAAAGGGGAAGATGCTCCATCCTTCAAGCCAACATTTGTAACATGATCGTCCTCTCTTTCACTGTCATTCCTACATATGTGTGAAAAAGTCCTACAATATGTATACTGCCACAGTCTACCCTCCAGCCTTCTTCAATTCCACTTTTGCATAGTTGTTCTGCAAAAATAATCTTTAGAGCTTCTAGTCCTCCCAGGCAGCAGTATTTTAATCTCCAATAGTCCCACGATGCACTGAGGAGTTATGGCACTGTCTTCCAAGATGACCCAAAGTTACAGAACCAGATGAACAGATGAATCCATGTTGATAGAAAACCAACTTGGAGAAACAAAGAGACTAAATCATATTGTCTTTTATATCAAACAAACACCAAAAAGATAATAAGTATGTTCTGAAAGAGATCAGATGGAAAATGCTTCCAGACTACTGCCACTGCCAATTTCCAGTTTTCATCACCTGCAGGTTGTGAGGTTGCCATTTAACCCAATCCAAGTTCCTTCTCAGGCACTGGCTGATGCTAACAGTCACTGGAACAAGAGACTTCTGTACCACAGAAATAAGAAAGCTTGAAGTGTACGAAGTCTAAACTTACTGCCATTAACTGCTGATTTAAGATCCTTTGTGTCTTTATCTGAACACAGCACAAAAACACAGTTTTTATCAGTCTCTTCCCCTCAGTGGTTATATGAGAATTCTGTAAGCTCTATGTTGCAAAATGAGATCTACAAAACTAAACAGTTGAATAACTAGATAAGTTCTTATTTTGAAAGCATAGAACAACCCGAGTTCAAACATTAATTGCTTCAGATGAACAAGGTGAGAATGGTCTTACTCTTTTCATTAAAACCTCCTTATCAGATGTTTTCATGGACTGTCTAGAAAGGCCAAATGCCAGATCAGACAGGCACCCTTGCCTATGCAGAGAACACTCACACATCCACACGGCATCAAACAGAACAGACAGTTACAACAATGAACAAACTATTTTATTTTTCTTGCTAGATAAGAACATCCCACTGAAAATAAAGAATAAAAAACATGTTCTGCTGTAAGACTCTGAATGCTTGAATCTCACACTACAGCACACAGAAATTCTGGTACAGCAACATCACAGTTATCTTTGTGCACATGGGTGCACAGAAAGCCTTGAACAAATATTTATACCCATAATAGTGCCATGTACAAAAATGCTATTCCATAAAGACCAAACAGAAAATTTAAACATCTTTCTTTTTCTTATGCCAAGGGCAATGTGAAAAATGAAAACTGTTTTCAGTCAATTACTTCCACTTAAATTGTATGAGATCTTTTTATGCTGAAGAACCCAAATTCAGCATAAAGAAGCATAGAAGTATACAATTTTACATATGTATAAACAATATACTGAACACATGGGGCATGATGTTTTCCTTACTATATAATTTTTGGTGTAACCATTTGAAAGTTAAGTCAGTATTTTTCTAACACCAAGAGAAAATATTCTGCTTCTTCAATCAATGCTCTGACCTTTTCTTACTATAAAGAGCATGCCTGTATTATTCATCTAAGCATACATGCACCACAAAAGATATGCAAAACAAATCGATACAGATAAACTTTAGTGTCAAATGTCTAATGATGTAATAACAAAAACAATTCTCAGGGTCCAAATGACTTTCTGAATTGAAATTGCATTGCAGTCACTTAGAATAACAAAATACTTGGACTTGTAAGTCATAAAATTCACTTTTTCCTAGCAGTACATCTGCTGAAATCTGATGAGTATCAGTCTGTGGGTAAAGAAAGTCATTTTCAAAAAAGGAATTTGTAAAAAATACATTTATACTATATGCTTTCATATAAAAAGGCATTAAGAAATATAATAAATCCTACCATTTTAGGACTACACCTTCCCTAACAAACAGTTTTTATCACTTGACTATTACATACAGTACATTCAGTTTCCTAAACAGAAAGTGTATTTTCTTGTCCCTGATGTATTTTACAACTGGCAGTGACAAAAAACTGTTTTATTATCATCACTCATTCTTGCAGCTTATACAAACAGCACCAATTTTACCCAAAAAAAGGTTTATCAGTTACATAGTAGCACTTCCTCACAGGAAATATAAACCCAAAACATTGGAACCAAATGTGTCTTTCCAAATCTGTATCAGAATATATGGCTCAGAGTTAAGGGATGAATAACCAGGAGTATTGCATAGTACAGGGATCTTGCCTGTATGAATAAAGACACCTTTTGATTGTTTGTCACCTTCTGACTCCAAAAACAAATTACACAGGTGCTAATGACAACTAAACTTACTGGTAAAAAAACAACAAGAAATTGTACAGTTCTCTCTGGCACAGTGCAAAGTACACATTAAAAAACTGAAAAGATATGCACAGCATGTATGTATATTTTTATATAGTATGTATTTCCCTGACACATACACGTGTACATATAAAAAGCATGAACACACACATCCATGCCAAACTTAGCAAAAAGATGGAATGTTTAATATGTGGATGCATTGTTCGAGTGAAATCAGTCTGTCCCAGAAATGGCTGTTTATACAGCCAGTATGACCTTCCATGAAACAGAAATATTTACTGCCTGCCTAAACTGACAATATACATTTGTCCTCATAACTTCCCAAAGGACTGATAATCACACTTTATAAAAGCTTATATTTGAATTTAGCCCTCTCTTCCATAACTCTTCCTCTCTTCTGAAAGACCAGAATTTTCACTACAGAGATGAGATCTTCTATTTTAAGATTTTCTTGCAATATAAAAGTTTACAGCCACCCCTGTAAAATTATAAACACCTGATGCTAGTTTAATTTATTATTTCCCTTTGGGATTCAGCTGTTTTGGTTCTGGATATGAACACATTGGCTGAAGCCTGTAACACAGAAGACACTTTTCAGGATTCGGAGAGCGCTGTTACCAGACCTGCCCACACCCAGTATGATCAACTGTCCTTCCCTGCCAACTTTCTCTGAAACAGTTTGCAAAAATACTAGAATGTAATACAAATCCCTCCCTGCCTTTATCCTGAATGCCTCTTTTACATTTCAAGAGCACTTTCAAAAAATAAAGATTTATATCAGCAAAACAGTTTCAAATCAAGGCGATGGCTGTGAACCTGAGAGCTTGGTGTGATCCGAGCACACGTGTTTTTGTGGCATCCCCACTGGCTAGAACTTTCCTTGTTTAAGTCGTTCAATGTGGTAGCACAACTTTAGGGCAGGCCCCAGCTTCAGTCCCATATATTTCATTATCATATCACTCCTGAGTAAGAGTAGTGCCTTCCCATCAATTTCCTGCAGAAGGAAGAGAATAAACACAACAGACAACTACTTCAACAAGCTGCACGGTAAAATTGTAAAGTAAATTATAGTTGTTTATACCGTAGTAAAAATATATCTACTATATATAAAACAGTAACTGTAATTTTGAATTTACAGGTGACCACTGAAATTTAATTTGTTTTAATATGTGATTAATTTAGTATTAATTAGTTAGTATTTTTTAATATGTGATTAAGTATTTGAGATGTAAAAGAAAGAAAACTATAGTAAATAAAAGAAACTGACCCAACAGCTCTCAGAATTAGGGTTTCCAACCAGGAAAAAAAGTGAATGGGTCAAGGGAAAAAATAAAAAGAATCTGCAGAGGAAGGTCTGTGCAGTTAGAGATTAAATGATCCAAACACTGAGGCCTTGCACTGAACCTTGAAAACAGCCGTGGGAGGATTTTGGCATGCGTGTACAGTCACATGGAGGAAGGGGCTACAGACCATCTAAATATGGGAAATCAGACAGATCTATTTCCATGTTGAACCAAAGAGATTGTCAGGATCAAGACCAAGGACAACTTAGTCAGATTTCAACAGTTTGACTGAGAAGCTGCTGAAAAAAGACAGTCCTAAGCTCTTAGTATCATTACATACCATAGACAGGTAATTAGTTCCATAAAGCACCATAAAGAGCAACAACTCTTACTTTTCTAAACATAAACCTGACAAAACAAGTGACAATTGCTGTTGTTATACAACTAAGAATAAAATACAAGATAGGAATCTCCATCGGAAGTTATTTTCATTTTTCCTTTCAATCCAGCTTACTCAGAGATTAAACTGTTAGGAGGAGCTGGAGCAGAACATGGGTGAAACACTACTAAAGAGAAAGCCAATCTCTTTTTGCAGGGCCATATATGCAATAAAACAAGAAAGCAGCTCTCTACTGAGCAACCTACCATAGAAAAGGCACAGCATGATAGGGGAGATTAAACCTACCACAAACTGATAACAGTTTCTGTCTCTAAAGATAACATCTAGTCAGAGCTATGAAACCCTACACATTGTTTTCCCAAACAGATTAATTAAATATTTCAGCTGATTCTCTGAATTTTAGTATCAATGACTAAGTGTCTAGCTAATGATGCGTAACATCATCTCTGCTCCAGGACATTAAGTCTCCAAAACAGGGGGACCCAATGCCCCACACCGAACATGAGAATGCCATCTTCTCTAGAGGCACCAGGGATCACAGGGGTACCAGGGATGTTGGCCATTAGAACTTGGGTGCTTCCAGGTTGGCATTATTCCACATACACTGGAAAGAGGTGGCTATTTATGTTAGTCTAGTAAGACTGAAAGACAAAAGAAATATACTGCAGGAGGGGTTTCAGGCTGGAAAGTAATTTTTAGTCTCTCTCTAATTTATGAGGAGAGTCTACTCCACCTCCAGTTGCAAACAGACTGATAGACACAAAAGTTGTATTTTAAGAGATTAACATGACACAATCTACTAGAACAGAATGGATATGCATCATACATGTCTCCTGAAGAGTTCCGCATGTGGAGCCAGTGCCCGTGGATCAGCTTCTTTCACAAAACGCACTACTTCCTCTATTGACCAAGTGGAAGGATCCTTATTCAATATTCTTGAAGGTTCCCTTTTTAGTGAATTTAAATCCGGTCCAGTTGTGGAACTTGCAGCTTTCAATACAAAAATATTGTGAAAGAAAGAAGTATCACTAGTTTGTGCAGGAACAACATATTTCATTTCATAAGACCCTTTAATATTAACATGTGGCATTTATTATGTATTGTTTGCAATGTATTAAAATGAAAAGATGCTTTATTTTCATTCAAATAATACTGAACTGTTCCTTTTTGTCTTTAAATTACTTCAGTAACTGGAAATACTTACAGCAGCACAAACATTAGCACTGTGACACACCTAGACAGATTAGTTTTACTTGTACTTGGCTCCTGCGTCCCAAGATGCTATTAACTGGGAACAAGGCAAAGGCAAGTGAAGCTGTGCAGACAGAAGGAGAGACAGTAGGAAACTCTATCCCTGTATTTCAGCAACATGACAATATTTGATAAGATGCTCAGGAAGTGAGCTGCATATAGCTATCCCTGTCTGCTATGGCTTGCTGCAGGGTCCATCACAGCAGCAGGAAGAAGCTGCAGCAGGAAAGACCCTCCCTGACTTGCACTACACTGTTAGTACTAACAGGCTTAAGTTCTGTATTTGCAGTTACGTTAGCAAGCCTGACATGCTTGGCAACAGCACATTTCACTCCATATGCAAGGTTTCCAATGGCAAAGAACTTCTTTATTCATAACTTTTTGTGTTAATAGAAGCAGTTATATGTTCTGGAAGGTTCTGTATAACAGCATACCTTCAATCCGCCTCTGTATCCGATTCCTACTGACTTCATAGTAACCACTGCTCCCCGCAGAGCTCAGGGACAGCCTGCGCAGGACCGGGGCTGAATTTGAGGTAGCAGTTGCTGGCTGATGGGAATTCCTGTAATATGCAGCATTTCCTGAAGTGCGGTACTCCGTGGAATTTCGACAGGTTGGGTTGGATGAATTTACAGAATTAAGTGCAGAATCCATAGAATCCTCAGAAAATCGGTGTTCTTTGGAAGTGCTGTTTTCCTTTACAGGCAGTGTTTCTGCTACACAAAAAGCAAGCATTGATATGTTCAAAGTGATGGACATTACACCTTTGTTACTTAAGGCATTGCTATGTTCTCTTGAAGGTACTGACAGCTTGTAATCCTGTTAACAAATCTCCTGTGAGACAATCACTGAGACTGAATGTTTGTCCCTTTTCCCAAACTAATCATTGGGCTCTTATTGTATTTTAAAACATTATTTTTGTAGCAAAAGATTTAATATGTCAAGTTTGAGACATTCTTCCATTAATCATTTCAGTTGTACTTATTGAATACTATGAGCAGTGAAATGACAGAGGAATTTTTTTAAAATAAAATTGTCAGCTGTAAATATTGATGCATCAAATAATTTTAGTCAAGAATTTTAATTGTTTTTTAAACATATCATTAAAAAGAAAACCATTAATATTATGTAGCATTTATTTTGCAAGATACTTTTAATACAAACAAAAACCTCATGTTAACTAACAATTGTTTAGTAAGTTCTAAACAGCAGAGGGAGTTACTAAATTCATAAAGAAAACAAGTGGATAATTATTATCTATGGACCCCAACAGGTTCAGACAGAGGTACTATTATTAAAAGGGAAGAGGTTACAGGCAAAGCCACAGAAGGCTGTGAGTGCCTGGTATGGCACATTACAGTAACATGTTTTGACTACCCTGCTTTACCTACACACAGTTCTTTGCATAGGGCAGGGTTTCAGGGTCTCTAAATGCAGACTCGGGAAATCTAAAGATACAGGTAAATTACTGAACTCATGAAGGAAGTTAAAAAAAAAAGTCTCAGGTAGGGAGTGTAACAATATTCTAGTTCTTATGCCTTTTCAGCAAATTTATACTCTACAAACAATGAACATCCATTCACAGAAGAACTGTGAACTTTCAAAGTCTGTCACTGATTCTAAGTCACGTGAGTGAAGTTCAGCATGTCCCTTTCCCTTGGCCATGAGACAGGAGCCAGGTTTGCTTGATTACTGAAAATTCCACTCCCATTCAGCCCAATTCAGGTTTGTTTGAGAGAAGCATGCTATGTCAGGGAAAAAAAAAAAAAAATACAAATCAACAGGAACACCACTCCATTCTCTAGCAATCGTAAGGTATTCCCCTCCGTTTGCATCAGGCCAATATCTAGCATGAGAAAGAAGTTGGAACCATGATGTACAAATCTGTATGAAACAAATGCTGCTTTGGCAGGAGAGTTAAGAGCTGGAAAAATATAGCTAACAGGTTCACAGAAGTGTAAGCCCCACACTACCATCTTGAAAATAACTCTACTGAAGTTATAAAACATATGCTAGTGAGGCAGCATATTCTTTGGAATAAGAACTAGTATGTTCTGCAAAACAAGTTCCTGAAATAAGCTTTTTACTACCCTTCTTATATGAAAACTTTCAAGAATTTCTTGGGCAAATGCCTAATTAAAACCAAAGGAAGAGTATTTTCCTAAAAAACCCAGTGAGCTTCTCAAGCATGCTTTCAACTTGCTTCATAAGGTCTCAGGTTCTCTTTCTGAATCCTGTTTAAAGTGTAGTACAGTGAAAAACTGTTATGTGTATTTTGACCTTCAAGCAGCATAACCCTGAAAGGGAATTAAAGGGTCTCAGAGAGTCAGCTCTCTACTTAGTGAATTCAGTAAGGGAAGACCATAGAAACACAGAATGGAACCACAGAATCGTTTTGGCTGGAAAAAGCCACAGTGACCATTGTTAACCCAGAACCACTGTGTTCACCACTGAGTCACATCTACATGTCCTCTAAATACCCCCAGGGATGGTGACTCAACCCTCGCAGCCTGCTCCAATGCTTCACAAGCCTTTAGTGAAGAAGTTTTTCCTAATACCCATCTGGAATTCTCCATGTGTAACTTGAGGCCATTTCCTCTTCTCCTATTTCTTGGGAGAAGCCTTAGTTGGGAAAAGATATGAATTCCCACCTCCCAGTAACCTCCTTTCACATAACTGTAGAGGACAATAAGGTAAAAAGAGGTGAGTACTTCTACCAGCTCCCTCAGTACTCCTGGGTAGATTCTATATGGTCCCAGAGACTTGTGCATGCGTTAAGTGCAGACCATTTTCCCTCGGACTGTGGAGCCTTCAATCTGTTTCCCATCCCTACCTTCCAGTTCAGGATGCTGGGTACCTGGAGAAAAACCCATCTTAGTACTAAAGAAAGAGGAAAAGGAGGAATGAAGTACTCCAGCCTTTCTCAAACTTCATCACTTTGTTTCCCTCCCACATCCAGTAAAGGCCTGGGGATTCTCCTTAGCCCTCTCTTGACTGCTGAGAAAAATGAGACAAAAATTTTCTTGTCTTTTATGGCAGTGGCCAGATTAAATTCTATTTGGGCTTTAACCTCTCTAATTTCCATCCTGAATAACCCAACAGCATCCTTGTAGTCCTTCTGATTTTCCTGCCCTTCCTCAAAGGTCCTTTTTATCCTGAGTTCAAGGCAAACATTTCTGTTCAGCCAGGACAGTCTTCTTCTGTGCAAGCTTGTGTTTCAGCATGTGAACACAGCCTGCTCCTGTATCTTTATGTCTAGCCATCCTGGACTCCTTATCTGCAAGGCGATGTAACATCTTTTACTAAATTTGAGAGTCATGGAATAAAGAAGCTTTTATGAATACAAGTTTTTCTCTTTCATATAAATAACTTTCAAAATAACCACTCCAAAACTTTCTAGTTTGCTGGACCTGAATCACAAAAGAAAAGAAGCAGCTACTGAAGTTTTAGAAGAAAACAAATGAAAAAATAAAAGCCTTTATATTTCTCAGAAGTACTCACAGCAACTTACCAAAATTAAAAACAAAAGGTATAATTCCACAGAATTTCAGAGAGACTTTAAGAAATGAAGTCAATAATGCACACTATAAAAGTAACCAACCAAGGGAAAATTAGAGCTGTAGAGAATGAAACCGCATCTCAGTCCAAGGTGATACCTTAAATTGTTCCAGCAAAGCTGTATGAAGGAATGTAAGGTTTAACTGACTGAACCTGTAGATTCAGATTTCAGAAGCCTTGAGAAGTAGGATGAAACAATGGAGATAACGCTTCCCAGCAGAGTTTCAACTGGAGTATTTAAGCATGTATCAGCCAACTCTATGTAATGTATTAAGAAAAAACATTTTTAAAGTTTTTATAGTTAACTAGCAGGAATCTAAATATAGGTTGGTTTTTTGGGTTTTATTAATAGTTGGTTTACATTATCTTTGTCAAGATTTCTGTAGAAAAAAGATGTTAAAAATTGACTGCACTGCAAAAGAACTTAATAGTATTCATTCTAATTATATCCCAGATTTCTTTCCAATGTTATATATCCTGAAGCAAATACTAGGTTTGGGAAAGATCAACTCTGCTTTTTTCCTCCAAGATACCAGCATTTGAATTTATCTTACTGTAAATTCTAAAATCATATACACAAGGTGGAAAAGCTGGCAATTTCCCATCTTTTTTTTAGGGAAGGCTTTCTGTTCAGTATCTATAGCATCCAAACCACTTTCGGATCCATCCATCCATTTGTAGCTTCTCTACAAACAAAATGCAGCAAAACTGGCATCGAGCAAATGGAGCATTGCAATCCATGGAGTGACACAGTTCGCCTATCTCGGCATTTTGAGCAGCTGTGAATAACAGAGGTATGGAAAGAGATGGGAGGTTCCACTGCAGAATGCCTGACCTCTGGGTAGATTAATGAAAGGCCAGTAAGAGCCTGAAGTTTCAAATGCAGGGATGACAGCAGACTGTTTAGGCAGCGAAGCCTTAGCAGGAACTGGATGTTTTGTTTTCTTGAGGCTCTTCTGGGAATTAGAAGCCAGTTGTTCTGTCTCATACATAACAAAATGATGTAATTGGACACAGTAGTAGGAACACACTGTTTTCAAGGGAAGGGAGTTTATGTTATTCCTCACTCCCTCCTTTATCTTTCACAACTTTAAGAAAAAACTGTTAGTGAGCAAGAAAGGCAGCAAAATCTGCAAAGCATATCCCTGAGCAGATCAGAAGGAAAATGAGCTGTTTGAAAGACCGTTTCCCACATTTTGCCTTCAAATGATATTTCAAAACAACTATTTTAAGACAACTGCGTCTCAATGGAACCAGAACTTTTTGGGGGCAGATCTTTCTTGTTAACCAACCCATGACTGACCGCTACAAAATTGCCTCCAGATTTTCAGCAGAGGACATTGCCCTAATGGGAAACACACAATGCTAGAGAACACTTTGCCTGTTAAAATGCACAGAGTACAAATTCAAACCTCTGGAACCATGGGAAACCACTTATTTTAATTATTTTTTATTTAAGTAACTGCATTTTACAATGAACTACCGATCTTAAATTGTATTTTAAAGGGTACACCGACCATCTGTAAAAATCCACTAGCAAACAAGGAATAAAAAACAGTATGTGTATTCCTGTTTACTTGAGTAAGATTTCTTACAAGATACTGCAGATCTACTTAAACATTTGTTTTGCTCCAAATGAAACGACTACATTTGAGCATTATTATTATTTGCTCCATGCTTATTAGTTTGTACCAGAAATATAACTTAGATGTACAATATATCTCTGAAATTAAACTAGAGCTTCTTTTGTGAAGACACAGAAGTTGATAATCAATGCAGAACTATGTATAATAACAGCTACAGGAAATACAAAAATGTGAATATGTCACATATACACAAAATAATGATGCATAATTTTAAATAAACTATCATTTGGAACATTTTAATCTTGCGTCCTTTTCTGCTTTAATTGTAGCCTTATGGGTTTTTAACATGCACAGAAGAGATATCCTGCCCCTACTCACAGTAATGGATACAAAATAATTTCAAGATCACAAACAAAAAAGAAAGAAAACAAGGGGAAAAAAAAACCTAATCCCCATTATACTTCAAAAAAGCCTTTGGAAATTATGTGCAAATATCATGGTGCAAGAGAAAATATGTATCAGATGGGATAAGTCAGTATCATCAACTACCGTGTCTTAACCAGTTAAGTAGCAAATATTCAAACATTTCGCTGTCTCTCTCTCACTGACATTTAAATCTAGATGCTTTACTTCACATCTGAGGCAGACTAAGACTAGACATGTGCTCAGTTACTGCAGCTGAGCTGCAGCACAGGAAAAGATGTTATTTTACCTGTGAACTGCACCAACCTAAGAGCACACAGCTGCCACAGGGAGGCCACACCTCTCCCCAGGCCACGGTCACCTTCCACTCAACCCTTCCCTGTGCTCATCCGAATGCACAGAGTCACTCCAGAGGAGTAAAACAAGACTCTTCACCAGAATGTTTTCTGTGCTTTTAGCTCACTACCCAGCCAGGGAAAGAGAGCAGGGGGTGGGCTAGGACTCCCTGCAGGGACAAGGAGGCAAGGAAAGCAGGAGCAGCACAACTTCCACTGGCAGCTAGGCATAAACTCAGCTGAATTGTATCATCAAGCTGCACCCTTACTCACTTAATGAGCCCAGCCTAGAGTTAAGAGTTGCTACCAATTCGTCTCCTAACCCATTTCAAGGCAATTGGTTTTCTTCTCAGTAGCCATACATGAAGCAGGAGGCTTCATCTGTCATCCGTGTGCCTGAGCCCCTTCACAGAAAAGGCTGCAGGTTTAGGAGAAGCACTGCTGGAACTTGCAGCAGATCTTCCTTAAGTTCAAAATCTGTGCCAGTGATCAATAATTAACATACTTCCACCCTGACCTGTCAAAGGCCAGAGAAAAACCAGACACATATGTTGTACTCAGTCCTTTTTGACTGGAAATACTGAAACCATAAATAATCCTCATATATAATTCTGACATAATATAATTACCTTCAGATGGATGAGCATCATTTCTGGGAAGCTTAGGCGAAAGAGGAGCAGTGTATGGTGGAGAGTCCTGAGGGTATCGTTTAGCACTCCTGTTTTCAGGTATTTCTTCTTTGGCTGTGAAGAGGAAGAGTCACCTATTATTCCTATTATTCTAGCATAAAGCTGCTCATGGGCCCAATCCAGAGACAGAAGAAAAGACAGACATCAGCCATTCACCAGGTTAGAGCTCCACTTCTTGTGTCACGCGGACTCAGTCACTTCAATACAAAATTTCAAAGCGTAATTACCTTGACCCTGTCTACTTTCCTGAATAGTTAAAACTAAGAGCTTTCATATGACATAATTTCTCCACTGGAAAGAGGAAAAAAAATTCTACATCAGCATCCGGAACACAGACTCAGCTATCAAACAGCTCTGAGGAAGCTTCATTCCCAATATAAATCTTGTGAAATTTTCTTAACAACATGGCTGTGTCAGCTGTGACTCCTGGCTTCACCTGGGATTTGTAGTACCAGGTCCTACAAACAATCTGTTGGGAGATCTTGGGCAAGTAATTTCATCTCCCCTTCTATGTTCTTGGTGCAGAAAAGGTATTGGACTCACACAAAATTTCACAAGCAGCCAATATCACAAGTTTTTCTACTAGATCACTGGACTGTACATACGAGAATTTAAATTTTTTCGAGCCACTCCTAAGTAAAGTGAAAAGAGAAAGAAAAGACTTTGTACTTGTATTGGAAGGGTTAGACTGAATTCCCTTCCAGGGGAAGTGCCTTCTCACAGACAGTAAGCATCTTTTGGTAAGTTTATTTTATGAGGTGAACAAATGAAATGTTAAATTTTGATCTTGTCTTTTTAGCAGTATCACAGTGATAAAGTACAGATGTTTTCTGGCTTGCCTAAAAGGAGAGGTTTGCTGAACAAAATTATTTCTGCACATGTGGTATGACCTATCCATTACTGTCAAAGCACTTCCACACTGGAACCAATTCACTAAGAACTGAAGTGTATTAATTTCAAGCAACTCATGTCACAGAAAGACTAAGTAGTTGCATTACATAAAGTCTCCACATTTCTCAAAAATATTAGCACTTGAAAATAACAAGTTATTAACAGTACCTGGCTTATTCCTATCATATTCCATAGGACTATGTGCACATCCCATGTAAGGGCTGAAAGGCTGGCTGCTGAAGAGATTATCACACTGCAGACTGTGGCAGAGTTTCTCCAAGAAGCGTAGGACAAACGATGCACTGTTTACAGAAGGAAGATTGATGGCATGCTTTTCCCCATCAAAGGAAGCTGTGAATAAGAAGATTATGTCAAATACCCCCCAAGCATCATGAAGTATAGTAAAATACCATCATTAACTAAAAGAAGACATGCAGACTTGATTTAAACTATGCAAGATATGAGAGGAGTAAACAATCATTCTGATAGTTTAAAAAATTTATATCCAAAGGACTGATTTCACCTTCCATTGGATACATGCCAGTTTAAATTTGATCTATGGGAACTTATTTTAATAAAATAATTTTGGATTCACACCAGTATAACAAAGCTTACAACTACTCCCTCACCACCAAAACTTTATGTAGAATTTCCATCACTTATAAAGCAGCAAGCTCTCCATCATCTATTTGCAGTAAATAGCACAAGAAAGACCCTTTACAATACTTGCTAAACCCCTGCCCCAAATCCTCCAAAAAATCAATAAAAAGTCCAGTTATTAAAAAGAAAACCACCACTACCACCACCAACAAAAAAACCCAACAAAAACAAACCTGAAGAAATGAAATGAACACTTTTAGTATTTTTTTTCTCAGTTTCTAACTGAATGGAGAATACTTGTGGTAAGCTGCTGGCATCCATTATCATTGAAATTCTGACTCAGAAACTGTTTTGCCATTTGCTATTTTATCAGTAGAGAAATCTATTCTGCTGTCAGCACTACAGTGGCCAAGCTCCCATTTATTTCAACAGGAGTTAGGTGGTAGAGATACCACAGCAGCCACAAATGGATCTGTTGTCTTTTAAACTGAGTGATTACAAAGAGCCTGGACATGTGCCTATGTCTTTTCCTTGTTGACCTCTTTCCTTGCCCTCAAACAGTGTGGCAGCTGAGGATATTTTTCTTTTTTGTGAAAATTAGTAAGGTTTGGAAAAGACTGAGTGCTACAGATACATGGATAAATAATTACCATTATATCAGCTGAAACTTTTAGTTACTTGTGATTAGGAAGACTTTAGAACAAAGCAGGAACAAACTTGTAACTTAAGCTTAGGGCTGAAAAGAAGTGGCATAAACACCAGGTTTATGCATCAATTTGTCTTTTTGGTTTTCAGCCTGTCATGCAGCTTTCTGTTGTTAACATAATTTCCAAATCATAAGCAGAGCTTTAAAGGATCACATTTTGTTGGTAGCAGATGCTTTAAAAAAAAGAAGCCAGAAATGACAAGAAAGCCTTTATTCACAGATCTGAATTCAGGAATATTTCCATATTGTGTTACAAAAGAGACAGATAATATACACAAAACCAAAGAAAATGCCTAAGTCTAGCATATTTTAGGCTTCCTTAGGAAATCTGAAGTGTCAATTACTTACATGGTTGCTGTAAGGAAGCTTCTGATTAATGTGGGTTTACCAGCCAGCACCAACAACGTGCTACCTCTCCCACCTGCTTTCATGACAGACTGACCAGTGCAAGTGCTTGAAGTTTAAGAGTCAGCACTACAGGAATGAAGTGTTTCCATGGCCTATTAGGCTATTAGGTTTTTTCCAGGCTCCAATGTCCAAATGAAATGCTAATGATTAACAGTCCCACATGTTGCTCAGACACAAGGTCCTCTACCATCCTGTTTGTGGAAGGGGTCTCCAAAGGCAAATTTTTGCTTGGAACTCAACCAGTTCTGGAGAGCAAATGGGCTGTATGACCTAGTGTAGCTTGACCTCCTGACAAATTTACTGCAAGCAGTAGTAAGTTACAGCAGAAATTCAAAATGCTCTATAATAGCCTTATGGATCTTCCTGTATGGCCTTTGGGGAAATTACTTATTCTATACCGCCTAATTTCTCATTTTGAAAAAAAAAAACCATTGAAAAGAACAATGTTATTTAAGAGTTGTCAGGAGGATAAAGGAAGAAACAGCTGAGGCGTTGTGACTGCCCCAGCAAAACATTCCATGAGAAAAATCCATGAATAAAGATTCAGTGCAAATGCAGTTCCCCTGGACTCTTAACACCTGAGGGCAACCATACAAACTCCAACCAAGGGTGTGGGATCCAGATCCACAGGCTGAGCTCTCTACTCTGCTTGGGAAAAACATAAGCACCTTACTTCCCAGGTAAATGCTAGGAAAAAAAAAAAGAGTACCTCTGAGATGCAATAACCTCAAATTTAATGATATATAAACACGGCTTGGAGCTTGCATGTGCAACCCCAGCCCTCAGGATGAAGAGCCATACTCATTTCTTCACCTTCCATCCTTTAAGTATGTTTTACATACCAGGTTCAAGTTGGGAGAAAGACTGAGAAGGAAACAATCAGAGAAATGTGTTTTTCTGATAGTGATGAAACTCATCCAAGACTCTGATTTTAATTCTCTGCGTGAGAAAATTTATCTGGGCCTCAATCTATTTCATCCCACCAAACACCACAGTCTCTGTGCTACAAAGAGAAAAAAGGGGCTGACACCACCACCATTAGTGAGCTTGTTAATCAAGCCTTTAATTTCCTTTCTATTTGCCTGAATTGAAAGCTTATGCATTAAGCAAAAATAAAATAGTTTGTGCCTTTGTTTGAGAAAGAAAAGATGGAAAAATCCTAAATTTAATTTTATTCAAAACAATTCTTTTCTTTGGCAGCTGAACCAAAAGAGCCCACTAATTATTCCATGTATTCTAGCAAGATTATTTTATCCATGTCCTCATCAGCACAGTTTCCTCCTATGGCAGGTATAATACTTTCTATAAAAGCAACAGTTCACAAAAGACTTATATTTCTTTGCTTATTCTCTGCCACAACATTTTTTTTTCTTGAAGGTCCAAAACAAACCCAAACAAAACCTGAACAACAAGCCACCCTCCAAACCCACTTTAAAACAAAACACTACAACTGTAATTCCTTATTTTATTCTACTATTGCTTCCCTCTTCTTCCTTACTATTCACGTGCACAGCTAGATGTAATGTGGTACATTAATCAAAGTCATATTTTATGCTTCACAAAATTTATCACACACAAATTTTTGATAAAATGACAGGGAGTATTTGCTTAGCCACTTCTCAGCTACCTGTTTGACAAGCCAAGGAGAAGGAAGAGCTCAAGAACCCACTGAGACCTTGTGGCTCACTATCAGCCAGATCAGGACTCTGGTTGTGGAGCAGAGTTCTCAAATCCAGAATACGGGCCTTGGGGTGAAGCCAGGTGCACAACAGTAAACACTTTTTGTACAGAAATTTTGAATGCAAACAAGCCATAACTACATAAAGAATCTGAAATTTCTCTCTCCTGTTTGAAATTATTATTTTCAATTACTCAGTCTCAGCCCAGAAATGCCACTAGCTTGTGATTTAGCCCTTTGTGATAAACAATCACAAATAGAATACTGGCAATGAACATCTCCAGGCATTTTGCTCTAGAAAATTGACTTGTCTGAAATACATACAGCAAGGTATTAATTATATAACAAATGTTCATATATTGAAAAAATAAAGCAGCACCAGTTTCAAAACCACATATACATGATGCCATTAAACCTCTACTACACAGCAGAGAAGCAGCATCCATTTTGTGCACAAATTCAGAGGGATGCCTAAGCAAGGCTCACTGTAGTTCTGCCATACATAGGGTTGGGGTGCTGCTCTCTAAATACAGTTAGACAGCAACATCTTTATGAGTACTTAACTGAACCTCTATTCCACTAATCATCTTTCACATCTGGTGTTAATGTAAAGAGATTAAAGTAATGCCAAGTCTTTTACTGCCACCGATGGAATTAGGAATTGATGTGCTGTTATACATAGAATGTTTCCTAGCCCAGAAGGAAAAAATGTCAAGCAGCAGCTATTTAGATTGAGACATAATTTATCTACAGGCCTGCCATCAATATGTAATAGAAATAAACCTATTCCATAAGAGGTGACATAGGTGGATGAAGAGTGGCCTAAGATACTGCTACACTTCTGGGGAATGGGTTAAGGGAAGCAGCAGCAAATTTAACATGTGGAATCACTTGCCTGGAAGCTAAACAGATTAGTTGGAGACTTGTCACCCACTTGGTTAATGCTTTAAGAACACAAACACCATGCATGGATAAGATTATACGAATGGCTTGAACTAATAAAGCTGATTATTTCACTTGTAGTGAGCTTACTTGACAAATGTTTGGCTACAGCTGCTAAATGAGGTACACAAGCCCTACATAGTGTAAGAAACTAACTGTATTGTGCATTTGTAATTTAAACACTTCTATTGCTATGCTTTAATTTAAATTTAAAGAATTGTTCAAATCACTCTGAATTCAGAATAAGCTAAATCATACATCATCAATGTTCACACGTGTGTTTACACAGCTACAAAAGTTATATAAATTCACTGCAGCTACTTCAGTTCTTCTGCCCTACCTCAAGTTCAACAACTAAAGAAACAAAAGAAATAGAGCATCTTCACATACCAGTTATCATTTCCCCTCCATGATGGCCAGATTTCAGAAATCCAAAGACTGTTTTGGCTTGATAGGCACAATCCACACAAGCCTGTACAGCCTGCTGAAGTACCACATTGACAGGACCTGGTCCAAAATGGTCTGGAAGCTGCTGAACCTTCTTCTTATCCAGATGAGGTCCAGAATTTCCATGTTTGTTCACATAAACACATACTGAAAAGGTACAAGCCATATTTACTGCCAAGGAACCAAGACATTTCCAAGTTAGAACTGCATATTGTCATTTTAGTTTTAATCCTGCAGAACAGTTGTACTGGTCAACTCAAGAAGCTGAGCATGCACACATACTTTCAGAGCATGCAGAAAGTGCTCTTCTACCACGGTTCACCTCACTGAATCCTAAACTAATTTTTTTTCCTGCTTTCTGAAGCCCTCTTCTACCTCACTAATGTAACAAAGCTAACATGATTTGTGCTTGTGTTTTGACTAATCTCTGCTCATACACTGGTTCCAGTGAAGTACAAATTACTGGCAGGTACTCCAAACTACCAAGTCACAATTCTACAAAGCAGGCCTTACCAAGTTACTGCCTAAATTTTTTCCTATTTGAGAAGATGCCACAAAGAGAACCCTGTGTTATACACCTGTCACTGATGCTCATTCTGAAGCACCTATATGGCACTAACATATACATCACACAGAGTGGCTACTGAAAGCCTGTAGCTTCAGAGGACCTGAACCACTCACAGGATTTCCACACTGCCATTTGGCCTTGTCTGCTAAATAAACACTTCTTTACAAACACTGTAAGGTGGTTTAAAGTGTGGCACAAAAAAATCATATAGGATTTTTGTAACTACTTTTTAAAGAGACAATGTGAAACTGTCTTCCAAAACAACTGCCAAGGCAGAAGAGCATGGGAAACATATAAATGATTACTTTTTTTTCTTGTTCATCCTGGTTGCCACGACCAAGAATGCACCCAACACAGTATTACAGCTTAATGAAAAAACGTGCCTCTGTGGTGATTGAGCAATCTAAACATTCTATTACACAAAAGACTGACATATTTTCTGAACTTCAGTTTGATTTTAGATAAAACCCCTAAGCTTTTAAAAATAAAGTATTTCTGCAAGAGTTTTAATGATGTAATGTCTTCATGCATATCTGTTTATTCTCTGATGCCTAAAAATTGAAGGAAACATTTTTGTACAAATAATCAAAGCTACAAATCAACAATAATAGTACAGCATTTTCTGTCTGGGCTCAACAACAACTGCCTTGGAAAAGGTTTAGTGTCCTAGGAAAAAAGTATGTGTTTTCCCCTCATCCATGACTGAAATTGGGCATGAGAAAAGCCTGACAACTTCTTTTGTAAAAATAGGTTTTAAATGTAAAAAAGCACCCCAAGCAAAATTATCATAATTTATGGAGTTTTTAGAAAGTTCTGAGATTTTGGCTGACAGTAAATGAACTGTTTTACTACAGGGTTACCAGTTCCTCAATGGGTTAGTTCATTTACTAGCTTTTTTCTTTTCTGTGAATCCTTTTCAAGACACATTTCATTATATTGAGAGGCAAAAAAAAAAAAAAAAAGCAAACATGAAGAAAGAGGAATGTATTCCCCCGATTGCCTTTACCGGGTTTTGACAGAGTTGTTTCTTTTCATGTAAGGCTATATAGAGATAAAATCTCCATTTTGTTACATTACAGTACAGCTTGCATGGGATCAGAATATCATATGGGCTTTTGGCCACATAGCTACATCTATTCCCATTTCATACATTAAGGAGTGGGACAGACATGAAAGAACAGTACAGTTTCCTTCTTCACACAGGAACAAACTGCCAGGTCTAGCAGATCTATCAGAAATCCTTGTGCCCCAGCCCTTATTGCTATAACATGGGCATCAAAATACTAGTTCTGAAGAGTAACTGTGGCTCCTACAAGTATTTTTAAAAATAAGGCAGCTGGATAATGATTTACAGTAGTAAGTTTGCAGCACATTCTTTATAAAATGTAACTGCTTGACATGGAATCAATTTCACACACTTTTTTTTTGTCTTTTACCTGTGGATATAACTGCTGCAGTTCCACCAGACAAACTGATTCCATCTTTAAGTATCTGTGTAGTGCCATTTTCCCCCTCAGGAGATGGTTGAGGAGAAGGAGATGCAGGAGTCAGTTGTTCTGGCAACATTTTTTTCTGTTAAGAGAAAAAAAACAAAAAAAACCCCAGAGTCAAAATGTTTAGTGTTTTTTAAGGAGTCTGCACAATCTTCCTGCTATCAGCTAACATCTTAATGAATGTGTGTATTCCTTACTAAAAGTAACACACACAGCAGAGAAGGGAAAGTTCAAGTAAAGAAGACCAGAAACTGTCAATTTGCAGTTACACCTACTTTAGTAATGCAGTGGAAGACAAATGACTTAGAAAAAGGAACCCACCTTTACCCATCTTTACCTAAAATGTGAGAAAAGAAAAAGCTTTATATACCAATGCACGACTCTTCTAAAAACTTTAGGAAGAGGTATTTCAAGGTATTTTCCTTCCAGCTGGGTTTATCACAGCTCAAGTAAGTTAACTGGGCTGTGTATGTATTGCCATAAAAAACCCAAGTCACACCTAGGTGTCAACATTTACAGTGCACCTGTATTTTCCCTCAACTTGTTTTCAAAGGGGTTGAAATTCCCAAGTAACTACTTCCAAGAATTTTCAGGTGCTTCATGCAAGATATCAAACAAGCCTGTAGTTACAATCCAGTCATGCTGGTTACCAAAACCTTTTCCTCTCCCAAAGCAAACTTATTTGCAGCTTATCATATAACAGATAACCAGAGTTCAGAGCACAGTGATTTAGAGATTGGTCCATGTGCATTACCTTGTTCACCTGAGGAAAAGAGAATTTTGTTGTCATTTGGTTTGGACTGGGGTTTAGAAAAGAGATGTGCACGTGGAAGATATTTCACAGAATTACAGAATATGCTGAGTTGGAAGGCACCCAAAGGGATCATTGTGTCCAAGTCCTGGTCCTGCACAGACCATCCCTAAGAGTCACACCATGTGCCTGAGAGCTTGTCCAAACACCTCTCAAGCTCTGTCAGACTTGGTGCTGTGATCACTTCCCTGGGGAGCCTGTTCCAGTGCCCAGTCATCCCCTGGGTGAAGAACCTTTTCCTGATATCCAACCTAAACCTCCTCTGACACAACTTCAGGCCACTCCTTTGACACACCATGAAAATACATAGAAATAAAAGTAATAATAAATCAAGAGTTCATCGCTTTTCCCTTCAGCACTTATTCTGGCATGAGAACAGAAAACATTTTGACTCTCTTACCTTCCAAAAATTAGGAATGTAAGAGATTACACAAGGCCTTTACACTGCTGAATGCAGCAGAGACTTGTGGTCACGTGGTAAGGATTTACCATTAAAACTGATATCTAATGAAGTAAAAATTCAGTCAATTTGCTAAGGAAGGCTAAGCCCTCTTCCATTTAGCAGTATTTATCCTTTACACTTTCAGAAGCAGCCTATTTTCCAAGTAATGTATTGAAAACCATGTAGAAAGCAATCAGAATATATTCCTTCTGAAAAGAAGCAGTGCTTAACTTCTTCACAACACGTAGAAAGAAGAAAAGAACTTTCCTCTGAAATCCAGGGCACTTTAAAGAAAAAAAATCTGTGCCACTTACAGTTCAGAAAAGATAGGTTTGGCTGTAGAAAGTACTTGACAGTATGGCACTGGGTGGAATCACCATGAACATAAGGAATAGACTGTCACAGCTTGGCATTGCATTGTGAATGAGATGAGGTGGCACAGGCGGCACAGAACCAAGTAGCGGTGTATTACTTGTCAGGAATTGACCATTTATTGTAACAATGGAGGACAGAAATGTCTCCATCCTTAATACAGAGGAACAAAATTGCACTTGAGAAGACTGAGGTTTTGATCTAAAGTCCAACATTCCTGAAGGTTGCCTGTAGCAGGGTTTCTTGTGGGGGCAGGGACGCACCACGCTACCAAAAATGAGTGGTCAAATTAAGAGAAAAGATAAGGAAATGGGTAAAAATGTAGGCATGAAAACAAAATACAAACACTTAACTAAGAGGAACCATCCACTCTCCAATGCATATGTGTGGTGAGACCAGCTGGCTGTTTCCTACCTTCTCCCTCTGAAGGGAATATAGCACACTATGCTTGCTCAGCTGAAGCTCTCATTCTGCACCCCCAGTGATGGGCAGCCAGCTGTGAGCCCAGAGCTGTGGTGTTTCACAAGACAGGACACACTCCCACCAGGGCTGGGCACAGGGGCTTGGTCTGGCCCCTGCCAGCTGGGAGGGCACACCAGCTCTGTCTGCCTGCAGACAGTAGGGCTCACAGCTTGTACCACCAGGACAACTTCACCAGCTTCACCCTCATGCTTAAAAATTCTTTTTGTGGGTTTGAGTTTAGAGCTGGTACCCACACTCAGACCAAGGGGGTTTCCTCAAGAAATTCTGAAAGGAATTATTTGCACTGTTATGTCAAGTGTACTTTTAAAACAATGAAAGAGATGTACAGAGGTTTCTCTATTATGAAGAGTAAAAACATACAGTGCAAGCTGTGAGAAACAAATGAAGAACAAAATCCAACACACATCTCATACTTACAGACCTTAGAAAAAATTTAAATAAAGGCGAAAAATGATGCAACAGCTCAACATTTCTAGCTGTATAATAGAAGTTAATATCTGCAAAATGATAAACACTGCAGCATAACAAGCCTAAAGGGGCAAAGAAACTCAAACAACTCTGCAGAGAAACAGATACCAATGTACCTAAATACACCAAATAGCCAGGTCACACTTGAAGCACAACCACTTAGTGCAACATCTAGGGGGGGAGTTGCATCAGTCTAGGGGGGTGGGTGGAAGAATAAAAACACTTTCAAGCCTCTACGCACATACCACTTGCATATTTGCATACATACTGTGAGGTGTACAGGATGTATGGCTGCATTTCATGTCAGACACACCCTGTCTGTGCAGAACTCCCACAAAGCTCCATTTCCTCTCTTTACCCTTATGCGAACAGGTGTAATAGTCCAAAGAAAAGTTTGCACATATGTATAATAACATCTTGGCAATTTAACCATATACCAAAGCAAAAACAGCCTTCTGTGAATTCTCAAAGGCAGCTAATTTTTCAAGTTTTTAATGCTAAAGTTAACAAAGTAAAAATCCCAAATTAGATATATCAATCCTATATTTTGCAAAACCTAACTCTCTGTTGCCTGGTCCCACATAGGAAATCAGAAGTACATAGAGGTACCTCAGATTTGCTGCCTCAGGAGAGGGAATGTCAGCACTAACACCCATTCCCCGAACAGTACCCCCCAAGCACTTCACTCAAACCAGGTGTCAAATGCTCCAAGCAGACACTTTCAGACATCCAGAAACCTCTTCTAATGGCAAGGTGCCTCCAACTACTGCTTCAAAACATAGATAAAGCCTCTCAAATTCTTTTTAATGAGAACTAGAGGACAAAAAATCTTACATGCAAGTGCACAACCTTCCACACCTGAGAAAGACCTTAAGATATGACAGTCCTGTGTTCAATGCTGTCCTTTAAAGCCCTGTCCAGACTCATGAAGAACACCCCACTCACCAGCTAAGTCTGGATAGGACCACCTTTCTCCTCTTTAATCTCTGTTGCTGCGCATTTTTATACACCAAGTAAGAGAGAAACAAAATTGAAGACCAATTCCATCAGTAGCCTACTGGTTTGGATGTCTGACTGCAAGGGGCAGACTCAACTTTCAATTTATGGTTCCCAAAATAATTTCTTCTCCTGTGATCCATCATTTCAACAAAGTGCTGCTTCTAGTTTCCTACTAGAGCTTCAGGCTATGCTCTAATAATGTTACTTCACTAGCACTTCACACTGATCAACACAATCACTGAAGGGAGAATCCCCACCTTGCCACTACTCTTCCCATGCATTTTCAGGAATAAATCCCACAGCCCATACTGATAAAGACTGGAGGAGAAAAGCCCCAAAACTTCTACTTTTCGATTCTTGTGGTGAGGAAAGGCAAATGAACAGAATAAAAACCTCCAAAACCACCAGGAAAAATCACTGTCCTCCACCTCCTCACTAGTGCTAATACAAAGCAGGAAGGAACACAAGGCCAGACTCAAATTGCCTCAGGAAAGACATTGCAGGATTGCTACTCTTCTTGGACAGCCTGCTGTGCATGAGCAAGCCTCAGAAAACAGACTGTACTTCCATGGCAATCCAAATTGCCCTAAGTCTGCCCTGCTGTGAACCTATTCTTCCTTGCAGCAGCTGTAGCATTTGTGCTTTTTTGGGGTGGAGCAGACAAAGAAGGAAGTAGGAGGGATGGATGCTGTACCAGCTGTCTACCAGTGGAGCTCCCTGAACTGGCTCACTCGGAGACTGTTCATCCGCCAGCGCTGGTGTCAGTGGCAGTGGGGTGAGGGGACAGCAGCTCCAATGTGTCCCTGACCAAACTGCTCCACCACAGCTGAAGCTGGAGGCAGCTGCCAGCACTCCAGGTCTGACTCAGCTGGACAGGGAGAAATGCATCACGCCTTTCAGACCAGGGCAGAATCAGGCCCACATCTAGAGAAAAAGAAGCTTCCTGCTTCCTGGCAGTAGAAGCTCCAGGATTAGGGGTAACCATGAGATCCATTTGGCAAATCCAGCTGTATGCTTAAGAAATCTAAATTACGCAATAAAGCCCTCACTGTTTTTAATTCTTTGTTTCTAAACCTGAAAAAAAAAAAAAAAAAAACAAAAAAAAAACAAAAACCGCAAGCTATATATATGGTTCTGTAACAAACTAACCCAAACTAAAAAGCTTAAAGACTTTCCTGTCTCTCTATTTCAGAATAGCATTTTTCAACACCAATTACTCACCCATAAATAAAACAGTAATCTTGTTTGGATATAAAATAATCCACAGGATCTTATCCTAAAATATTCCAGAAGAGCTATTCTAATTTTTTTCTTTTAATCAGTTGCTGAAAACAGTAAAGCCCTGAAGGCTGAAGAGAAGACAGAAAATTAAGTAATAATAATAAAAAAATCTCACTACAAAATTTTGCAATATAAAGTAAAGTAGTAGATAAGGACTAACCTTTTTTCCAGGTTTTAAACTTTTTTTCCTTGTTTTAAGACTTTCAGTATGAGAGGTGCTTTTTGTCAGGGGAATGTTTTTAGGAGACCTGCCCTTCTTGGGAACTGCAGACTGTCCAGGGGGTTTGCCCCGACCTGGTTTCCTGCCCCGCTGCGCTGGTACTGGAGCAGATTTCTGTGGAGACTGCATTGAACGCCGGGTCACTTTGGAAGGGGAAGATTGGATTTTTGCACTGCTCTTTGTAATGGAAACTGAGGAAAAACAAAAACAAAAGGGAAGGGGGGGAAAACCTCAAAATGAACAATGGAAAGCAACTTTTCTAACAAAGGCTTAAAAAAAATAAAAGTGTACTGCACAATTTACATTGTAAAATGAATATACTTTTTACTTTGAACTTAAGTGGTTGGCATGAAACTATAGAACTTCATTGAAGCCAAAGAGAGAACTCTTTGTACCCATTCTTTTAGAGGGACTTCCCTAAGAGAAAAACATTCAAATAAAAATTGGGAAAAAAAATCCAAGAATTAATCTACTCACCTTATAAATATGCTTCCCATAATTTAATTACAATATTTATAAAGTGCCATTCATCAAGAAGGCCTTCAAAATACTTCAAAAATTATACAGCCTATAATACATCCCTTTTCTGCTAAGAGCATTTTCCACGATTATTAGACATGCAAACTACTTCTAGGGAGCTACAAAACAACTTTGAGCAGCAAAGAAAATCATCCCAATGACAAGGAGAAACTGATGGCAGGCAAAATGTCCTTCATGAGTCTGAGATGCTGGTTTAGAAAGTTAAGCTCACATAACCATACCCAGATTTTTCTACCTGGTGCCATTCTGAAGAAGGGATTCCAAAAATCAAACACAAAGTAGCATTTTTCTTCATTCTTAACACTGAAGTGATTTTCTCCCATAAGATGTACTAATCTCCCATCCCAATGCAATATGGGATCCCCACAGATATCCACTTGGATATGTTCCAATATGTATATTATGTGACAGCATTATAATCTGGTGTGAGGCTCTAAGATTTAACCAGATTTCATTAACTTAAAACTTCCTAGTGAACAGGTCTTTTCCACCCAACTTGCTCTTCTCTGAAATAATGATGGTTTCATTTTAACAATTCCCTTCCCAATGGACAGATTAGAACACCATAAGGATGCTGAACAGAACATGAGGACATATCCTCAATGAAAATATGTACTGCACCCTGCTACAGCAGCACCTGTGCGCAACAAAAAGCAAATATTAAGTTCCTGTGGCAAACAAATACTCCATTCCATTGGCCCAACCACTGGTAGGCAGACAGAAGCATAAGTTGCAGGACAGGTAAATAGAAGACCAAATAGGAAAATTTTTTGAGATCAAACCACCTTTGTTGAGAGGTATGGGAAAGAAACACACAACAAATTTGAAATAATTTGAAACCTTTACACTAAAATTAGAAAGCTTTCTATTGTCACACCGTCCCTATCACAGCCTTTTGCATCTTGCTGATCATGAAACTCATGTGATTCACGCCAACCTTAAATACCATAAATTTAATGTGACATAACTTAGAGAAGTATTGCAAGTCAGAGTTAAAGCAGGGTTTGACTGTCAGTCACCAGTACCTGATTCAATGCACTAATTCATACTGGAAATGGAGCATAGAGGGCTATTAATTATAGATTTTTGTGAATTTGGAATCTTTCTTCCCTGAAAATATTAGTATGCTGAAGCTTTCTGGTAAGGAAGTAAAACAAAAAATAAAACACAAATACACTTTCAAAATGAGAGATTGAAAAAATAACATATTTAAAGATTGAGTAATAGTTTTAATGTCTAGCTCCATGAACTATATTCAACTTAACAGTCCAGCACCTTGCTTTACAACTGTTCCTTTACCTTTGTATCTTTATTCAGGAGTTAACTGTTATTAAGTATTTGCAACAGAAAATGTCACTGCAAGATGAAATACACACTGCACACAGACTTCTTATAAATACAAGTACTACTGACACACATTTCTAAAGCAGTAGGAACATTTACATACATTGCTATTTGCCTGATTCAGTTACTAATCTAATATTCCTAAATGGCAGTTCAGAAGAAATCTCTTCGTTATGGCTGGTTGCAATCCTAATACATCAAATGTAGACCTGATATCCCATGGTATCTGGGAAGGACCACCTTCTGGATGTACAAAGGGATCACTTTCCTTTTATTTAGGTATGCCAAAACATACTTCCATATGCAATGACAACTTAAAATAAGATGAACAGAATTTTAACCAAATGCTGGCACAGCATTACACTTATGTTCCTGAATTGCTGAACGACAACTCACATTAAGCTGTATATCTGGAAAGCAAAACAATATCAACTGTATGCTGTAGAAGACAATACTGCATATTGTATTATAACTTCAACAATATAAAATGCAGCTTTTTTATTTATTTGTGCTATACAACTATGCATAGAACAAAGCAATCACGACCTTGTAAAGAAATATTGTTTAATAAATTCTTTGTGCTTCTGCCTATGCTGAAATCTAGCAAATGCTTTCTATTTTCACACGGTAAAGACACAGCTGTTGTTAAATACACACTACTTTCAAGTCAACACGTTCTAGGAGCACAGGTACGAGTTTTGGACGCTGGGCAATCCCTACTCCCTTCCAGAAGGACATTTACCAGACAAAGAGTAACAATGCAAACAGCTCCAGCCACTTCATGCTGCCCTCTTGAACCACACGCATCAAGCACTGCCTTATCTCAGCATCTTCCTACCTGTATACGTCAGAGGACCAAATATGAGCAGCATTAACCATTAAGGGGGTAGGGGGAATCAGGTCCCACTTGATATTTTTCCTTCTGCCTAGGGCTGAAGCTGCTTTTTTAATAGGCAGGACTGCAACAAAGCCGATGCTGCCTGGGCAGCCTCCTGGAGATAGCAAATGGGGAAGCTGCTATTTGCATTTGTTGATTTAAGAGAGGATGGGGGGAGCGAAAGGGAGTGGGAGACTGCTAAAGTAATTCCCATATTGTCTGCAGGCTGTATTGACAGTGATCATCAGTCACCTGCTCATACTTCCTTCACCCCGGCCTTCAGAGGCAGACCAAAGGTTACACTGGGTCACAGGATCTAGGGGGAAATGAAAAGACATGCAAAATCAAGCTGCCAACCCACTGCATCTGTAGACAGAGTTATCCCCACTAGGCCACATGTTCCAAAAACTAAGACATTTTAATAGTCTCATGAGAACTTGTTAAAATATAACGATGAAGAGAATAGAGAGGAAAAATGCCAAGCTCTGCTTGCAATTACTGCAGTATTTAGCTGGGATATTTACAACCAAAAAAGCCCATTTGCCTTTTGAGGATGCTGCTTTGCATCACAAAGGTCCTCTCATTTGCACAAACAAAATCAAGCATTTGTGTCATGTTGCTCATCTACACAAATATCCACCACTCCAGTTTCAGGAATGGGATGCACTGCATGGCTTTCCTTCCCAAATATCTTGTTTACAGCTAAAATCTGTACAAGCACCCTCAATAACTGAAGAACAGAGGTCACACTACACAGATATACTTTACCATAGAAATCTTAGCAACTCAGCCACGCTAAGTTCACAGAGCTCTAGTTACAGTGCCACGTTTGTGTGGGCTATAGGTATACAGCCCTTCATGCAACTGACAGCTTTCATACTTTCAAATATTTCTCTTTCAAAACATTCTTTCTTCCCCTGCCCCACCCCCTTTCTAACGGTTCTGTGAGAATCCCAACACCTACCTACAAACTTCACATTTAATATTAGAGAAACCCCAAATCCTGTATCTCGGAACTCACATCCTGGAAATGCATGGCCACAAACTCAGTCCCTCGATGAAACAAGCAGATCCACTGCAATCAACTGAGCTCATTTGCATGAAAAGGACCCAAAAGGTTATACCTTACATGAGGGCCAAATTCTGCTTGCAGAAGCAGAAAAACTGCCCAGACAAGGGCAGAACTGCAAAATTTGACCCCAGAATGTTATCTCCAAGATCTCTTGCCAGAATAAGTAAGATATTTAAGACAACTGTGAAATCTGAAGCTACTGAAACCTCCAGTACTTGGGAAGGGGATAGAACAGATGACAGCTCAAAAGCCTGAATTCTCATGCAATTCTAATTAGTAAAATTCCCTCAAATAATCAGCAGTGACAGTTTCACTCCATGTTTTTATGGAAAGCGGGGGAAAAAAAGGTTCAGATTTGTAATATTTAAACATTATAAATCTCCTATTCAGCTAGTGTCACAGAACTGCAATTACAAGACAAGACTTAAAACAGCTGATAGGAAATTATACAAAGCAAGGTAGGGGCTCACTGCCAATGCATTCTGTGAACACAGAATTGCCACCTGAGGTGAAGGTGCCAATTAGGCCAGTAAAACAAGTAGTTCACTTTTAAAACCAGGTTTTCTTTCAAGACAGAAATTATTCTATTTGTACTGTAGTATTGTTCCTATGCGCCCCCCCCCCCAATATATAAACCCAATGTTCCTCTGAGAATATGAAAAGCTTGGTCCTTCTGCCATGTACAGACAAAAAAAATGAGGCAAAGATATTTAGCAACCTACCCTAAATCCATGGGAGCATTTCACAGGAGAAGTAATGGAAACATATCTCCTGAATTCTAGCCTGGAATTTTAACTATAAAATTAACCTTCTTTAATACAGTCAGTTATTATCATGATAGTTTTGACAACTGGCAAAGGAAGTGGAAAAGATTAGCAATTTTTCAAAACAGCTTACTGCCAAGGATTATAAAAATTTATGTCCTTATGTCTCAATTGAACAACAGAGCCATACAAAAGCATAACTATCTGTAATACATTCCACCTCTTCCTATCTGTGTTTGGATTACCTCTGGTTACGAGGTAGCTGTAAGACACTAATTGATATGTTGCTATGATACAAAATCAGTTATAAGTCCTTGTTCTGCTATCTAAAAAGCAACATCACTCTTGGAAACTTCAATGTTCACCTTGGCAAGACATGGACACTACAGCTTGAAATTTTCTTCCTTCGAGATTATAGTTTCTGTTACCAGTATAACAAAAGAAATAAAAAGTCTCTGTCTTCTGCAAAAAATTTTAGCCTACCTTAGACAGGACTAAAAGGCAAAATGGAAGCTGCCAAGCAACGTAAGACAAAAATGGATGAAAGAAAAAGTATTATTTGAAAGAAAAAGACTTCCCCAGGCAGCACTGTAGCACCTTCAGTCCCTCAGTCCTTCACTCCCATCCTCAGTCTGCCACATTTTCAAGAGGTAGGCAAGCCAGCCCCTACAGAACCAACCACTGAAAATACCATTTCAGATCCATCAAAACCCTCTGCTAATCAAATTAACACACATCGCTTGGGGCAAGGGATATGTGGGACTTGGAAGGTTACAGGGAAAACAAAAGAAAGACTTCTGGAAGATCTTTTCAGTTAGTCCCCAGAAACCAAGAACTGTAAAAAGCCAGATCCTAGTCTCACCCTTCAACAAACGTTGCCATTGCACCACATTAGCAAAAAAACCAAACCGGACAATCCCCAACAAAAGAAAAACTCCTATATTTTGTTGATAATCTGGAAGGAAGGAAGACAAGGAAGAGAGCAAGCAAGTAACTCAAACTATCAAAACAGCATCAACTTGCGTTACCTGAAGCAAACTTAGATGTGTGATGATGAATCTTTCAACAAGCCTGGCAAAGCCCAGCTCTACACATTGAGCACAAATTTAACAACGTGACTTTTAACCCAATCATTACTGATTCTGCCCTGGTTTTGTCATTATTTTTCCCAAATAGCATAACCAAGAAGAAAGGTGGGCCCAAAACAAGACAATAAAATGCAACAAGCTCCCAGAGAAGGAAAAAAGACACACAAAGCATGGATAGTACAATGCCACAACTTGTTTTGTCTCAGTACCAGAATGACAGCACTGATACTCTGGACATAGCTTACACTTATTAACACAGATTTTAAAAATATCCACTCAATCACATCCACTAGTAAGGCATCAGAACCATTTGCTGTGGCTTGGCATAACTAGGTTAGTAACTCTTTAGTACTTAGTCCCCACAGGATCTTTTATTACTCAAGCTGCAGGTGGGAGGTCTGTACAGTAGTACAACTTTCAGTTTAGAGTATACTGAAATACCTGCAGTGTCCATAAGACCTGAACAAGAGCAAATTTTAAAAAAATAATTAAAAAATCCATGTAGCAGGCAAAACTCCATGTGCTGGAGAACTTCCAATTTACAAGAAAATTACAATTACCTTATAAATAAACATGGTAAGACAAAAAGGAATCTAGACTTACAATAAGGTCATATCTTTGGGAAAGGCAAAATCTCTATTTTTTCTTAAGTGATTACTGCCCTGTAGGAGCACTATCCAAGCCTTGCTGCAGGATGTCAAGAAACATTAATACCAAATAAAAAAAGCTTAACATTTGAGAGAATGTGGCAAATCAGATTTTAGCCTGAAGCATTGAGGAGTTTTTCATGTACAATTCTGAAGACAGCATAAATCTGCTTACTGTATGTGCCTGATTTAACTACCGTGATCTGCTCGTGAAGAAAAGCTGGTTGCACTGACAGAAAAATAAAACCTCCAGCAGTATGAAATTGTACCACTTCACTTTTTTTTTCTTTAATGAAACTTAATTACCATGCTTATCTGACTCTTTTGGCTACTCTAAACAACATAGAGTCTTCACAGATTTAACTGTAGCTCTGTCTAAAGTTTCAACACTTCTTTTGTTTCATCTGCAAACAGGGTTTTTCATCTGCAAACTTAGGTTTGTACTGATGTTGCATATTTGTGTACAACTCAGCTGAAAACATAACAGCTATTTTCACATAATTTCATCAGCAACAGAGAAGACTATATCTAGTATCTATCTAGCTTGGTAAAATCTCCACAAAGTAAACACTGAGAACATGGCTGATAATTAAGTAAAACCAAGAAATCATAAAATAGACAAATAAGATACTTTTAAAGCTCTGCTTGAGCCTATAATATTCTTATTGCTGCAGACAGTTTTAGAAGGAGACCTTTAACATCAGCACCCTGATTAGCATAATGAAAGAAGATTGCTCTCACTGACAATAAATGCACTAAATTAGGAGAAAAGCAATGAGGGGACACAGGGTGTGGAAGAGAGGGAGACAGAGGAGAGAGAAAGAAAGAATATGACTAAGGGTAAAAGCTATAGTGTATCATGGTTTTTGGGGTTTTAAAAATTACTTTATCATCTTCCTTGGCGTCCCAAATTTTTAGTGCAGAGAGCAGTTCCAACTTTTTGAGTTCTTTGCATCACCTTCATCCTTCAAAAATCCAGCTTCATAGGCTGGGGGGATCATGGATATGTAGAAACTGATCCCTCTCTTTCCTGATGCTGTTCACATCTAAATGATAGATATTACTTGATACTGAAATCAATCTTTGCAGGTGAAACTACTTATTGTTTCCCACATGGATGGTCCCCAGTTGTTCTTTTGTCTTCTCTCTTTCATGAAAAAGGTTTTACTTCTATTATAAATAAAAGAGGTGGGTTGCCTAAGTAACTGCCATTTACATGTAATAACTAAACAGTAAAATGAATTATACAGAAAGAGCAAATAGAAATAGTTCTGACAACCTCCAGTCACCTGCTGCCTACTTCAACCATAAGCCCCAAATACAATGAGCTACAGAGCTATACAAGAATACCAAGAATATTCTTGAGTATAGAAACAGATTTCTATTATTCAACCGAGTAAAGTAAAAAATACAACCTATTGTGGTTAAATAGAAAAGTACAATACACTTGGCCTAGGAAAAAAGTGAATAAAAAAACACGCAACAGATATAAAATTTTAAAAGCCTTCTTAAATATATCAAAAGCAGAAGTTACATGGACCCAAGAGATGACCAAATTTAAGAATGAGCAAATGCAGAAAGTAACACTAAAGGAACAAGACTGAATTTTTTTTTGCATTCATACTCACTCCAAGGAAGCACACAGTATCAGTAAAAGTCCAAAAATCCCAAATACCAATTAATGAATAATTATGGTAGGAACGAAAAACATAACAGAAGGCACCACTATGTCACTAAAGTTTCCATATATTGTGCACTTCTGGATCCAATGGCTCAAAAATGCTGTCAGTGAAAAAGAAACAGTACAGAAAGACAAGGGTGACCAGGGGAATAAAACTGATCCCTTATCAACAAAACCAAAATCTTCCTGTAAAAGTACTGGAAGTACAATAACCTGTTCCAGTACAAGAAACCAAGGATAACAAATTAAACTAGGAAAGTTCAGCAAGGAAAATTAATATCTCCTTTACCACAAAAAATATACTCAAGCAGAGAATGCTTTATGTTGTAGGTGCTAAAAGTTTAGATGGCTCCAGTACATAACAGAACAGGTTAGATCAAGTTCTCCTTTTATGCTGAGTACCTGAGAAGGTAACCAGCATAAAAGCATTATTCTGGGCTTGGAAGGCTGTAGATGTATCCTGCAGATACTAGGAACACTTGTGCAAACCTGTCTCCTGTATGCTCATGCTTTTCTTCAGATATCTGCTTTCAGCCAGTGCTGGAGAAAGCCTTCAAGAGCAGATGATCCTTCAGACTCCTCCAGCACAGACATTACCATGTCATTCTCTTTCATTAGGTACTTTTCACAACACAGTGTATGTGTAACATGTCATCTCTAAAAGCATTTAAATGATCAACAGACACAGAGAAAACAATCTATTGCATCCTTAAAATATTAACCTTGAGGCAGCAAGCCAACATCAAGCACTGAAGTCAAACCATACATAACCAATTACTACTATCAGAGATATTTCTAATGACACAAACTACAATATTAGCTAAGCACAGCTTCTAATAGTATAAACATTGAATGGTACATTTTATACCACTTTGTACATATCCTGACATCCAGCCAGGTCCACTGAAGTCACATCTTCTGATAAGGACCAAAGACAAAACATAAGCACAAATATTAGGGCCTGAAGGGTACCAACACTTGGTCCAAAACATCTTTTCACCTAATATCTCTGTATTATCTTCTATCTTAGTTCATGAGCTGTCTAATACCAATGAGAGGTACCGAAGATATAGTTATTAAGAGTAAAAATAACACATAATCAGTCTGGTCTGAACAAACTCCCCCACATCCTAGAAGCCTGTATTTAAATTGTTCTTAAACACAACACTTCCCATGGCAGAGATCTTACATTCTCTCTGGGCATCCTGAAAAGCTAAGACAGTAGACAGCTGAAATAAAATCTTCCCTAATTTTCATACTGTCTCCCTTGCTGCATTTCATCTCTCTTTCAAAAGGTTAAACTGACCCCAAAATACAACCTAAGGCAGGAAATTGTTGTCCTAGGTATCGATGAAATTTGATTCATCCTTTATTGCTTTTATACTTAGATTGCAGGATACTGGCTTTGTATGTACATGCTCACAAAATCCACTATATTTTTTTTCAGCTCTCTAAGTAGTGATTTAACATATTTAAATGCTTTCAGCTTTACAAAAATCAAGAATACTTTTCATATTCACTCTGGAATTCAAGCTGCTCTTAAGTCAATTATTTTCACTTTCTGTTCCAGAAAGTCAAGCCAGAAATACTGAGGTAACCAGCACAGAAAAGGTCCAGACCAGAATAACACCTCAATATTTCAAGCAAATCCCTCCAATGTAGTACCTGTCATATTTTCTCCCTTAACAGAAGATGTTAGTGTGACATAATGTAATGTTAGTCAGTGTTAAGTGTGACATAATGAAGAATCCTGACAACACCATCATATTTCTGAATTGAAACGACTTGATTATACACTTCTTGAAGCTATTATTTACATCTTAATAAAGGATTGTCATTGCACTTGTTTAATGGCTCAACAGCAATCAAATAGCAGTGAAAAACCTAATCTGAGAGCAAAAAGTATTTCATCCAGCTATGTAAATTCAACAAGTGTGTATGACACATAGAAACAAAATATAAAATAAATTAGAAAAACAGTACAAAGCAAAATAGAAATAACAAATTATTTATGCTCAGAATGGGGAAAAATGAATACAGAATTTCAATAAAACTGCAGTTAACTTTGGCCTCACTTTTGGAATCAAAATAAAAAACACTCCAGCCTGCACCTCTCTGCACTCAGTTTCTATTACATGTCCAAAATTCTCAGTTTTAATTACAAATCTGTAAGAACCTTGCTTCAGATTTTATTAATGTCTGGAGTGTTTTATTTCTCATTACAAAGCAAGAGTATCCTACCTGGATAGGTATTTCAAGTCTGAATTTTGTTTGGTTTATTACCTGAAGAACTGGGTTACATAATCAGCTTTACTTATTGTCAAACAACTTTGAGCTCTATCAAGCACTCATCAGGCAAGAAAAGATTCTGGATATCTTACCTCAAAATATCACTAGCTTTCCAGCAGTGAAATTGGAGTAGACTAAACAATTTAATAATATTCTTTCCAGAAGATGAAATTGGACTCAATAATCTAAACTATCAAAAAATTTTTTTTAAAACTTCTATGCCACTTATTTACACAGCCTCTCTTGTGTATCACAGAATGGGTCAGGTGGAAAGGTGCCACAGTGGGTCATCTGGTCCAACCTCCCTGCTCAAGCAAGGCTATACCAGAGCACACGGCACAGGACTGTGTCCAGATAGTTCTGGAATATCTCCAGTGAAGAAATCGTTAACTTAACCGTTACACCACATCTCATTCATGATAGCCTAAGACAAGGTCAAACCTTCTCAAGAAGCTGAGAAAGACTCTAAAGATTGGGAGCACAGAAACATTAAGACTAAGGTCAGTGTGGTACCTATTAGATGACTTCTGATCAAGTGTACATCGTCCTCATCTGACTTTCCCCTTTCCCTCTCACTGCAGGTTTGTACCAGCAGATCATTTTGAACACACAGCTGCACACGTAGTTACTCTTCTGCTGAAATCTGTCAGAACGGACTGAACTCGATTCCAGGCACTACGACCTCTAGCAGTAACTTCAGACAGGCAGGTGAGAGCAAGGATGCAGAGGTACTCTTAACTAATTACAATTAGACTTTCCACACAGTTCTTGGATCTGCTAGCAAGAGACTGAGAAAAACAATGGGAATGGAAAGGCCAGGAAACATTACTGATTTCTTGCCTTCTTGCTTCTGTTCCTTTCCTACTTCCAGTGAGAATTCCCTCTTCATGCTATTTCCCTTCTTTCTAAAGTAGAGAATTATTCATTATGAAGTAGCCATTAGTTAAAGAGACACTATCACCTGATCAACAAACATCCCTAAAGGCAAGAGGATGACAAAGCATTCCGAATAGGCAGCTGCAAGACAGAATTTTGAGTGTGAAAGAAGAAACACTAACTATATAGCGTAGACCTGCAATCATCACAGAAGCAAAGACTATTTTACTTAGCAGTTAGCATAACAAAGCGCTGCAGCAGCAGCCAATACATTAGTATTGCTACACAGGAGCATGTATCTATCAATAATACAAATAGAAAATCTAGTTCAAGATTCTTTACAAGCACACAAAAATTAGAGGCCATTAGAAGTCCTCCTAACAGTATTAAATAAAACATGTTCCCAGAGATACTGTGAACAGGCAAAAATTATTTCCCTGCAATTTCTATTAGCTTTAAGCTACATAAAGAAAATTCAACAACATTTCATCCTTGTCTGCTACTCACAAATCACATCTTCAGTCTTATCTGCATATAGCCAGCTGGTTTTTAAAATTCTGCTGTAATTGAGGAGAAAAACAATTAAGCAATATTATTAGTCATCTTACCATTGTTCCCTGGTGGTTGTAATGCATCTCCTGTCAAGCTGCACCATCCGACTGGGAAAATATCTCGAGAATCACACCTGCACCAATAGTCAAATGCTCCTCTCCAACCATCAAATGTAACAAAAACTTCATCTCCCTTAACATCTCCAATGGTTGCTGGGCAAATCAGGTATGGGTTCTTTCTATCTATAGCTTCCAGTTTCATTCCAACTTTAAAGCAGTTTGGCACAGGTTTTGGCGGTTCCTACAAAAAGATGCATGGGAGAATATTTGTATTTCTATGACCTCTTGAAAAAAAAACAAAAGTAACTAAGCCCTTTATTTTTCCTCAATAGTCCTACTTCTTATAGTCACTACTCTCAGGAAGTTATAGAACACATTCAAGGAAACTTATTTGTATTTCAAATTTGCCTTTGCTCTTCTGCACCAAAAAAAAAAAAAAAAAAAAAAAAAAAAAAAAATCTTCATTCTATTCCCCCAAACACAGCTGGGATAATTAGCAAAATTCTCCACGACAGAAAGACCCTGATAAAAGTATTTACATAAGCAATAGGTTGCAACCAATACATTATGTCTGGGCAGCAAGACAGCCAAGACACTAAAATGAAATTATTACATGCTAATAAAGAAGAGGTTTGCAGAGCATGGATATTTCTGGGGACTGATAACTGTCTGGTAAAAGCTTTACCTCTCAATTAATCCATGAAAAATTCATTAGCATTGGACATTATTTATAGGCTTCCGTTAACTCTGTTGGCCTAAGACCAATTCCAAGTGGACAAAAGAAAAACAAAAAACAAGGGAATGTGACTGGCATAAGTGTACCTCCACAGCAGGAGTTGTGATCTGACAGAACACAAATTACCACCTCAGCCTCAGGAATGTTATTATCCAAGCCCATCTCAGATGTGCTGCAGGCTAGCACAGAGAAGCATGGCTCATCATGCCTCAGAAAATTTATATTATCTTATCTAAAAAATTATAATTATATGAAGTTAACACCAAGTGATGTGATTGTGGGCCTGAACCCAACTGTTTGATTTGCTGACATACTTGTCAGTATCACTCCAAAAAGAACACACTCAGTATGACAACAGGGTTTTATCACCTCAACAAAAAATTGAACCAATTCATTTTAATATTATTTTTATATAACTTTACATATTTCACAGTAACTTACTCAAGAGTCATGTTTAAAAAACCAAATAGCTTTTTCTGCTACTTTCTCACTACATTTTAAATGAGTGTGTGCCCAATGAAAATATTTTAAAAAAACCTTTCTAGGCACTACTGTATTCCAGTGGGTCTCATTCCCTAATAATTTTTTTTTTTTTTTGCTCTGTGCACATTCACATTACTACAGTGCTGTTAAGAAATGTGATATACATTTTATCTAAAATCCATGAGACAAAAAATGAGCAAATACAACTTTTCTAAATAATACACCATACTTTGAAGCTCAGGAAAAGAAACTGCCCTCTCTATAGACTAGAAACAAATTCCTTTCTGTCTAGTTCCATAGCATCAAAGTAATTTTAATAATAGTCTTGCCTTCCCTGTCTTTGCTGCAGACAACAGGGTAATACCTTAGCATCCTCATTAAAAGTGTAACCATGGACCAATTGATAGGAAGTTGTTTACTAGAAAAGCCTTTCTTCTTACCTTCTTGAAGAATGCTGCAGGTGCCATTTCAGCTCCATTGAGAGTTCTTAAGAGAAACATTGGCCAAGAGGATGCATTCATCTGGAACCCTGAACACAAACAAAAACGAAACAAATGCCCTACTTTCAGTTTGTAAAATACAGTAATAGAAAAGGTTATAAAGTCTGTTTCACTAATGTTCCATTCTCTCTATTTCAGACTTGGCCAAAATAGAACTAGCTAAGAAGAGATGACATGGTCGCTGTAGCTGCAGAAAGTTGTGTGATTCATTTCCATTCTGAGTGACTTGCCCGCAAAACCACTCATCAGAACGTCAGGTATTACAGATTAATTTCTAGGATTTAATGACATGCCAGTCCTAGTACACTGGGAGAGGTCTGCCACATAGTACAGGAGACCATTAGGTTCTCCCACAGTCTCTGGTGCAGTGGAACTTCCCTGGCACAAGCACCTAGCTTTTCATTCAGGTTCTAGCTCACTTATTGAGAAGATACTTTTTTATTTTTGAGAATCTTATCATTATTTCACCAAACCACAGACAGAAAAACAGCGCAATTGGTTTTTCTCCCTCCCTCATTAAAATAAATACATAAATAGCCATAAAAACAAAGAATACCTAACAGTGAACAAAAAAAAGTAATTTTAATAAATCATGTATTATATTGAAAAACATAAACCGGACAGTCTTTCTATTATTATTTTTCATTAACAAGTGAATAAAAATCATAAACAACAATCAGATTTGTTTAGATGAACTACCTCATTCAAACAGAACAAAGGTTTGGCTGAAAACCTTCTTGTTCCAGATAATCTTCCCTCACAAAAAACCACTTTCCAGTAAAAAGATAAAACAAAACAAATAGAAAATCCTTTCGCTTTTTTTGCTTTCCAAATGAATGTTTTAAAGTAATGAGTAAGATAACAGACATAGTGGACATATTTTTCTGCTTCTTTAGCAGTTAGATGTCTGGAACAGTTCTGCAGAGAAACAGACATAAAACAGCAAGTCGGAATCTTTTCCACAAAGCAAACAGTACCATAATCTGCCAAAAGTTCACGAGTTCCCTCATAACAGATCTTTAACAATTGTCTTAAAAATTTTAACTAGAAAGATGGAACATATCTGAAATTCTTGATCACTTAAATAATTTACTCATCTAAAATTTGATTAGTGGTTCTTTAGCTCATAGCTTTAAGCTATCTTCAGTAGAATAACCAGTTTTCAAGCCAGAACTATCTACGCAACACCTAAATTAATGCAGAGCTCCTATGTGATAAATGGTGTCATAATTCTTGGACCACTGAGCTGATTGTCAGGCCTGGTTTCATACCATTGTCTTTATAAAACCTGAACATGTGTGGTTACTGAAACACAATATTCCGAACTAGGTAGCTCAGAAAAGATATACAAGCAAGACAGAGGAGTGACAACTAAACAACAGTTTCAATTAACTTCATCTGGCCTTTAAGTTGTCCTAGTAAAACCAGAGAAAATGCTACCTGCAACATAATTTGCTCAGAACATTAAGCTCTCAACAACAAAAAGCTCACCTATGGAAAACAGAGGCTGGAACAGGAACATTTTGCTCGAACAATCACTTTCTCAAAACCCTTATGCAACATGCACAACTAAAGCCATGTAAAAATCAGGTGGGAGGGACTATTTTAGTTAGTTATTGTGATAGAAGTGGAACATTAATATCCAGAAGGTTCCCTACTACTAAGGAAAAAAAAACCCCGTTGGTTAAATGTCTAACAGGAGGTAATTATACACTCAATTAGCTCCCAGCTTTACCCAGGAACAGGATGCTGTAAAATTGCCAAAAAGGCTTTTTCAAAAATTTATCTAGGTATGCCAGAATGTTTGATTGCTGGAATTCAGCCTATCTCTAGAAAAATCTAGGGCAGGAGGGCCAAAATAGTGGCACTCACATTCTTTTCTGAATAACCAGCAATTCAGAGGACAGGTAAGCTTACATGCCTGGGTGCAGAGAAACAGCTGCTTGTCAGGTGCTGCACTGAAGGCAGCCTGACCACATAAGAGTAAGAAACAGTACCTGAGGTGAAGGCATCAACCTTTCTACTGATAGTCATGGAAAGTTTCTCCTCTTAACTAATCAACTGCCCCCACCACACATAACCAGAGTTGTTTTATTCTTTACTCTGGCATAGAAACACATTTTAAAAAGTGGTCTGCTCTTGAAGCCATATTTTTAACACTGAAAAAGTTTGCAACTGAATGAACCAGTGAACTCTTCCATTTTTTTTATACTGGTATCACTTCATTCATTCTAGAAAGTTGTATCAAGAACCTCACAGAGGTTAAACAGAGAAACTTCTTGGGAAAAAAAAAAAAAAAAAAAAAAAAAAACCACACAACCAAAAACAAAAAAACCCACCTTTTTCCCTGATGTCAGGAACTTCCAGTGTTTTCATTCAAAACCTCTATATATCCATTGAAAAGAAGGGAAAAAAAGCCCTTCTGGGCTCAAACTATATCTATCATAAGCAATATTTTCCTACACTGGCACCCTGGTTGCATTGCTTTTCTTGTGTATGTTTCTGAAGGAGCACAACAGCACAAAAATCTACCCTTACAGTCTATGTGAAGTGTCTTAATGTCAACTGTTCCTGTGTCTGTCTCTCTACAAGCAAATCAAGATTCATATTGTAGTGAAATTATACTTTTCACTTCTTCTTTCAAACAGAAAAACTGGAAGTTGCTTCCAAAGCAGGATGACAAGCTTTTTGAGAGGCTCTTGAGAGATAGCATACCTATCCTCAGTAAATCTCCAATAAGAATTCTCTAAGAATTACTGATGGCACCAAACCAGAAGTAGGAAAAGCATAACCATAAGATGGAAAAGCAGCAGCAACCAATTTCTGTAAACAAGTATTTTTTAAAAATTATTTTACAGTTTATAATTTTTATTATTTCTTGCGTCTTCTAAAAATTACAGAAGATCATAAGATAACAGGGGAGAGAGTGCTCAGGTAAATTTTGGTCACTATTCTTCCTCTTTTTTGAAAGCAAAACTATTCACAAATCATTGTGAAATCTTTAAATATTTCCATACCTAGACTTTTAAGCTATTGAGAAATATAGTACAAGAATGAAGATCTAAAGATACAGGTTAATCACAGCAAAGAAAGGCAATGTCACATTTTACTGCCTCTTGCAGTTTACTCAAAGTTACCTCCAACCATTCACCAGGAAACAAGGAATTGCTTTGTAGAATTCCCTATTTAGTAAACTTCCTCAGTAAGACTAAACTCAAGCAGTATTTCTCAGTTTGAGGAGACATCAATGTTGTCACTCACACTGCTCATGGAAGGCAAAAGAAGTTATGCATTTTATTTCTAAGCATAAGAAAGCTATACCTTGTTCACAAGCATTCACTGTGCTCACAAACCAGCCATGACAAACTGATCTGACATTGCTGAATACATGTTGATTTGAGGCCATGAGAATATCATACAGTCTAAGCCTGCAGTTTGCTAGAGCTCTGGAGTGCTGCTTTTACTACCTCAGAGTAAAAATTCAGAGCAGAATGCTGCAATTCTGCACTAACCCACCTTATGCTGCCTGTCCTAGAAAGCAAGTGCCCAAGGAAACATCCTGACTGCCCTGCAGGGGTGTGCCTCCAGCAGCCTTGCTGAGGCTTCCCAGGCCTGTAGCAGCCAGTGCCCTCTTGTGAGCTGCTTGGATACACCGATGAAGAGTAAAGGGGCAATCTGGCTTTTCCAAGGGCTCCCAACAGGAGCATGCATGGATGGCATCATGCAACAAAACACTGTATTCACACATATAAGGCAGGCTGTGTGTGAGGGAACATTGACAGCATGGGCACATTAAATATTAAGGGCCTATTAAAAAAATCCCAACAAACAAAACTGCTCATTCTTATGTCAGAAGAACGAAAAAATAAGAAAAAGCCACAATTTGCTTTGGTTTACTTACCTCTTTTTCAATTAAATAATGGTTTGGTAAAATGTTCATACCATTATATTTGCCAAGACAAAAAGGTAAAATTGACTTCCTGAAAGCACCACCCCACACACATTTGTTCAGCAGCTTTGTTACTTACCAAGCGGAGGCTGGAGCATGCCTCCTTTCTTTTCACAGGTCCCAATGGGCTGGATGTCTGAGGAATCCACAAGTCTCCAGAAATCATTTTTGTTGTCACTTCCATCCAGCCGCAGCCTTAGCCTGGCACCAGTGATTCCAATCACTGTTGCAATACAAACTGAGGTAACATTGCGAGGATCGCGCGCCTCCAGTTTCATACCAACTTTGAAATCGTTCGTGGGTGGAATTCTAGACTACAATAAAAGGTAAAAGACTTTTTCTTATTGTCTTTAATATTGCTAAATTTACCAGCCAGTTCAATAGACAGCTTTATTTCTGCCAAAATTATCATAAAAGTGATAAACATGAAGAAGCTTTTAAACTTTGAGCGTTTAGCAGCAAGTCAGAAAAGGTAACTGGATAACCTACCAACTGCATAAGCATGATTGATTCTAAAGAGATAAGGATGCTAAGAAGGGTTACAATGGAGTCTTCATGAAGACATGAACATAAGAGTGAAGTGAAAGGAATACAAGGACATTAGGAAACATGACATTCAACTAAAAAAAAAAACAGAAAACCAAAGCACAAACCAACACACACATTAAAAAAAAAAATCCCAACCACAAGGTTTATTAGCTTCCAATTCAAAAGAAATCATTATCCTCATTGTAATAATATTTTGGAAATCTAAATAAAATTTGGACTTTTCTGTCCAGGAAAAAAAAAGCTTACATTACAAAGAAAGAAGACAGGAAAAGGAGTTAGTGTTAACATTTCAAAAAAAGGAAACAGTCCTAAAGTCATATAAAACTTCTGTGCTAAGACAAAAACTGTAGCTTGTGCTTATTCATAGAGAACTGAATATAATCACAAAACTACAATGCAATGCCAATTTAATTAGCACAGGGAAAAGAAAGTGACAAATGCAATTTGGTCTTTAGGCAGAACTTTTTGTCACATGCTAAAGATGAACAAGAGGGGGTATTTTTTTACTCATGTATCAACACACTGTGGGCAGAGATTGACTGGATTACAGCCTGATTACTTGCCTTCTGTCATGTTGCAGACAATGACTTCACCTAATGATGTTCAAAGCTTTGTATTAACACTAACTGGGATGGAATGCCTCTCACTATTCTCTTTAGTTGTCCCCTCATTTCCAGCCTAAATTTTACTGATGGAATTTTTGGCCAACACTATCATTAATTTATTTTTGGACCTTAGCAAATTAAACCAAAAGCTACAACTGACCCTTTCTCAGTACCCTTTCCACAAAGGAAATAAGCACTGAAATTTCTCCTATCACCCTAGAAACTCTTTCTCTGTAACTCTTCAGTACAAAGTTGCTTTTGAATACAGACACCCAGAACTGTAAGCAGCCTTCCCCATGACATTTTCCCCATCCAGACTAACAGAATGTGACTTCTAACACAGGTGGCACATTAGAATACCCAAAATCATGGGCATTCACACTCATAGAAGTCCTATGTCCCCTTGTGCCGGCCTGACCAGGTCAGGTGGGGATCCCACAGCAGGCAGACAAAGTGCACTGATCTGCCTGCGGACACAAGAAAAGACAGAATAAATCTGCTCCTGCAACAAGTGTTAGTAATATCTTTTTCTCCACCACATTTTAATGTCTAAAATACATCTTGCTTTACTTGCTATATTGTGCAGGTGCACTACTTACAACACACTAGGGTTGTAAGTAGTGTTGATCAACAGCAGGAGCCCTGGAGGAGCCTGAACCCAAAAGCCAAAGAGGCAAGCAGAATTCAGTGAGCATCTGCCACTGCTGCACTCAGACAGCAGGCTGGCTGAAAGGGGAGCCCAAGCATATTAAATTTAAAGGGCAATTCAATTTCAGAATATTGTTTGTCAAGCTGTTATTTTGTACAACCAGGAAAAGCAACAGAAATTGAGAAATTGGGGAGTTTGTTTCTTTGTTTGTGGAAAAGGTGAGCTTGTTTAAATACCAACAACTCAAGGCATTCTACTAAAAAGGTAAGTCCTCCATGCTAGTTTGTTTTAAAATAAAATAACAAAACCTCACTCATTAACAGCCTTGCTTTAAGTTCTGCTCAAACCACAAGGAACTAAGCTTTTATATTTAAAATTTTCAATTGCTTGGGAAAAAGTTTTAGGGCAAGAAAAAGGAATATGACGTGCAATTAAATTTTAAATAGTTATTAAAAACAAAGCAATAGATAAAATAGCATCAAAATTAAAGTATCTAAATTAAGATAAATACTTTAATCAATTTCCATTAGCTGTGTCTCAATTTATGGTAGAGGCTTTAATTTATTGTTCCCCAGGTAATTTTTAATTACTGCAAAATTTAAACTTTTAACATCCCCAAAGGTCACAAATTCTGGATGTAATTGTCAAATTAAGTTTCTCTCTGTTCTTCATTTTTTGGCTGGCCACAACAGTGTATTTCTTTGCATTACACAGAGTAATAATGATATGTACAATTCATGTGTAACCCAATAAAAGTCAAATTAGCCCTACACAAAGCACAAGCACTTAAGGTTTTAAAATCTGCAAACATTATGTAGTGAGAGGATCTAGCTCTGCACTTATCACCATTGCATATCACTTTCTACTTAAAGGTTGACTCTTGGAAAAACTGGAAATCTGCATATGCAAATTGTTTTGAAATTTGCTATGCACATAAATTAAAGCTCTTCTTTCCAACTCACATACTCCTTAAGCAATCCAGGTCACTTGGATTTATCTCCATCAATGCACGTCACCTAAGGATCTCTGTTCAAGGCATTATTTGGTTGCTCAGTTCAAACTTCTTGAGCATTACTAGGAAAGAGGAAGATGCAAAGGCACATGGGAAGGCTTTCGAGCAACTTTCTGCAGTACTTATATTCCTTGGGAGCAAACACTCCAGTCATGATGGTTTATGGTGTGTGAGTATGGCATTAACCTCAGAAAGATTCAGGGACAATTTACCACCCCCTGCCTCTACACAGGAGGCGTTTGAGGTGTCTGCCTTGTGAAAAATACATACTGTGAAACTGATTTCTGGAGCCCCACTCAGAGCTATGGACACCATAGCTGAGTGGAAAGCAGCATGTGAGGGACTCTTTGCCCTTTATTCTCATCTGCAAAGAGCAAGCTGAGATTTGAGATCTATCATGAGGAAACTGTGTTTCTCTCTCCTTATTCTCCATTCCTGCTGCTGCTTCAGACTCACCAAATGATGGTTTCTCTCCTCACTATTCAATTCGTGCTGCTTTTTATTTGGGCCCCACTGGAGGCCACTATCATCTACAGTACAATCAGACCACCAACAGACCCTAGAAAACAATTTCCAAACATGACCAAGCCACTAAACTAGACATGCACTGCTTGTCACACCTATTACACTTCTATGAACCTGAACAATCCAATTCCTTAGCAGCTATCTTCCTAACACAGTGAGGGCACACAGACCAAAATGAATTCTATTTAACTTTACACAGACAAGATACACCTCAGCTTGGGAAAACAGAGAGAAAGATGCCTAAAGAGATCAACTCAGCCTCCAGGGGGCTGAATAACTGCGGGTCATTAGGTTACACAAGATGGTAGATCTATACTGCATGGTGACTGCACATACCATGATGACTGGTTTTAGCTTTCATATTTTCTAGATTCTGTACTGCATTAGTATATAACTCTGAACTTTATACAAAGTGTTAGCAAGTTCTCTTCACAGCTTAATTAGACAAAACAATCCTTTTCCAGCCCGAGAACCAAGGACACCATTGCAGCTTCAGGTCCAAAAAGTATAAACGACAGTGAATTGAGGAGAGCAGTCTGGGAGGATGGGACCTCATAACCTGAAGCTGTAATTGGAGAGTTGACCCCAACATGTAAATGGACCAAAACTTACAAAAGTGTGAAAATTTGTGCCCTGTTGTCCCATCATGGGTGTAGCCCCAGCCAGGCTCTTGTACTGCCCAAGGTGTATCCTTCAAAGACCTTTTTAATAAATACCTACTTTATTCTTTTAACACTGTCTAGCCTCTGTTCTAGACAGCCTCTCAAGGCATCACCCAAACCACGAGGTAGGGGGGAGCAAACTTGTAGAGTATAGTGTAATACAAAATTGAACACCCTTCATGATAAATCCAGTATTTTCTTTGTATTCCCATATATTCCACTTGATTTTTTTTTTATTTTAGTATCTGTTACTCCTAAGTAGAAAGCATTCTGTTCAGAAAGAGATAAAATTAAACATATTAGAGATCCAAGAAAAAAGTGGTGACTAAACTCTACTACACACACATCTTATAGCTAGACAGAATTGAAAGAAATCTTTCAAAAATGGGGCAGAGGAAAGACTCCTCTGATAATCTGCCAAATTTTTAATTCTCACTAAAACCATGGTAGCACTAAGATTATTGAAAAAAATAGGAAACATTTTTGAACACTGACAAGGCTATCTGTTTTCATTAAGTAGTCTTTTTTTTTTTTTTTTTTAAGGAAAACAGAGTTCAAAGATACAATTTTAATGAAACCCTCAAAATTTGGCTTGAGGCAGAAACCAAGAATGAAAAAACTTCCATAGCTAGTAACTGCCAAAACTGTAAGCTACTGATAACTGCAGATCAAAAGAAGTCAAATGGGAAGTGTGCAAGCAGTCTAAATATGAAGGTTTTTCTAGGATCATCCTGTAACAGGCATACACACACATGCACAATTGCAAAACAGTATTTGGCATACCTGTCTGAAACAATGCAGAGGGGCAGCTACTGATTCAGTCTCTTTCAGATAATCATCCCAATTAAACTGTTCTGGAAGACACAAGATAAAAAAAAGAACATATATACAGGGTTTTTTTTAAGGGGAAGTTAAATTAAATTAGGATTTAAGGACAGAAAACCCAACTATCTTGTAGAATACGTTTTTTTCAAGAGCAGAATCATTCTCAAATGGAAACTCCACCTTTGAAATACATACAGACCTTGAAGGACCTTCAAGAGTAATGTTAATTTACAAGGTGAACACACAATAGGCAAAATTAATATAAACCTTCCTTCAATTTTTTTTTTTGTGCTCCACATGCAAAATTATCCAAGTCAGAATATCTAGATACAATTCTCTGCACAAGTATCTCCCAAGAATCCTTCTATAAATCACATTAGCCTTGCCATATCTAAGTTCCCCCAATATCAGGGTTGATATGATAACCTCATGAGTACTGAGATGATACACATTGAAAAAACACAGACACATGGATACTGTTGAAATCTATGTTACGAATACCATCCACTAGAAAGCAAAAAAATTAGCATAACCTTCTAACTGCACCTTTGTCTCTTTTTATCTGAAGTCACATAAAGATTTGTTTTTGTAGAATATCATGTAATACGGCATATACAGGTAAATATTATGGCAACGTTAAGTAACAAAATCGTGTTATTTTTTTCAGTGTTAACAGTGTCATTGTTTACGTGCATGGGCAAGAGGATTCTGCATTTGATTTAATTAGTGTTATCAGTTTTGCATGAATGGAAAAATAGGAAGAACCAACATCAAAGATACAAACGAGCATATTAATTATTTTAATATAAAGTGTATGAGAAAAACTACAGTGGCACAGCTAATAATTTTGTTAGTAAATTATCTAAGTGAGCTCTTTTGATTATTTTTCTTGTTTGGGCAGCTGACATTTTTCGGATGTTCCTGAAGAAGCACTGATGAATCCAAAACGATGCAGTGATGCCACCCAGTGGCTCAGCAACAGCCACTCACACAGCCCAACACAAAATTCTTGGGGATGATGGAGAGAACTCGCTCCGGGTGTGCCAGTAATTCTTCCAAAAACGCCACTGGGCCACAGACACTTAAACACATCTCTGCAGTTTTCAGCAGAGAGGAGAAGCAAAGAAACAATCAGAAACTGGCAGCATCCTCCAGCACTCACACACAGCTTCTCTGAAGGATGTGTGGTGGCTCAAACCCAGAATGTGCCTGCAGTAGCACAGCGTTCAGCCGACAATAATCAATTGTCTCAAGCAAGAGGGAACCATCCCCTTGGCCTGCTGAGGTCCTGGGTTTTGGTAAAGCAGATTCGAAAGTGTACGAGTCATTTGTCCTTGGCACTGCAGAAGCCATGTGCTTGTTAGCTACGTGAGAAGTCAGTAACAAGTCAGCAAAATGTCAAAAGCTGTTAATTTGGTGGTCTGGAATATATGCAGGCTGGTAACAAAGACACTTCTACACAACACCTTGGAATTCCACCTATTTTGGAATGAAAATTTTATTCACACATTTATATAGTAACACTGATTTTTTATTAGTTACAAAAGGCAAGATACATTAACTTAAGCATATATTCGTATTTCAGGAAGGCAGAAATAGCTCTTCAGAGATTTCCCCAGAAAGTAGCCCTCCAGATTTGTTGCTCTTTTCATTAGCAGTTTAAGGAGGGTGAAAAAATTAATTATTATTAACTGATAACAAGGTTTTATTTTATAAAAGTTCTTCTTGGACTCTAATAATAAAACTGCCACTTCAGGTTGCCTTCTGATTAAAAAAAAAAAATAAATCAGAGCTTACTTTAGTAAATACCTAAGTCTATATAATTAAATCTAGTCAAAAGAAAACATTAGTTGTGTCCCAGCTGTCTCTGGTCTAACATGATGTAAAAGCTGTAGTCATGCACCACAGCCTCATTGTGTTAGGGACTGTACAAATATAGATACTTCAGTGACATTAAATTTACCAGAAGAAACCATCATTTACCTCCTCCAAAAAAACTATACAGTAACATTTCCCAAATTATCTCAATTTTAGTAACAGGATGGTAAATTTTGTGGGATGACCAAAAATACAGAGGGGAAATAAATAGTTTTGTTTTTTCAAGAGAACATTTACTAGAAAGACAGAGAAGGTAACACAAGCAGCCAGCTGCAGATAAAGCCAAGAGGAAAACATTGCCTAGCCCTGTGCTTTAAATCCTGGCAATCAAAAGCTCTTGCATCAAGCAGAAATGTCCTGGAGTTAAAATTAGAAGCTCTCCACCTGTGAAGATACACTGTATTAAATTAGAGCCAAGCTCTCCGAGATGCTGCTAATTATCATTTAATTACTGCAGTTACAGAAATAGGAGATACATGTATGTTTGCAACATGTAAGATGCATCTCTAGAAAGATAAGCACATTGAAAAATATCTACAGGAAAGCTTCTCTGGTTTCTCAGAGTGCACAGGTAAAGAAGCAATTGTATTTTACATATCTCTAATTCTAAAGACCCTGGAAATATGCAGCTTCTGACAACCAGAAATCCTTAAGAAAATTAGCTCATACTAAATAATTTAATGTGCATTTCTCTTCACACTCAAATCTGCAGGCTGAATTAAACAGCTTAAGAAAAGACTGTTATGCAACAACCACAACTTTATAATCCACCAGTAAAGTGAAAACTAGAGAGGAAATGAAAATTTTATGCTGAAGAACAAACCGGCATATACTGGAAATGGAACAAAACAAAACCCACACCAGAAGGTAACTAGAGCTTTTTGTAAATGAAAAAAAAATTATTAGTTTATAACCAGCACAGGAGTGAGGCTCTTAAACAGTGATTCAAAACAAGCAGCAATGGCATAAAGCCTGACCAATTTAAAAACGGAGGGACCGAGTTTATGTCACAGTTGCTTGCATTACTGGTACTGACCCACGGGTCAATGACCCTCAATGCTCTCTGCAGTGCTGTATCAATACCCTATCACTTCTTGTCAAACCTGCCAATTCCAAAGTAACTCAAGCTAGAAGGGATCCCAGGAGGTGTGTAGTTCAGCCCTCTGCTCCTCCAGGGTTCCATCAGACTCAGTGTAAAGATTTCCTCATCAAGGAGGAATTTCTTATGCTCCAGCCAGTATTTGTCACTTCTCCTTCCACAGTGGCTCTGAGAGGAGCGTGGCTCTGTCCCCTTTCCATCCACCTGACAGGTAGTTGAAGACATCACGACCATCTCCCATAAGCTTTCTTTTCTTTTAGCTAAAAAAGAAACATTTCTTCTGGTTTCAGTACCGTTTTTTGCTTACGTCTTGCATTCCGGCTCCTTCAGTTTTTTGCAGGACTTCAAGCCAGCCTACGCCAGTACAGCAGTGCCTTCCTTGTACTGTGCAGCTCAAAATGAAGCCAGTTCTCCAGGTAAGAGTCTCTCGAACGCCCCAAGGCAGTGACCGCCCCTCCCGGCCCGCAGCTCTACCCGCACGGTCCCTGTGCAGTTGACGTCTTCGGCCACAAGAGCTCGCTGCGGGTCCGCACTGCTGCCTACCGGGTCCCAGGGCCTTTCCTGCGCAATTCCATTCCGGGCAGCAGCCTCCCGCCCGGGCTGCTGCCGGGCTCCGCGCTGCCCGCCGCCGAGAGGGACACTCCATTCACCACTGAGTGGATCCTCACCGGGGTCCTGCCATTCCATTTCCCCAGCACTGGCAGGTCCATCTGATGGCAGTCCTGCCTTCCAGCCCACTGGCTACTCCTCCCCATCAGATGTTGCCCACAAACTGGTCTGGCAGTGTGCCCTGTCCAGTCGTCCCCATTTGGCAACAATAGAACAGCATCAGCCCTAGTACTGACCTCTAAGAAATGCCACTAGCTACCATCTGCCAGGTGGACCTTGCACTGCCTGACAGTCCAGTTAATTTTTCGTCCACCTACAAATCACACCTCATCAGTTTGGCTGAAAGGGGACCACAGAAATTGTACAGAAAGCCTTGCTGAAGAAGACGTGAACAACACCCACCGCTCTCTCCCGCTTCCAGAATAACTAAGCACAAAAGAATCGGTCACACTTGGCAAATCTACCTCCATTGTTCCTAACCTCATTGTTTTCCTTTTTTGCTTGGAAATAGTTTCCAGAAGTATTTTCTTCATAGTCTTCCTGAAGACTTAAATCAGGCAGGCCAGCCTGTAATACCCCGGGTGCTCCCGTCTTGTCCTTCTTGACAGTGTGTGCTATTTGACCTTTTGCAGTCATGGTGAAACTCCCTCAATCACTACAAGTTCTCTAAAAGGAGTGAGAAGCCTCCTTGTGACATTAGTCCCCTGCCTCAGCACCTCTGGAGGTGTCATATCTGCTGCCTTGAGTAAGTGAATGCCCAGTTTGTTGAAGTGCTTTCCATATTTTTCCACCATATGTAATTCTCCAGTTTAGTACATCAAAATTTTTACAAAATTTTAACTGAACATTTAAACTATGAACTGTCACTTGCAGATTGGTATTTAGGTTAATATAATACAGTATCACCATAGCCTAAACACTGTTTGGGCAAATGGAACATGATGTGTCTTCTCATATTCCCTCAGTTCCCTTGGCACCCATTTGAGACTTTGGACATGGAGATAGATCTTTTCTAGTCTTCATGCCACAATCTCTCTTATTCAAAATGAGATTTCCTTTTAATTTCTGTTCACACACTCTTGCAAACAGTATAGTATTTCATACTCCACTTTATACCTTGTACCTCTTTCTAGCTATTGTGATCCTTCAGTTAGAATTTTTCTCCTCCTCATGTCTTTCTCTACTCAATTTAGTGTGTGTCTTTTTTAACCCATTCTTCTTACACCTGTATCTCCTCTCTGACTTTTTCCTATCACACATCCCCCTGGAAACTCTGGAGACTTCCTAGTTGCTAGCCCAAAGCATTGTATGGCATTTATCTTCATCTAGCATCAAGAGGCTCTTTCTGCTCCTTTGCCACCAACAAGCAGTAACATGGGATAAAAATTATCTCATCTGTGGAAAATCAGAGATCTTGCAAGAAACTCCTCTCTGTTTGACAGAGCTGAGCCTAGATTTCATGAGGAAATTCAGTTCCCAGACACTAGGTTAACAGCACAGACCAAGTCAAGAACACGAACACGGAATAAAGCTTGCCTGCTTAGCACTGCTTCTCCACAAAGCTTTTTCAACACCTTACTCTCAACTGCAGGAGGAGGCAGGGACATTTTCCAGTGACTCATGAAATATGGTTATCTTATCCATATATGAAAAGCACTTTGCTGGTGGGGGGTGTATAACAGCACTCTGTCATGTCAGGCAACATTATTTAAAACAGACACGCTGAGTCCAGTTTGACTGGAGCTCCTTTTACACTGCAGAAGAGGGAAAAACAGACAAATACACTTCTCTCTCCGGCTCAAAGTAACAGGGACAAATAAAGATGACAGGCTGCCTGCAGAGGTTGTGGATTCTCCTCTTCTGCAGATAAGTTTTCTGGATACAAACCTGATTAATGCCCTCAAGGGGGTCCTGCTTGAGCAGCAGGTCAGATTAAAATGACCTCCAGTGGTTGCTTATCCAACCTTACCCATTCTGTGATGGCCAGAATCCCAATAAGTGAAAAAATTGGCTCTTCCGAATATAACAGCTGAAGGCTCTACTATGACTGGATCTTTGATGCAAAGTCATTATCTCAATTATCCAGCTAAGGTGTTGGTATCTCGGCATGTTTGATCAGTTACTATGCTACTGGTCTCCACTGGTACCCAAGAAGAACCAGACCATCTATCAGGAGTCAGAGGGCACAGAAAAGTGAGCAGAGTGAGAGTTTAAATAATTCAGTATAATTTTTCAAGAACTCCTGAAGAGATTTTGTACTTAAGTCAATACTACTCATGACATTTCTTATTGTCCCAAATTCAAACAAGCAACATGAACATGCAAAGGGTATTGAAGGATTGTCTCATTGCAGCCCACAGAAGCTACCCTGACAGCAATCTCATGTATACACTGCCTTATGGCACCTGCTGAGGATACTAGAGCCTAAGTTAGCTAAGAATTCGGATCCTTTCTGGTGTGTACTTTTCCTCAGTTAAGTAAAAAAACCCCACAAATTCTGTTTTCAAATCAATTATTTAAAGTAAAATTAGAATCCCAGGCAATTTAATCCAGTTAGCAATCCTAAAAACTCAAGACTATTAAACGGAAAATCCTTCTTTTGGCACCAGGAAACACATTAAGGAAATAGAAGGTAACTGCAGCAGAAAAGGCATGAAACCGAGAAATACGTGATAAGAACAGACAAATCAGTAATGGTTTAAAAATAATAATGTTTACACAGCATATTTGATTGTACATACAAAGTATTTATCTTAGCTAGTAAAACTAGCAGTTTCAACCATCACTTTCTATACCAAAATATACTTTCTTAACAAAAAGACAAAAAGCAAAGGTATGTTTTTAACTACCCACCAATAATAACCCAAGAGATTCCAACAAGGAAAATAAAAAGTTCAGAAAATAGTACAATCCAAACACAGACTTTTTCTTTCAGAGTACCTTAACTAATAACCTGACAGCTGCAATACCTACCACTTTTTAAGGATGGGTTGTTTGCCTGCTGATTCTTTCCATTTTTCTCTTTTTTAATATTCTTTGAATCTAAAAGACAAGATTCCATTACATAATAAATGTATTATTCACATCATAACGATGTCCAGCATAACACAGAATGCTTTCACACAATACAGAATACCTTGTTGACTTTATTTTATTCATTTCAGAGCATAATCAAAAAGGTATCTAGACTCTAAATTTAACCACTACACTATTTTCCCTTCAAAATATATTGACTTTTCAGAGCTTTTGACTACTTTGTATCAATTATTAGAATAAATCTAGTTGCAGAATACAGAGTATCAGCTCCACAGAGAGCAATCCTGTCCTACTTTTAAAATTTAATTTCAACCTACATACAATTTGAGATCTTCAAGATCACTGGATATCTTTATACATCTGGTTATACACAGATCATGTGAACTGAGAAACAAGGAAAAAACCAAACCCATCCTAAAACCATATTTCTGAGTTAAAGATTTCATTCTATACTGAGATTCTTTAATAGTCAATATTCTCAATATTAAATTCTCAAAGCAGCTATCTCAGTGCACACATCAGTTATTTAAAAGAATCATTCAGGAGAATCTACCTTCTCTATCATTAATCTTGGCACACACCCAGAAAGGGGTCTGCCATATTTCATTTTTGATGGATTTCAGCATGTATGAGAGATGCACAAAAACTGGGCAACTATAATGAAGAAAACTGAGAGACACAGTTCCACTCATTTCTTTTAAAATACATTGTTTGGTGACCTGCTTTTGACACTCACGGACTCACTGCAATTCAAATATGATACTGACTTGACAACAAAAATGAAAGTACCTTTTCAGATTTAAAAAGCTTTTTTTTGTTTTTACCAAGATCTGCACAGGAGAATAACTCTCTTGGTCTGCAAATGCCTCAGTACTGGGAATGGGGCTGCTCCTCTTGTTCTGCTTGTGCCTAGACACACCTTGGGTCATCCCACTTAGCCTGAACTGGTACAGGTGAAGGGAAGGCTCACTTTTACTGTAAGAGTGCATTAGTAACTGATTATTAGTGGCTGTATTCACTCACTTTTAAGTCTACAGCTACTGATTGGCTTGCTCTTGAAATAAAAACACTCCTGACCTAGAATGTGAAGCATTTGATGACAGAAACACTTGAAATACAATTAGTTGTTCTGCAGCAAAGATTAAGCCGTAACAGTGTTTCTCTTCTGTACGTAAAGCATTTCTTGAAACATACTGACAAGCAACGTGTGGTGTTCAGCACTTCCACCTCACATCTTTCATTATCAAAGAATTGTCACCTAAAGCAAGAGCTGAGTCATGACAATCTTCTGTCACCAGTCACAAAATCCTCCCCTACCACTCAGTGCAGAGAGGACAAGCCATCCACATGACTGTGTTTGGCAGGATGCGATGCTCCTTTAGCTGGAGCACAGCAATGGCCAGGGCACCCTTGGGCACAGCCAGGCAAGGCATCACCATCCAGAGCCACTCCATCACTCTGTCCAGGAGCCACCAGAGGGGTGGCACTGGGGGCAGACCCAGCACTGGGTGCCATCCCAGGGGACAGGCTGGGGCTGGGATGGGCCACAGGGCTGGGGCTGTGGTGATCTGGAGACTGGCCCTGCTGCAGCATCACTGGGGCAGGGGCTGACACAGGGGCCTGGGCAGGGAAGGTGGAGGCCTCAGGTAAGTCAGGGTCATTAAAGCCTATTAGTGTACTCAGGACTACAACACCTTCCAAGAATAACCCACACTTCACAGTCCCACAAAATTAATGCACAGGTACATAACTGCTCAAAATACACTGCAAAAATACCACCTTCTTCTTCTAAAGCAGACATGGGCAGAACTCTAAGTTCTTTGAAAAGGAAACAAAATGCTATGTTTACTACTTGACTTAATCTTCTTTCTTGACTTACGTGCTCTTTCTTCTAGAAGAAGTTTGATTTGGAAAATTTTCTATTATACGGCTTCCTGAAAAAAAAACCACTTATGAAGGTCAACTTCAGATGGAACTGCTGAAATTACTTGGACAAGTTCCCACAGAGCATTATTTAACCCCAGTACTTCCTCAGCAGTAGGGCTTTAACCTACACAAGTGGGTGGATACCCTACAACTACCTGTGGGAATCTAAGAAGGGATAATGCTAAAACTAGTTCAAGTAACACTGAAAAGATGCAAGGCTAAAGCTCACCTTCTCCATCCTACAAGTCAAAATATACTTCATCCAGCTTCTTTGGGATTGAGCTGAATCCAGCTAATTTTCTGCTGGGAGGTAGCAATCAACAGCAGGATCTTTTGCCATGTTCTATAACCTCAGTCAGGTTTTCCCACAAGCAGATGTGGTACTTTCCCAGACATCAGGCTGTCAGCTTTCAGAACAAATAACTTCCCAATCTGACTATGTCCAAAAAGGAAATCAGTAAGTCTCTTATGTGGAACTCCACTGAAAGAAGAGAAGTAATAAATGCTTCCTGCAAATACCCAAAGCTTGAAAGGATAGAGTCATGAAAGAATATCTACCCAACAGCACCAGATTAAAAACAAGATGACAGCCTTTCATGATGAGAGACATCAAGAACAGGTGAAATAATGTGAAAAACTGCAGCCTGGACACCATATGTGTTCTTGCTGACAATCACTACACAAATTATTTATTCTCTGTACCAGCTAGCTTTAGTGCCTTGTTCAAAAATACCACAGCAAATATGGAAGTTGAAACAAAACACTCTTGCCAACATATTTTTCTTATCAGCCTTTAGAAAGCTACAAGAAAAGAAGATATGATTATATTAATGAGAAGTGGATTTCTCAAAAGCATTTTAAACAACTATTTCATTTGAGGTGGAGGCATTTTCATTCACAGAGAACACAAAGCACTGTCACTATCACTTGTTTTTGATGGTTGGAAATCTCCCCCTTAAAACATAAATAAATCTTACCCAGCATATGCAGAAACATCCAAGAGTAGGCCTGAATAAAACCAAGATTGCTTTCAAAGGATCCCCTTGCTTTTATGCATTCCAACTTCCCTTAGTGGGAAGTTGGGAATTCCATTACAAAGCTGGAGTGTTTTGTCTAAGCAGATGCAAAGCTACTAGCAGGAAGAATTACCAACCCATTTCCACGAGATACCCTGGTACCTACTGCCACCCCAGAAAACTTCCCCAGTCTGTATTTCACAGTCACTGCTTCCCAGTCACTGCTTCCCAGCCTTGTCCAGGTGTGCTGTTTCCAATGTTGGCAGTTAGAGTGGATTAAAAATTATTGTTTATTTTCAAAAAAACTATAAAGAAGTAAGATTTTATTAAAACCAGTTCTATAAATATTAATCTTTTATAAACATACGGGGTTTTTTAACGCATGCCAATCTACATTTGAAATTCTGATATTCTATATTTTAATAAATTTAGTTTCCAAAGATCACAGAAAAAAAATTAGCCAGAAGGCTATTATTCAAATTACTGGGCTGAATAACATGACTCTCTCTGCATATGATCCTCAGCTTGGTCAAGCTTTGAGGTCAAACCTCAAAAAATGAGGTAATGAAAGACATAATACGTATCTGTGAAGAATTGTACAGGTACAAAGAGTATTTTCTTTTCATCCCCTTGCACATTCAGCTCCTAGCCACATTCAATGGCTAATTCCTTGACACTTGAAAAATTGATTTGAAAACAGGAACTCTATTTATATACTGGGGACAGAAGAGACTTATTAGGCCGAGAGTCTTGAAGCTCATGGTAACAAAAAAAAAATAGGTCAGCTTAATTCATCATCCATCTTTCCTTGTCCATTTTTAAAGGGAAAAGTATCAGTTTATTCCTCAGTGTAAAACACAGTATGTGTTAGATCTTTTACCATAACAAGGGTTAGAATAAAATTCTAACCATTTAATCAAATGGACTTAATTAAATGCTATTCAGCTCTCTAAAAAACCAATGAAGAGCAGAATAGAATTTTTAAAAAAAGTATTGAAAATAAAGTAATAAATATAAGTACATAGCATTTATATATTTGCTATGTATCTATACATATTTAGCCTATACCATGTACAGGCTAAACACCCTACAAAAGATTTCTTTCTTTTAGGGTAGCAAGATTGGAGTAAAGCATATACTAAAATTTTAAAAGCAACATATTCTATTGTTCACCAACTATTTATTTTTTAGAGTGTGCTTCATAAGCTAAAGCTTTAGATACAAGCCAAGATTAGAGTAAGATTATTTAACATAGTGCTTTCTGCTTACTGATTCAAAACTCCATGTGTTTACATTACTCCCACCCTATCTATAACAACAGAATTTTGCTGATAAGATTACTCAACAGAACACAGGCAAGAGCAACCACATCTATCACTGAAGAAATTAGAGACAAAGGGAAAAAAAAGACAAAGCTATCCTGACTGACTTGTGAATACAAAAAAAAACCGCACCAAAACAAACAAACAAAAAAAACCAGAGAAGGCAGTGGTAAAGCTCTGGGCAAAGATAATCCTGGTGACTCCTCTTATAAGCTCCCCGTACTTAACTCCAGTTTCTTGCCTGAGATTCCTTAAAACTCTGCAAATTCTTTCTAGAAGACTTAATCTTTCAGCAAACTAGATTACTGTTTTGTCTAAGTGATGGCAAGCATCATGTCTTTTAACAGTAATGGCTTTCATCCCAGAATGGTGTACAACGTGGGAAGGCATGTATGTGCTCTCTTCTGAGATCTGTTATTTGTTCACTGTCCAGTGTGGGGAAAATGAAGTTCACAGTCACACTTTCAAGACTTCTGCAGCTATCCCTTTACCACCTCGAAGTCTTCAACTCTTCTGGCTGTTCAAACATGGCAGGATATCACTCTTCTCTAACAAACCCCTTGTCTTTTCCTGATGTACGTGAAATACCTTTGGGTAAGAAAAACTTTTGCTCTGCCTGTGCCACACAGTTACTCACCCTCAAATGAAGTTTACTAAAACAAGCCCAAGAATTACCATTGCTCAGGAAGGGGCCTTCTTCTCACTCCCTGCTACAGGGTTGTGTGCACCTTTTAGCTACCTTTCACCATGCCTCAGTGCACACAGTTGAGGATATCCAGGCAGAGTGAATATGAAATTTCTCCTTTCCTTTCTTTTTGTGCTTCCCTAGTGGGAATCTTACCTTATCTGCTTAGAACAGAGAGTCTCTTTGACTATATTTAACAAAACAGCCATGCAGAAAACCTACAAGAGAAGGGGATAAACTTCCTCCATAAACTCTTGGTGCAACAATTAAACAGATGACTCCTGCCATTACAGAAAATCTATTCTAGCAAAAGACAACTATTTACCAAGGGAACACACAAGCACATAAAGCAGCTTGGGTTGAAGGTGGAAAGCTCAAGGAAAGTACAAAAGTGCTAGTAGCCTTTTATGGGGGAGGACTACCAATCTGGAAGCTTTCAAAGCAGCAGCAACATGATTTCAGACGGTGAATCTTTTGCTCTTCTATTTTTTTGTTTCATCAACCCAAACACTCTTGTTTCTTCTTAAGTCTCACTCTCTATTTTAGGTCTGAACTCACAGCATCTGCAGACATGACACAGCAGAAATCACACCTTTGCAGTACACTGTGTACTTGTGGATGAATTTCTTTTAAAATGTTCATTTTATCTTCAAGAGACAGTTGCTAATGCCATTCATTGTGATAAAATTTGTACTAGTTATTATCCTGCTAAATTATAGGCACATCCAAATTAAAGCCCCATGTTTTATTTAGTAGCACATCTAGACATATTCCTCTATTTCAGACTGCAGTAATGGTTTCAAGGCTGTCACAGGACAGAATTCTTTTAATTAAACTTGTAGAACTCAAGACAGTCAGAGTCAGCATATGTATTCTAAAACAATGTGAAGTTTGACCTTACCTGTATTCAGCGGAGATCACAAACTGTCTTCCTTAATCTAACAGTGTAGTAAATTGTCATGTTGTATCCCACCAGCTCCAAAAAGAGAATTTAGCAGGTCACCCACTTTCTTTCCTCTTGGATTAAAGCTACCAGGCCTTACCTTTCGCTGTTGTTCTCCCCATGGTAACACTTCTGTGATCTCTCCTCTCACAATAAAAAGGCTGAAGTTGAAAGACCACTTAATTCATCCTTTCAGCACAACAGTTTCCTGTGGAGCAGTAATACAACAAGTTAGAGGGGGAAGTTGTTGTTGGCATTTGAATTTTCTTTTTTTGGAAAGGATAATTTTTTTATATTGGTGTATAAAAAACCTTGCTGGTTTTAAATTACAAGCGTTTAACGAACTATCTGTAGGAAAGTAGTGTGAAAACAACAGTTAAATAAAAGTAGCAAAGGTACCAAATGCAAACTTACATTTCCTTGTTTTAGACAGCTCATTGTCTAGTGATTTGCATTTTCTGTGGATTTCTAAAACTAAGAAAGATATAAAATGTGCTTTATTCCTTTTTCCTCCCAAGAAACATTACTGAAAAATGTAAGACTCTATAGCATAACCTACTCACCCTGCCTCACTTGCACAAAGTTGAACAATCATCAGCTTCAACATCTTTGGGTAAAACACATTATCTTGCACAACTACAATTGAAGAGGGAACAAAAAACTAATGTAAAAAATCTGTACAAGGCCCAAATGCTCACTGATACCCCTGCCCTATGATTTGTAACAGACTTGTAACAGCACACAGAACTGTTAGGGAAATGCTAACTGCAGATAAAAGCAATGAGCCACATTCTTGTAGGGTTCAGAAACTGGGAGGGACAGATTGGTTAAACTAGTGTAAAACAGTAAAAACAAACTTGCTTTTTTGTGTGTGTTACTGTGATTTTCTACTCCAGCATCTAGTATTTTGAACTTTGACTGTATTCAAGTCAAACTCATTTCAAGCGTTTAGCCCGGAAGCGACAAAACCAGCAAGTTTATTATCCTTCTCCATTAACTTTTCAAATAATAATGGGTAAATACATTCAAATTTCTGAATTATGTTCTTGGATAATTTCCTCTCAAGCAACTTCCATGAGGCTTAAAGCTGACATCACCAAAAACTTGAGGAGTTTTCAAAATTTAATAATACTTCTTCCACAATTAATTTTGTCAAACGTATCATTTTTAGAAGCTACATCTTTCTATTGTGACAAAGAAGAACTAACAGTTGAAAAGCAAGTTATCTACTTGGAATTTTTTGACGCTTCTACTCACAAGAGAAAAAAAATTAAAATACACATATTTATCGCATATAAAAAGAGAAGTGTCCTACAGCCGAATATTTTCCTGAAACTTCAAGAAACTTGCAAATGGTGATGATGGACTGGATGATGAAAAATTTATACAGTGCAAGACCATGGCTAAAGCTAATTAAAAGGGTTTTTTAAAACACCAGTGACTGATGAATTCATTTAATGTGTATGTTGTCTGTGAACATGCTGGATAGATATTAACAAATCTCAAGACTGAGACTTGAAATGAGTTATAAATAAAACTGAATACTACCATAAAATAAGCAGGTTTTGCTACACAATAGCATTCATAGCATAAGTGATCATCAAGATTAAGAATAGAAACCCTTTTAAGCCATGAAATAAATTTGAAATACTTTATAGTTTAGCAGACTCCCCCAAAAATTCAAAGCTTTTCCACTGCCAGTAAATAAATCATGGAAGGTGATGCAGAGTCAAAGTAACTGTTTTTACAGATTACTTTAGAACAGCGAATGGTTTTTATCTTTTTGTTCCAAGTACCAGATTGCACTTGGTGCAGTAATAAAGATTCCAACCCTGCAGTGATAGTCATCAAGTTTAGCACAACCGGAGCGTCTGTGAGAACATAAAAAGGATTCCAGCTTTTCATTAGCTTGTGTTGTACCAGATAGGCTGTTTTACAGCATGCCCACCAGCCTGTTAAAAATATAAGACAACTGAAAGTTCTGAAAGAGCTGCCTGAAACGAGGCAAACACAACTGCAGGAACACAATATATTACTGTTTCGAAGAGGTGCTACTTAGAAAGAACTCAGTTACACCTAAGAATTCAGTTTAAAGCTGCTATTAAATTAGCTCCTAGATTGTCCTGTTTGTCACAGAAAACATTCAAGAATGGTATTTCTGATCCTCTATCTAACAACCACTCCATGTTGCTGAACCACAGCAAATTAAAACCAGTTACCTCAAAAACAGGGCAGGGTCACCTTGAAACAAAATGTAACTTCTTCTGCAGGGGCAGACCTAGGAACAACTTTCCATCACCTCACACACTTCAGTGGCAAACCCTAAGCAAGGCAGTTGTGTCCTTTGCTAACCAAGACAGAGTCCCTTAGTTGCACTCACCATCCCCAGCCTGGCTCACACACAGCACACCCACCACAAAAGAGAAGAATAACATCAGCAAACACAGGGAAAACACCTCCAGGGCACATCCTGGCAAAATTACATAGCAAGGACAGATCTCAAGGCATTCTTGTAAGTGAGCCTTGGCAAGCAAGCTTAGTGAGAAAGATGGGGTTAAGAAATTAATCGAGCAGCTCCTAGAAATGAAGGGACAAATGAAACAAAACAAGGTTGGGAATATATGAGCAAACAAAGAAATGCAATCTCAAGCTGAAGTGCAATGACATTAGAGTGCACAGAACAGCAGAATGAAAACCAAAGTTATTAAGACTGAGAGAAGCATAGAGGTTGTCAGTCACAGACAGAAAATGGCCAAAGTATTTAGGAGACTGTCAGAATCCAGTGAGAAACCATTTGCTGCAAATTAAGGAAAAAGCAAGGGGAAAAAACCCACAAACCTAGGATCATATTGGATTAATCATCAAGTATCTTCAATCCAAAGAGCACTCAAAGGATATCCACACTCACAAAGTGTATTATTTACATCACTTACATCTCAATTCATTCTGTAAACTGAGTTTTAGTCTTTCTCTGATTAATACCCCTTACATGAGTCACTTTTTAAAAAATCAGATGGAAAGCATTTATCTGCCCTTAATTCTTTACTGAAGTTTTTATTGTTGATTCCCAAATCACTTCTACTAGCCACCTCCCACTGTGCAGTCCTTTGTCAGGAAGCATTATATTAGTAGACAAGACTAAGTCTTCACCCTCTCTGCATTGCTAGTACATAATACATACTAGGTGTCAGAAAACAGGATGGAAAACATTTTTCCTGCCTAAATTTGCTCTTTCTATTTTGCAAGAATTACTCAAAGGGCATGCATTGCTGCATTTCAAAGAGGGTAGCATTCTACAGAAAATGTAAAAATCACTCCCTCTTTTGCCTGCCATGCATCTCCTTTATCCTTCTCACTGTTAACCAGGCACTCAAGTAAGCCAAATGTCCTGAAAAAAAAAAAAAAAAGCATATCTAGGACTTCCCAGTGCAAGTTTATCTTGACAGCATGCCTGCTCATAAAAACACACAACAAAACTATGGAGATAAACATAACATTCAGAAGAAGCCTAAGTAAAGAGGGTTCAGTCCACCCAAAAAAGATTAAGGTTTTTCTTTCAATGACTCTGCATCTAAGGCAGGACAAGAGCTAGCAATTTTAAAGCCTATTAGCTTTTTTGACCCTACCAGTGGTACAAATGCAGTAACTCAGACCTCACCATTGGCATCTTCATGGGTGGGACAGTCATCAATGGGCAATCTTGGATAAGGACCGAGGCTATTTTCCACAGACACACTGCACTGAAGAGGAATCTACCAAAACAGCCACTTGGAATCATTGATGAAGTTCTCAGTTTTAGTTTGAAATAAAGACAGACATTTTTCAGGCTTAACGTGAATATTTCCCTCTTTTTTTTCTTCTACAAATGCTTCAAAATTAGAATTCCATACGCAAGGGTGAAAAAGAAAGACAGTTTCTTTCACAAGGGTGAAAAAGAATTATAGTTTGAACAGCAAAACCAGTTATAGACAGAAAATAGGTACAGTGTAAGCTAGGAAATACTTTCCCCTGACAATTCCTTCACTTGTACAAGTCTTATGTTTTCTTTCACCACCAGCATTCATGTGCGATTTATGTTTAGAAACACACAAGACATCAGCTACAACTGCTGGCCAGGCTTCTCCTTGCTGTTTGTCACCGAGAGAGCCCTTCAAGGAAAGGGCCTGTGCCACCTTTTCCATGGACACACAGTCCAGCAGCCTTAGTTCCCACTCCAGACTCACTCATGGGGAACACGCACCTACCGGCACCAGTCACTTCCCAAACAAGTGTGACTTAACTGCATCACTTCAAAGCTACCCCTCATGAATCTGGAACACCTAATCAGCTATTCATCTGTTGTCTCCTAAATAAAAACCCTACTTCATATCATTTTAAAAAGTCTTCAAAGGATTGAAAGGAGTCAAACAAGGAGAATAAAACTTAAATGGAGTTTTTAAATAATATATAGTATTTTATTAAATAAAATTTGCAATACTTAAAAATATTTTCCAGCAAACTACCCAGCATATAGATTTATCTAGTAGACTTGAAGGCACAACAGCAAATTTTCTTATTTCTGTAATAGAGATAGTCAGTTTACCTCTCAGTGCATACTGTAGCATCATCATGGAAAAGTAAGATCTCAAAAGCCAAAGGAAGAAAAATTACACAAATGTATCAGAATTTCAGAAAATGTAACAAAAGCTTTGTTTTTATAAACTCAGTATTATTTAGCATTACACATATATGACTTTAAACCAGAACACTAAAAACCAGGTCTTCTTTCATTTATGCACACAAATACATAATCAGTTGGTGTTCTGACAAGAAATTTGATCCCAGTTGGAGTCCCTTTAGTTCGCATTCTTTGTATGAAAAAAACCCCAAAAAAGTTAAATTTTTTCAAGGAAAGGAAATTAAACTTCCACATTTTCATACAGCTGAACTTTTAATAAACTGATATATCTGAACACCTCCTCTAGTCCCTAAAGGAAAGCCAGGACAATCAAATTCACAGATTTCAAACCAGGAAATATTAACTAGCCATATATATCATTACAACAACTAAGCTTGAGTATTTCTTAAGTTGTTAAAGAAGTTGTTAAAGCGCTTCACAAATATATTTTTGTAATGTCATTTGCTTTAACATCAAGCAGAAATTTTCTGCACTTGCAAAACTGCTCGGGAAGTCAGCAGTGGTGCACCATTTATGAAGTGATTAGCATAAACAAACTTTTAAGCTGTCAGCAGTAAAAGATTGCCTGTAAATGTTCTGCTCTCTCTCCAGGTAAGTTTACGACCTGCTATAGAATGTGAGCAACTGTAATTACAGTAAGTCATACATTTCAAGAATGCAAAATTCTCTCTAACCTCTCAAACCCTATTAAGTGTGTTATTCAGTACAGAGTAAGGCATTGTGTATTTTAAAAATAAACACCTTTTCTAACAAGATTGAGACCAAAGATTTGTCCCAAAAATCCTGAAACAAGAAATCATACTTATAAATGAGAATATCAGAGAAGTAGGATCTCCAAATTAAACAGCATAGTTTGTATTAAGGCACAACAGAAACATTTAATGTTGTGCAGATTTAACATTTACTAAATTGACAGTAATTTTTAAAATTGCAGCTTAGAGCTGCTCTATGGCTACCAACAAAAAATGAAAAAGCCTTTCTCCTCCTTCCCTTCCTCCCCATCCTGCTTTAAAAGTCAGAAGATGTGGGGTTGTAAAAACCTGAAAAAGGAAATGGTATGTGTGAAGTCAGCAGTTCAGCAAAGCAGCTGACTGGCCATTAACAGCTTCAAATATTCTTAAAATGCCAACCTTCCCACATGAAAGGGTATCTTAATGTTATATTTAAATAAATAAAAAATATAGCTTACGTTTCTATCTTAAACAAAACTGCCAGTTTTAGTAGTTTACTAGTATGTATTTACAGTAGCACAAGATTTTGACAATTTGTTTAAACATTTTGGTCAATTCAGCACACCGAAACCTCTGTGCTCTTTTCCGCTTCCCCCTTCAAGCCTGAAGTATTCTTCCTGAAAACATTCATCATCATTATTCAACCTGGCTTTGTCCAAATACCTAACTCAATTTCTTTTTTCATAAAGCAAACTAATTAAACTATTAAAAAAAAAAAAAAAAAACCCTGCACAATTAGCACTAAGAGCTACATTCCTGCAAGAAATTGTCTGTACATCTCCTGTCTTCAGCTCAGCCTCCCTTGACATAGAAGAGAAGTCTCAAACTATCCGTTCTGCAAGGCACTGAGCTTACTTTTAGCACAGTGTAAATACAGCAAGTAAGGGACAAAAGAAATTGCTGTTGCAAACATAGCAAGAGATGCCCAGACACTGAAGAACCCTATACAGCCTTTCTGCACTTGTCTTTAGCAGACAAGAAGCAACACTACCACCAGCAGTCAGAGTGTGTAATGCATAAGGGAACGAGGGGGAAAAAACAAGCACAGGCCCAATGGCAGAAAGGGGATTTTTCACCCTTTTAGGCAACTTTGGCTTACTCCCTTCTACATTGCCTTCACACTGGAAAAGGACTGTAAAAGCTTGGACCAGATATGATCCAACAGAACTCTATCCACACAGTGCATAGTCAGAAAATTCATCCCTGAGGTCCAGATTTTTTACTCACAATGGAGTATCCAGAGAAATACACATACTTTCAGCCTGATGAAGAAATCTACAGAAATCAAATAGCATGCACAATTTATTTTTTTCATTGAAGGCATGGAGAACAGCCTTGGGACATTTCTGCACAGGTTCTGACTGCTGTCAGCACCTCAGATGAAGTTACTTGGTTTCAGAACGACATTTGTCTCACCTCACTTGTACTCAACGCCAGCAGCAACATACTTCTGCTACCATCCTCTTCCAGTGCATAAAATACCTGTTTCTCTCACCCACTTGAGAATCCAAACAATATAATGCTGACTGGGACTCCCTGCCACTGTAAATTAACAAAGAAACAATTTGCCTCAACTCGTTTTTCTGCTGCTGCAACACTCCATCATGTAGCCTGGCTTATATAATGGAATAACTACACTGATCCCACGTACTGATGTCCAGTCAGGGAACAAAACCAAACCAACCAGAACTAAACAACCCTTAAGCAATTTCCTGATAGCTCCCCTGCGGAGACAATGTTTCTGCAGAAAAAAAAAAAAAAAAAAAAAAAAAAAAAAAAAAAAAAAAAAAAAAAAAAAACCAAACCCAGAGAGCTGCTTGCAGTTTCCAGGCAAACACACTGGACTCACCTGTTGCTGGCGCTGATAGCTGTGCTATTTCTCCAACTCAAAAAGTCCCCTAACACAAGGGATCTTCGTGCAAATGCCACCAAAAAATATATGACCATCTATCTGGACAAACATTATCATTGAACCACAGAATATCATGAGCTGGAATGGACCCACAAGGACCATCAAGGTCCAACTCTTGCCCCTGGACAACCCCAAGAATCACACCAAGTGCGATTCCAAAGGACCATTCAGTGCTGCTAGACATTTCTGCAGCTAACAAAGCACTAACAGGTCATAAAAGACATAACAACTCCTCAATGCTCAAAGGACTAGACAGCTGCAAATACTCTGTTGTACTATTTGCTTCACTCTTCAAAAATGGAAGAAGACTAAAGACTCAAAGCATCAGGAAAATTTGCAGCAAATCTGTATCTCTCTTCCACTTTCCATGACAGCTTTCCAATTATATTTAAAAAAAAAACAACCCAGAGGTAAAGCAAGCAATCTCCTCTACCTCCTCCTTAGCGTGACAGCACATGTGTCACTGGTTGTATGTGGCTGTGGCCCAGGACAGAGGCAGAGCATGTCCCTTTCTGCTGTTTTTGGAGATCCCCTTTCTGAAGGCAACCCCCCCCTTTCCTCCACCCAGTGCTTACACCATTGAGCACTAGAGAATATTCAGATCCGGTACATACCATATTCAATGTTTTCCATCTAACCATAACACTGCCTATTTTGGGATTAAAACCAGTTCATACCATCTGACCTTCCCAGAAAAAACACCGTCTGCCTCTTTACAGCCCTCCAGCGCAGGGTGCACACACAACAGATTTGGTTAGGGGAAGTGCCATCAAACATGCAGCAGCCCTTTTAATCTCTGAGCCCCTGACAGACGTTAGTTACAATAAAGAGTTCCACCAAATTTAGCAGCTCTGATACCCTTTCACATTCCTCCATGCACAAGACTCAGTTATACAAACTGCCCTTTCTAAGTGGGCTTTTATAAGTGCCCCAAGAACTGCACTCCTTCCACTGAACCTGCCTGCATTAATCTCTGATAGATTCCACACAGTACATAAATAATGGTACATGCTTCATTTTAGGTATGCACCTCATTAAAATGGTGCTACTCTCTTACAGGTTTTATAAACTTCAGCTGCTCCCTGAACTAATGTATGGTAGAGGATGAAAGGCTCAACCTCGTCTTTGCCCTACACTAAAAGGAGTCTCGTATTACCTTGAGAAGACAACTGACTTAGATTTCCATCAAAGAAGTTCATCCCTTTTATGAAAATTGATGGAAATGAAAATGATGGTATCTTAAATAGAATTTGACCTGATTTGTGAAGTTGAAGGCCTAGAATGAAATGATCTAAACAGCACATGTACCTTTAATACAATGTTTTACTAGGGTTAAGATAATAGCATACTAATAGGAAGAATATAAGCCACTTATGGGTTTAAAAAAAATCAGTAATCAGTCCAAAACACTGCTCATGCTTAAACTGAGTATAGCATTATTCTTACAAGGCCAAAAAAGAAAAGGTACTTTAGGATTAGTTTGGACATTAGGTATCTAGACACTATCTTACCTGTGAAGCAGAAAGGCTATCACCCTGCTAAAACACACAAAAGAGCACTAAAATTCTGCTATAAGTGTAGTATTTCAGAAAGACTTTGGTATTAGGCTCTGCAAGTAATTCAGAAAAAGAGGACGACAGCACACATAAGAACCACAATAAGCACACCATGGGTACTGCACCAGCTTGGATTCAAACTGATCAACCACTACCCATAAAGCAGGTGCCTTAATTAAAGTTCAGAACTATAAACCAGTCTTGAAACAAGACTCTTGAAATAAAAGAAACATGGAACTTAACATCACAGAGAAGAAAGCTATACTTTATTTAGATCCAAGATAAGAAAATAATGAATTTTTGGTCCTATCCAAAAGACATAGAAACTAAAACTGTTACTTTTTCTGACAGAGATTTTGGGCAGAGTTGCTAAGAGCACATACACAGCATATCCTGCAGACACAAAGTGCTAAGGGTGCAACACATTATATTCCTTCTACTACAAATGGTTTAGTTGTGTGCACTTATGCTAAATGTCCATTGTATATAAAAGAAACTGTCAGAGCAAGCCCAAATAAACAAAAGAGATGCCTTGGCTGATAGAGATAGCTGCTGCTTTCTGAATGGTTATGAGGCAGCTCCTGACTTTCCTCCAGACTTGCACTCTTGTTGACCAAGCAGAAAGACCAACAAGGACAAGATAAAAGTACCTCTGATGGTCATCAGCACCATTTACTCTTTGTCTACAGATAAAAGGGGAGCCTGCTCACTGCTGGCTCAGGTACCTGAAGCCATCCTCCCCATCCCAAAAGGTGGTGATCTTTTGAAGAGATCACAGATACAGAACAGGAGTTTTAGGCAACGTGCTGAGTTTACAGAAACACACCTGGGCTGAGCAGGTGACTCACCAAATCCTCTCCTGCTGCTCCCAGGAGCGAGGCAGCATTGCTGCTCCGTGGCCAGCACTGCAGCAGGAGCTGGGTGCGCACACTCAGCCCTCACTGCCCGCACACGCAGGTGCATGAAGGTACAAAAATAGTATTTACACAGAAACATACTTTTTAAAAACTCTACAGTTCACTTAAGTATTTAACTGCCTCACTCTTCAGCGATTTTACCCCAAATTAATTGCCTCTCCACTGAGACATCATAAGAAAAGCTGCTCACACACACATCATTACAATGCAAAAATGAACTTAACTGCATATAACTAATATTAAAGCTTCTTAACACTTAATTATAGAGCAATTGGAGATAACAAGAAATCTCCAAAGAAGGTGTACAGATTTTCTAGGAAAAGCACCCTCATATACCAAAAGCACAAACCGCAGTAAAAAAAGAATTATTCATCAAATTATATTATACTGTTAACAAATATTCTGGAACTTTAGATTAAACATTTCCATTGCTTCTTATTTACCTACTGCTCTATTACACCTTGATAATTTTATATGGGCTTTTCTGGCTCTTCCAACATGCTAGAAAAATCTCATTCTGGGCAATTTACATTGCATGTCTTACACTTTAAAGAATACAAACGGTATAGTCCTTTACATTTAAGATTTTAATCTCTGAAAGAAACAATCAGCACTAAAGCTAGATGCCTGAGGCTATTTCTTTCAAATGGGAATGACAGAACTTTAAATGCCCTGCAGATGTGGAGCTCACAAAATTGGTTAACAACCTCCTTTGTCTAGACCCCTTGAAGCAGTGTCCTGGTCCCTACCTGTAATTTGTTCTATATTTACACTTTAAAAATACCAGAATAGACTGTCAAATTATATTTCTAAAGATTTCCCTAAAACATGAAAAGAATAACTATGTATTTCACTCAGCCTTGTTTGAGGTAGATGTATTCAGACAAATAAGAAAGCCAGCTGCAGTGTCCTGAACAGTTAATGACAAATGTTGCTTCCTGTTAGTGACACTATTTAGTTGCAGTGGACAATTGCTGAGGACTTCATTTGTCCCCAGACATTCACTCAGTAAAGGGAGTAAACAGTACTCACTCACAGCTCACGATCCCATTGGAATATCAAGAAAACAAAAATAGACACCTATGTACAACAGGCAGAAGCAGCTATCTATGTTTGCTTTGAGCTTCTTCACATTCTCTCAAATAAAGCTGCATTTTAGCATAAATTTCAGACAGGTAAGGGAACCAATACTTTCTCAGTATTACAAATTTCACACCAGCAAATGCCTCTTTTGAACTCAAGCAGCTATTCCAGAAAACAATGCCTCTGCCTTAAGAGCACACTATCTGGTCACAGCAGTCACAGCAAAGGGGGAAAAAGAAGCATCTGTACATTCAATGTAGGAACACAAAGTCAAAAGAAAATACTTTAAAGTACTACCATTGTTTGTTTCCTAAAATTCCTACATCAAGACTTACGTATGTCTGAATGTAAGAACAATCTAGTTATGTTATGTTCTCATATCTACATGGCCTCTAATCGTTGAGAGTAGTTTATACTTTCACTATAGCACATCATGAAAAGCCAACATTTGTTTTTGCTGAATCTGAACATTAGTACAAAAATATAAAATACCAAGCAACCTGAAAGATATCATAAATATTGCTACCTATTTACACCAAACAGAAAAACAGAGTATCGACTCCATCAACTGAGTTTCAAACAAAACTAGTAAAGTCTATTTCCACATTCAAGACCAGACTATGTCAAAGTTAGAGGCCATATAAACACTTCCCGGTCTCAACTCCAGTTTCACCAAACACAGTTTCCTGCAGCCTCGCACTTGCATTACTGTGCCACTTCCCATAAATAAAATACTAACACAAGTGTCTCCAATGCACTTTTTCTTTACATCAGTTGAAGTAATATTATCCTTAAATAGTACTTACATTTTATGGTACCCTAAGGGAGGAAATCAGCTCCCCCTGCCCTCCCTAACGTGCGGTCTGGCTGTACAAGGAATTTCTGCAGACACACTCTAAGTGCAACCGCTCATGTGGGCTGTGGGCTGCTGTGGCCTGAACAGCACTTGATGGTGGTCTGTGGAGAGCTGGTACAGCACAATGCATTCACTCCTCTATTTCCTCGGTAACATTAATGTGACAGCCCAAACCTCAAGTGTAACGCAGCAAACGCCTCCCTGCAATACCGCTCCCATCTGCACAGGGCTGCAGTTGTTATCGACCCTGCGCCACTGCCGCACCAACTGCCTCCCTCTGCCACTTCCAAAGGGTAAGGTGAAGTCGGAATGCTTTTAAAATCCAAAGGCTTAAGACTGCTACTCTGTATTATAAAAAATTCATAACCAGTCAGACTTGAAGAGCTGCTTACAAGTCAGACATAGAATGCTCTGAAACTCTGAAAACCTACTGTCATATCTACAGTTATATCTGTCCATCTATCTATGCTTTTTAAGTTTTAATCACCTTGTCTACATTAGTTAGGCTATGCATGAGTCACAAGCAAAATTTACATCACAGAACTCACTAAAATATCAGTATTTCCTATTTTCATTAAACCTTTTAGGTCTTAGAATTACTTTTTGCTATCTCTTATACTCCAGCTTATCAGTGAGAAACAGCAAATAACTGTAGGCAAAGACTTCAACTTTAAATCGTATTAACACTTAAAGCATGCCTTCACTCCTAAAGAATAACTAAGCATAAAATTTAACTCGAATATTGATACACACTACAGCACTGCAATGTGTTTTGCAGGTTAGCCTAGCAGCTAAAGATAACAATAACACGGCAACAGAACTTTCCATACTTGAACTACTTTCTTTGGACCATCCAAAATTACGACTCCCTGTGCACGACACCCTCTTTAAGTCGACAATCAATACACGCCTTACACGCAGTTTAACTGTAAAGAAGACGGGAACAGCTCCGCAGCGCATCGCAACCCGGCAAGTGCCCCCCGACAGGCCACGCCTGGCACCGCGCGGTGTTCAAGCGGCACCCCCAACCCTCTTACCCAACCAAGCGAGCGCTCCGAATTAAATGATTTTTAACACGCATCCGACTTTTCTGCTCGACGCCCGTTCCCCAGCACCTCGCCAGCCTGGGCGCTGGCCGGGCAGGGCGGACCAGGCGCGGCCCCGGCCGGAGGGCGGGCAGCCACAGCAGCCACAGCAGCCACAGCCACCGCCACCGCGGGGGAGCAGCGGGGCCGCCCGGCGCGGGGAGGCGTGTCCTGCCCGCGCTCCTGTCAAACGCCGCCGGCCCCGCCGCTCGTCCCGGACGCACCGGCGGCTCAGGGACCGCCCGTGCCGCCCTCCTCACCGGAGCTGCTGCTATCCAGGAGTCGCGGCCGCTCCCGGACAGAGAGGGGCACTCTGTTAGAGCCGGGAGGCAGAGCAGCCTCGCTCCTCTCACCCTCCCAACTGCGCTCTACTCGGCCACCCGCGGCACCCCGCGCTCGGCGGGACCCGCCGCGCTGAGAGTTCAGCCCGCAGAGGAGGGAGCGGCCGGCGCCAAGGGACCGGGACGCGGCGCTGGAGCCGGTGCCGCCCACCCCCAGCGCAGTGATGTTGCCGGGGAGGGGAACCCAGGACCGGGGCGCCCGGCGGCCACGGCGGGCAGAGGCTGCGGTGCGAGCCCCAGGATGGGGCGCGACCCCGCCTCACCTCCCTTTCTCTCTCCGCTCCTCCCTCCCCCTGCCCGCCACCGCGGGGAGCGGGAAACGCCGCTGCCGCCACTCACCGGGCGGGCGGGACGCGGGTTCGCGGCGTCCTGTCAAGCCGCTCCTGCCGCCGCCCGCCTCACGCCGCCGCCATGTTCCGGGGGCACCGCGCATGCCCGGCAGCGGCACCGGGGGCGCGGGGCCTCCCCCCACCCGCCGTCCCCCTTCCGCCCGCCCGGAGCTGCGCGGTCCGCGGGCATCCCCAGACATCGCCATCCCCTCACGGCCGGCATCCCCTCACGGCCGGAATCCCCGCACCCCCCGCCTGCATCCCCTCACGGCCGGAATCCCCGCACCCCCCGCCTGCATCCCCTCACGGCCGCCATCCCCGCATCCCCCCGCCGTTCCCGCGCCCCGCCGGCATCCCCGCACGCCGGGCATTCCCGCGCCGTGCCCGGACCTGCGGCGGGAGGGAGAGGATCAGGGTTGGCGGGAGCTGCTGTGCCCGGGGAGCGGGGCCGCTTTGTGAGGGGGGGAAATGAGCCCTCGGCAGGTGTTCGTGTAGGAGACTGCGGTGTGAGCGGGGAACGCCTGGCCGGGGCGGGGGGGGGTCGATGGCAGGGGATCCTGAGGGGAATCCTGAGGGGATCCTGAGGGGAATCCTGAGGGGATCCTGAGGGGAATCCTGAGCAGCCGGTGCCGTGCACACCGCCAGTGTGTGTGTACACGTGGTGAACAGTGCCCTGCATTGTACTGGTGATCACGGTGTGTGTGTCATTATAGATAACCACTTACAGCGGGTAATAATGCACGTTACAGTCGGTGCATATCCGCTCGGGAAATACCACACATTTCTTTTACGAACATGCACGCTCGTGAGTACTGTATAATAGGAAAAGCTCTTCCTTGGCTTTTTGGGAGGCTGCATTACGATTTTATAAGCTTTGGGTGTTTTAATTCAGACCCCAAGAGGCGTGTAGGGATAAGCATAAATGGTAAAAAAAATCATACTGTAAATCCTACCAGCATTCAGAGGAGTTTGTGCCCAATTTTCATCTTCACTGTTTAACATCACTTGGAAATGAAATTTTAAATGAGAAAATGTGCTGTCACGTGAGTGAGATTCTATCAGTTCTTTTAATGCAAAAACCAAACCCAAACCACAGAAAAAAACCCCCCAAATATCTACCCAACCCCCCTCACACTCTTCTGTATGACAGTGAAATTCATACAGCCCACTTTAGTATCCTGCATATACTGTAAATTACTACTAACAGTTTATTATAAGCACTCCATAAGCAGTAAATGGCTCTTTAGAAACAAGGAAAATGAGTCCTTGACATAATTATAAATATTTAATATTTAGACAACAGGAAAGAAGTAAAAATATGCAAATCCAAGTAATTAAAATACACAAGAGGAAGAGAAGGAAATACTGAAACATGCTTACACAAAGCCTTTATAGTGAAGTGTGTTATATGCATCACCAATGCAGATGATTGCTGCTTTTAATTTGAAATATTTTCCCCTTTCTGTAATATTGAACTTTTGCAGGAGAGATTATGTTCATTGTAATGATGGATACAAAAACATGCCAAGTGTCACAGAATAAGTGTCCCTGTGAGACACTGAGGAAATTAAAACAAATTTTTAAGCTATTCTTTAAACCCAAGCCAGTGCTAGATAAAACATCTGAGGAAACTGTTCCCTGGGAGCCAGTCAGACACCATATCTTGGTTTGCAGAGCAGTCAGATATGAACTGGTGCAGTCCTATACCTGCTCATAATTTTCCTTGAAGGCTGAAATCAGCTCAACCAACAAAAATCCTGCTTCTTAGACCCCTGATGTGATGAAGCAGGATAAACCATAGTCATAAGAATAAATATCTACATCACCAGTAAAAAGAGCAGAATAGAAGAAAACTTTTAACACCCTCTTCTAATCCAGGAGTCAAATGGATCTATAATTCCTTCACATGTGTCCTTCACCTACAAGCTATAACTGATGTAAAACAAAAAAAAAAATTCTTTACAGGATTATTAGAAAAGGAAGAAGAAATCCTGACTGCTTCTATTTTCCAGTAGAATTACGAACTTGTTTTCTGGTGACTTGCCCATCATCTTTCATTTTCTTTTGTAGGTATTGAACTGAAATATTTGGGTCTGAAAAACCAGGCATTCTTTAAAGTTCTCAGTGTTCTTCACAAAGAGAGAGATGGACACATGCATCTGCATGTATATATAAGTATGTATGGATAAATATATCTGTATATGTGTACATATATAAATGTATGGCTTCACAGTTTTTTTGCAGGGAGATTCTGTGATTTTAGGAAAAAGAAACAGCATTAAAACATAGCAAAAAATACATTTTATGAATGTAGATTCCCATGAACTCCAACAAGTGGTCAACATGATGTTCTGGGAGGTTGATACAGACAAAAAAAAAAAAAAAAAAAGTTTAAGAATTATCACTTCCCCAAAGAAACGACCCTAAGAAGGTAAGTAAATGAACTACCCATGCAGAAAATGCAGCAGGGAGAGTAAAAGATCAGCCTGGCTGTCACAAGCTCCTCCTGAGCGTCAGACAGGAATGAAGCATCCAGAAAAGAGAAGTTGGGTCAGGTTACTTGGAGGAGCTACAAAAGTGCAGCCTGATCATGCAGGGATAAAGTAAGAAAAGGCAGCAGAAAATGAGACATAACTAGCAAGGGATATTTGGGGTAACATGAAATAATTTTAAGTACGTTACCAGACATGGAAATGAATCAAGCAAATGATTATGCCCATATCAAGCAGAACTGGTAAGTTTTTAATGGACAACATCATTGAGAAAGTCAAGGTTTTATATATTTTTATAACTAATTTTTTCTTATATATATTTATAAGGCATTATTGATAATTGGGGAAACAGACAGATTTCAGATTTGACAATCAAAGGACCAAGTGAAAAATTATTCAAACACAATTTGCTGCTTTTCCATCACCTGAATTTAAAAGACTGGATGATGAAAACTAATGGTTATCATTGATCATTTACAGTGAAGGAATATTACAGGACAGAAGGGGAGGAACTGTATTGTTGAAAAAGAAAGAAGGAAAGAGGATATTATATACCAATTTGTTTGACCTCAGAGCACAGAAAAGATTCTGGAGCAAGTAAACAAGCTATCTTTAAGCAGTTGTAACACAACAAGTAACAGCCAACACAGCTTTGTCAAGAACAAAAGATGTCAAATCTAATCTCTCCTGCAACAAAGTAAGAGGAACCAACAGCAGAGGAGAAACATCGAAGGTCATGCTGGATGTCACTTTAGTAAGATTTTTGACATGGTTTCATATGATATTCTTTCAGCAAACAAGGAAAACAATGTAGAAGAAGTTATTTAAGGAGCTCATACAAGCGGCACGTTTGTCAGAAGGATGTTAATGAACTCAGCGATGGTTCAGAAAACGTTTACTTTACTGGAGATTATACCAAACTGAGAGTCTTTAGAATACCGGGGGACAGATGTTGGGTTTAGAAGGATTTTCGCACACTAGTGGTTTGGTTTGGAAAAAGGAGGGTTCTATTCAACAGGGATAAGTGACTGCTACTGGGCGGCGGCAGATGCGATCAGCTATACAAACAGGAAAGGAGAAACTACTGGGTGTTCTGCAGGGAAAAAAAGATGCAATTATGTGACAAAAAATGTTCTGTTTTTATGTGAATCACAGTTTATATAAAAAGGGGATATTGTCGCAGAGCTAGTTAAAGTTAAACCATATAAAACAATACAGAAAAATAAGGATGGACTCTGTGAATCAGCCTTCTTTACATGGCCCTAGGAAGACTTAGTAGCCATGGTCTGTTTGGCTTCAGTAAATAGGTAGTCCATGGAAAGAGCAGAAAAGAACAATCTGAATGATCAGGTATCTATAAAACATGATTTAGAAGAACATTTCTACAAAACTCCACAACATGGAATTTAGGTGGAAGGGATAAAAGCAGAAGAAGGAGAAAAATACATATCTATGCAGTAGTGATATGAACATGTATCAGGTATATGCAAGTGCTGTAAAGAAAAGGAATTCACTCTCCAGTTCCATAGTGGATGGATAAAGATTTAAAACAAAGCAAGAAGATTAGAAAACAAAAAATAGAAGGATAGAAAGAAGATTGGCTGAGTGTTTGTGCAGCCAGCAGCCTCAAGAAGAGTTTGCACCACCGTTCAGCATTGGCACAGGTAGAGTGGTCCTTAGGCTGAGAGTGGAGTCAGCCACCTTCCATGGTCCCTGCCAACAACATGATTTCAATGAATGTAAGATTTCTTTAAGGCCATTGGAAAATATCAGCTCCCTCAGGAAAAGGATTTTATATTTTCTGCAAAATACATGCCACTGTCTTCCAAAAATAAATCATTTCAATAAGAATTTTAAACTGCTTTTCTATTTTCTGAGTCCTCCTCCTTTCAAGCTGTCACAATATGATTATGTGACTAAGTATATCACAGATATCTGAGAGGATGTGCAGTTTCACTAGCTGAAGAAAGCTGCAATTTAGACCTAAAGAGGTCTGCCTTAGCATTCAGTCATGTGAATTCAACAGATACTGTAGATTTTTATCTGACAGCAAATTAACATTTTGTTCTTTCTCAAGAATGAAGTTTGCCTTTTCCAGAACAGCCTCAGAAGTCTTTCAGGGCCTGAAGTGTGACAATGACATATGCTTTTAATAACATCTTCTTTAATGTTTCTTTTCCTTTTCTGCTGGCTAATAGAAAATGCCATCACCTCCTTCACGATTTTTAAACTGTGTAGATTAAGAGCAGGAATAATTTCAGATGACAAGTGTAAAGAACACTCACTGTGACTAGAGTAAGTAAAAACATTCAGGCATTCTAAAGCAGTTTCATTTAATGCTATAATATTACAGTATATACATAAGGTGTTTAGACATGCATGTAGGAACTGGTAACCCTGAAAGAAAAGGAGTTATGTTACTTTCATTTGCATAGCTGCAAACCTGAAAATAACTTCTCTGAGGAACAGGAAGCTCACAGAAATAAGTGGGAACAGAATATTCACCACACAACCTGTTAAAATATTTGTCTGTATTAGTTAAAAATTGATTTTTAAAGGAAAAGCAGTGAGAAACTAATTTCATGTAAGATAGACTTAAGCTATGGCTAATCTTTTGCCACTGGATGAATAGTGATTAAATTGCTCCAGCAAGGGAAAAGAGATTTTTTTTCTTTGTATTATTTTAAGTGAGTACTTCCTCTACAATGAAAAACAACAAGAAAAAATTGTTTACTCCCAAAATCTTGTGAACAAAAATATGTAATAGATTTGTAATACCAAAAAAGATAAGATTTTAAACAGTATTTTTTTCTGTAGCTGAAGTATAAAAATCCTGAACATGTTCATAAACTGACAAAGTAAAACTGCTTTTATATGGAAATTATTTGTTTCAGTATTTCTAAATACCTTATTGTGACTCATTCTTTACTTTGACAAAAACTCCATTTTGTTTGAATTCAAATTATGCAAATCAAGTGTTTCCAGTAGTTCTATCTCTAACTACCTCATTTTGAGAGTTAAAATATCAACCTTGTTTTGAGGCTTGTTTTTTTTAATCCAGGAAAGGCAGAAAAATAATCCCTCTACTGGAGACAATTTCAGTGAATCCAAACTACTTGTGTAAATGTAGTACGGATCTTTCCAGCTAGGCTAGAAGAAATTAATGAAATAGGAGAAAACATTTTATTAAATGGATTTAAATGTGGGATTTGAAATAAAGCAACAGCACCAAGAAACAAAACTTCTGGGTCATAATAATTCAGATCAGTGATTTGTATTAGAGGTCCAAATGCAAAAGCTCTAATAAACATCCTGCCACAAATCCTGATAGGTTGACAAATATTTTAGCAATGCACTTGACCCAAATTCCAATTCATTTTGCAATAGTAAAAATTAATTATTAATTATTGTCATTCAGTTGACACACTCGACAAGACAGGATAGAAGGTGGCATAACTTACCAATTTTCTCTTAATGCCATTGGTTTCTCTGCTTGTCTAGGTAAGAATTAATTTCTCCAAGGTGTACTACAAGTGTCATCCAACAGGAAAGTAATAAATGTTTGAGCTTTTATAATTACCAGAGAGGAACTATTCTGGCTCCAGGTTCATATTTTGGCAAACAAAAGCAAAGTCTTCTTTAATGTGCTGACATTTCTCCTTTGGATGCTCTTTGGAAAAGGAAAGGAAATTCAATTAAAATAGAGCACCCTCATCACTAAGAATGAGAGCAAACACGATGAAGTGCTAATAATCCCTACCCTTGAATTCAGCAGCTGCTGCAAAGCCTGCCATCTCCCTGCTGCTGGGGCTTATCCAGCTGTCTGGGGACATCGCTGCCCAACTCAGTCCCACGTGAAAGAAAACACTCCAGCTCTTCTGGCTGTGGGAAAGCTTTGAGAAAATGAAAAAATTAAGCAAATGCACTGTTGTCTCCGAATATTTTTAGGCAATCTGGCAGTCATACAGATACACGTAAGGGGTGATTTTCTCTCAAATGTAGCCTTTGGACCCCATGGTCCTACAACTTCCAAATCCAATCCAATTTCTGTGATGCTACTGAACCGAGCACTTCTGCCATAGGATTTACCAGTTACTGTTGACAGTTCCCTGCCAGCACATGCTGGCAGTCTCCTGTGGCCTCTTGGCTCTGCGGATGGTGGGCAGGCAGAAGGAGGTCAGGAGCAAGCAAGGTAGCAAGGAGGAGCCCAGCTGGCAAGTGAGGGGAGGGTTGGGCCATCAGCTGGATTTAGCACAGGCTGGCCAGCACCTGGGCTGCCTTTGGGGCAGAGTGGCAGCTGTGACCTGCTGGAGCCACAGAAAGGAGTTGCCCTGGTTGACAACAGGATCTCAAATCTACAATCAAATTAATCAGGTCTTTGAGTGATGGGTATGTAAATCCTGCTTGGGCTACACCCTGTGCTGAGCATGCTCTGGGAGAAATGGAGGTGATAGGGAGTGCCATGGGTGGGCGAAGGGGTAACTGCTAAATAAATGTATTGCATAAGAATAAAACCAAAAAGTGCTTTTTGGAAGCCAAGGTTGTTATCTCTTTTAATTAGTACCCTAAAAACCAAAAGAAGAATTAACTGATAATAATACCATTGAAGCACTCTTGAAAGTTTTGTTTCAAGTGAAGCATTGTTTGGCTTGTTGTGACCAACCATCCCTGAGAGGCTACCACAGACATGAATAATATGACAAATGCCATTCTTTGTGTGAACAGCACTTATTTCCATTTCAGTGCAATGAAACCTGAGATGCCAGAATGGTTAATCCCATTTAGTGCTACTGCCAAGTCAGAAATCTGTCAGCATTATGTTTTCAAATGATGACAGAGGCAGTTTGCTTGCAGCTCTCAGCTTGCAAGCTCACAAATGCCAGTGACTCCTGCTTTCCTTAAAGCACTATTCCTTGTGAACAGAATACCATGGTTTAAATAGGGTACTTAAATTGCTGTTTCATTCATTCAGCTTCTCAATAATTCATTTATTAATTTATTTATGGCTTAATTTACTTGGCTTTATTAAGAATAGATGCTTCTGCCCCTCAATATCCACCTTCAGAGCAACATGGGTATGCAGGTAGAGTACAGGGGTCTCTGCCAAGCACAGCTTTTCTCAGCTTCCCACCAAGTACAGAAGACCCCAGGGGGAGCCTTGCTGCTGGAGAGTGTGAAGGGAGAGAGAGAAGGCAGGTGGCCAGAGAAAGGGGGTCAGACAAGGGCCACAAGCACGAGCAGCAGCTGTGCTAACACCTCTGTCTTTCCCTTTCTGCAAGGAAAGAGTGGTCATCTCCTGTCACCCATCCCTCTCCTAATAATAGATGACCTCAAGTCAGAAAAAAATAGAGGTAATGGGATTTTATTTTCTCTGTCAAAACATTACTATTAAATACTTAGAACAAATACACAGTTTTTTAGTCTAAGCAATGATGTTATGGCAGTTGAAGTTTTTTTTTGTTTTAAAGATACAAAATAATGTACTTTTCCTTTCTCATATAAATACCACCACTTCAGCTTTCAGTCTTTGGGTGAAAGAAATGAAGCATTTCAACTATTTGTTAGCTTTCATTTTAACAACATTTTTGCATATGTTACTTTTAAAAAAAGTATAGAAATGTTCTTTGTTAAAAATATGAGGATATGAGAAGAAGGTAGAAACAGTAAGAAAATGCCAGAGTAGCCCTATACATCATTTCTGTTCTACCTCCAGACTGGAGATTGAGGAATCAGAGGGAGAGTTGTTGAAGCAACCAGGATGAGGTGAAGAAGTCCTCAGGTTAAACAATACATTCATAGAATTTTAAAATAAATCATGGGACTGCTAAAATAATACACACTTGTTCTTAGGCAGACAAAGAGATACTTCTCAGGAACATGTTAGGAATATTTTCTCTGCCTCAACTGCAATAAAGGGTCAAAGATGCTCATGGTCCCTAAGGCAAATCCTCTTACACTTAGGAAGCGTCTACATAAAAGGATCTTTATCAAGAAAGGTGTGTATATGCAACACTGAAAATAACTCTGACAAAATCCAAGCATTATTTAAATCAGAGTTATGTTTTCTATTGTGTTTTACTTTGTTCCCTCTATCTCAAAATAAAAATGCAAACAGAATTATTTCAAAAACAGATGATGCAACACATTAGAAATTCTCTTGAGACTTTTATGCAAGGAGGCACTGTATATGTGGGGCTGTTTAATGTAGAGATGAGTGAGGTGCAATAAATAAATATTTTCAAAACAGAAAAATACAAATAATGTAAACTCACAGACAAACATAAGAATGTATACTGAACTTGAATATCAGAAAATGTGATGAGCTAAAATAGAAAAATCTGTGAAACTTAACACAATATAACATTGCTGTTACCAACAGCTAACAGGATATCACAAAGGGATAGACCTGTAAAGGTTAAAGTAGTTCTGACTGTCTTATGACAATAATAATAGAGATAATTTTAAATAGAGAGCATCCCTTCAGATTTTTCTTTTGTAGCTGACAGATGCTGAGAGTAAGAAAGAAAACTCTTTTTTTTTGCCTGCAACAATTGCTTGTACTTTTTATACAATCATTTATGTTGTCATTTTCGGAGAAAAGTTATGGGATTTCATAAATCTCTGATCTTATAAAATACAAAAATTCCTTTGTTCTTGAAGATGAAAAACTGTCATGACCAAAATACCAGCTGAGCAGGAGGCAGGGAAGGAGAATCATATTTCTAATAGAAACACCAGAGATGTAAAGAAAATGCATTGCATAAGAAGTAAGATATCATATATGGGAATTATCAAAACATAATGTTTTTTCTTTCTAGTAGGTTGTTTTGAGGTTTTTTTGCCATGGATGTAAGTTCTTACATGCTTGGCATTAACAGCTTTTTCTTTATTCTTTCAATGGTTATATATTTATTGTTGGTCAGTTTCTTGTGAGGTCATTCCCAAAATAACTCTACAAAGTAAGCTGTAATGGAAAATTTCTCATGCCTTCAAAGGAAAGAGAATATGAGCACAGAGACAGAGTCAAAACTCTCTCAAACTAAGCCCTCTGTGCCTGTTGTTGGTGCCGAGGTTGATGTTCCCATCACAAATGCATTCTTTCTACATGTGCAGTAAGGATCCTTGAGCTGCTGACTTAAGTGCATTCTCCTCTCCTTGAGAGGAGAATTCTTTACAGCAGGATACTGCTGCTGCTGCCTGGGATAGCAGCAGTGCTGTATAGATGTGTAGGTATCAGATACACACAATATAACACATGTAGTATTTTATGTATGTAAAGTACATATAAAATTAGAGGGAGCCGGGAGAGATCAGAATTAGGAATGGCTGGAAGGTACAATGGAAACTGAGAAATAGAGAAAGTATGGCATGAATACATTGTGTAAACTGGTGTGAAATAAGATACTAGTTTTTGCAGTGCTAAAACTGTGCTCCACTCTGGGTAATGTTACCTGATGTGTGCAGCCCCTTGGAGGCTACTGGTCACTGTTGCCTGTTATGACAAATCTGTATGAGCTGTACAAGTAGTCAAAGCACCCCTAAACTGTAACTACCTCCTGGCAGCCCTCCCGTCTCCAGATGGAACTTCCAATATGATTTGGGCCCACTGATATGGCAATTCTTTGTGTATACAAGGAGAGTTTTGCCCATTACCTGTTTAAAGGATCCCAACCCCTCAGAAGGAATGTGAAGCATTAGCCCCTTGGCCACAGGCTGGCCAGAAATGCATTGGCCTCATCAGTCTTGCCAGCAATCTGTATGAAACAGTCTTAGCAAGAGGTGAGCATGTCTGAACACAGTTTGGAGATTTTTGTGCTAGGAATTGTCTAATCCAGGGAAGAGGCAGGGTAATGGAGGGGGTTCCTGCTAAGTAAAGTGGCAGGTGTGATCCTATACCTGTTATAGGTCTTTTCCTGCCTCTGTGGAACACACAGAGTTAAGTTCTGGACGTCTTCTTTCTCAGATTAAAGATGTCAGTAACTAAGGAAAGAAAAGTGATTTACCTTCAGATAGTTCAGCTGACCTTACACATTTATCACTTCACAGGATTTCATTTTTTCAATGGAGTCTATTGTTTCAACACCATTACCTCCACTTTTAGCAAAGACAATTACAGGGCATTTATTTATACACCAGAGACACATTGCTTAGATTTTTACATTCTTTTCACCCAAAATAGGTCTGTCACGAAACAGTTGTTTGTCTTAAGCAAATATTTTTTTCTCTCAAAGTTTTACTTAGAAATGCCCAAATGTCTTTTTATTTGCACAAGACAAAGACCTTTTTTACTGCCTGTGACAAGTGAAGAACAGGTTGAGGTAATACACTGGCAGGACATGGATTACTTTGCTAATGTCATACCATTGTGTGGACAGACTTTATTTAAGGATTGTTTTTGGGAAGTTTTTATATTCTCTTAGTTGAGCTAAAATTTATCTTTCTATCAGATTACTGTGTAAACAAATAGCAAGTTACTAATGTCCTACTTAAAATTTCTTAGCAACAAGAAAAACTCAGTTATTTTTGATTTTAAAAATATTATTATTTAACATAAAGATTACTTTTTATTATTTAAAAGACAGATTATTATTTTAAAGTATTGTTGCTTTAAAAATGCTCTACTCCATCCTAGTGCCCTGCCACCAGCCATGTGATAATTAGTGAATGCATATTATCACCTAAATAATTTGAAGATTAGGAAATCCCCACTTTTTAATTTGTTTTTAATTTACAAAGTGGCCTGGTTCCATGTGCGGAATAGGGCTTTCTATGCCCCTGACTTGTGTTCATCACTGAAGTTCATGGCAGCATTGCAATATTCATTCCACCTGCCTCTCTTGGCCATGGCCAGCTGGCTGTGGTGATGCTCTGTTCAGACACACCACGGCAGCAGAAAGGTTACAGGACCCTCTTACTTCATAACCTTTAGCTGAAAGCTGTTCCTTAAATGCAGTTGTAAAATCCCACACATGCTGGAAGTGTGCCAGGACGTTAAACCCCAGAAACCATGGGAACTATGACTGATTTTTCTTGTTGGGCTAAGCCATGAATACCTTGAGGTATTTTATGCTTCCAGCTCAAAAGTGCTCACCATGTAATACTAAATAGCTGTAATTTTTCTGGTTGACTTTTCTGATCCAGTGCATATACCTGAAGGAGGGATGTTGAAGGACAAGGAGAGAGCTGTAACACCCAAACAGTGCTTCTGAGATCATGGGATGAGAAAACAGAAATGCCATTGCACTATCCCTATCCATGTATCACTACTCTATCCAGTCTTAGTCATAGGAAACTCCATTTGAAAATAGGAAATTTTCACTACTGAAGAGCCTGTAAATTCAGTTTATTTTATTATGCAAATTTGAGAACCTTTATATTTTATGATTCTTGATGCCAACTCACTAATAAAGCATCCTTTGCAAAACAGTGCCCTAGAATTCTTTGTTGAGTCAAATTTAATAAGCTGACATTCCTAGATGCCCAAGGCATTTGGAGAAATTACTATTGCATAGAGATGACAAAAGTAGTGTCAATTTGTCTTATTTTAGTTACAATTAAACCTATGTACTGCCCTTTAATGAAATCTGTCCTTGTGGGCATTTTCAGTGCTTCAATAACTTTAGGAAAGAATGATCAAAAGAAAATATAGCAGTAGGACATAAAACTTCCTTACTCCAAAAAGGCAAAGTAGTTATGCAGGAAATAGGAAGGTAAACACCAAATGCAAAGATTGGGCTACAAGCTCTTGTGAGATGGTAAATGCTCCAGCAGATGGAAAAAGAAGCAGACTGAACAGAAACAAAAAAAGCCCTAGTTTTGCTAAAAATAGGAGGCAAAGTTGGACTGCATATCTGTAAATCTGAATGTAAAGTAGCATCTGAAAATCAAATAGTGAATTTGATCAAAAATATATTTCAACTAAGATATATTCTCAGAGAGAATAATGGGATCTAGACAAAATTAATTGTCTCTCTTGTAAGTCAGGACAGTGTTAACATTGACTAAAATAACATTGAATTTGAATTACATTGCTCTGAACACTTCCACATAATATTAGTTCTGGCATGCATGATGTTACAGGTCCAGATGACACCACCTTTAGCCTACCTTCAGTCTAAGTCCATAAAGAAAAAGATACCTTTGTATGTTTTGCTTGTTTTGGTTTTTTTTTCTTTGTTATTTATCTTCAGGTGCATTTGAAGTTTATGTGCCACAGTAGATTTTTGTAGATATTGATACTTTTATTATATTTGTCGAGACACTTCATGGCTTCCTTGGAACTTTGTTGGCTATTTCCACTAGTAAGAAAACTAATTACATCAGTAACTGATTACAGGAGTATTTCTGTCTTTTCTGGTTTACAGAGGCTTGTTGCACATCCTTGTTGCCGTGAACATATGATCATATGCACCATAATCAAAGATATACCTGTTAATATCCTTTGTAACCCAGAATTCTTAAGCATGCCTTTAAATCCAGCTCTGTGCAGATTAAATGGGATATTTATGGGATACAGGTGGACTGACCCTTATATGTCCAGCACCTCCTAAACACTTAAGTGCTCAGCTCCTTTCTTCCCTCTGTTCACATAGTAATATAATACAGAATAAAAATGCTTATTATTTTAGTACATACTGGATTTGGCTACTTTAGTTCTCACAGGAGTCAAAAATTAGAAAATGCTTCAAAAACTAATTAAAAAAAAATAGTTTTGGACAACCTTTCTTTAAAGGCTTCTAGACTATTTTTTTACATCACTACAAAATCCCTCCAGAGTACAAGATGCTATTGTAAAATGAATATTCCATTGAAGGCACAATCACAATTACTAAAAATAAGGCATGAAAGAGAACATCAGAAATATCAAATGGTGTACGATTGAAGTAAAATAGAAGGGTATCTTCCTGTTACAATGTGGGAAAAAATGTCAGGCAGAAAATGAAAATTTCTCCACATTGGTTGATCTAAACAGAAAAGAAAGCCCTAAACCTGTAGCAACCTGTATCTAACTTACATTGTTAGATAATACTAGCGACTTAAGATGCTGAAAAAGGCTTCACAAATATACATCATTATCTAGAAACATTTCAACCTCATGAAAATTAGCAGGAGCAAAGAATTTAATTAAAACAATCATGATATAGCTGTGGCAGTAATTTTAAAATTTTTTTTTCAGGTAAAGGAAAGCAATTCAGTGAACTAAACCGGCCATATTTCAGAGGCAAGTTCGGTATGAATGAGCCACTATGGAAAATTATCAATATCCACTGCCTTCCAGCACAGGTAAAAAGGTCCAAAATACAAAACAACATGTACTGCAGAATCCTGTTAAATAAATGCTTAAGAAAGTTTTAGAGATCTGACTTAAGTCAAATCTTTCCCAGCTGTATACACTGAGGGAGAGTGGAGTTGGACCTTCAATGAAATGAGCACACAATAAAAGGAATTTGAATCAGGCTGATTGTATTTGCAAGATTACTAAGAATTTTCAATGTGCTGTATGCAGTGATTCAGCAAAACAATGCAAACCCAGAAAACCCAGGAAAATGCATATAATACTGGTAGGAGGTAACTATAAAATAAATGAAATGGAATCTATGGAAACTGCATAACTAAAAGCTATATCTAACCTATGAAAAGGGCATCATCAAATGAGTATACAATTTTTTAGCCGGTATTTAACATGACTCCATACAAAGAAAAGCAAAACAAAGAGAGAATAACCTTAAAAAAAAATCCTGATCAAACATTTCTCTCTTCCTGCAGTCAAGGACATGATGGCTCAGAAGCATTCATCTACCAACATCACTCTGGCATTTCTCCCAGAACTTTCAGGGTCTACTTGGCAGAAAATATGTAGCTGAATAATTTTAGCATACTGAACATCTTTCATCCCATGCATCAGAGTCTTCTTCATGGTAGCTCCGCTCAAGCTGCAGGAGTGTAACCAGGAGCAACCTCTGTATTTCAGCTTCCTCAGTGACAGGAAGGAATCACTGAGAGCCTCTGGGCTATTGTTGTACACAACAGCCTAAGCTAAGTGTTAGATCACCTCTGCATGTGTAGGAGCAAAGAGGAAGGGATACACATATGTCAGACCAAAGACAGCAGTCCTCATCACCTGGCATTGGTAATCAATTCTAGAAAGGGTTATGGTCAATACAAACACTACCAAGAACATAGTGACCTCCTATTCTTGAACTTACAGGTCAATATCAGCAATATCAGTATGGCAAAGTCCATCATACCCAAATGAATTTACCAATCTTAGAGCAGCCCACAACCAGTACTCAGGAACAGCATGATCTTGGTTCTGTAGCAAAGACAAAACTGAGTTTGAAATACACCTCACATGTAGCTGTTTTCTTTCCCTCACAGAGAATTTCTTCTTTTACTCCTCTTTGCCTGAAAGGATATCCTCACCTTGTTGGTGCTGAAGGAGAACCCTCACTCCAGCTCAGGTGATGTGCATTTTCCACCATGAGATCCTCATCAGAAACAGAACACAGCATTGCATCAGGTCTTCCTCCTGCACACCTCAGTCAAAGTTTAGAAAGTGAAATCTCACCAGCTTCTACTTCTCTGAATGTTAATTTTCTCATCTTTCCATATGGCCTGCTTAGAGGTTAAGTGATTTAACATGTTCAATTTAGAAAGTCTTCTTTCTCAAACATAAAACATAAACATAGCTGTAGCACAGAAAGTCCTTGTGTGACTCCTGGGGTATGTGTCAGACAATCATATTGTGGCCAGTACCTGCAGCATATCCATACCAGCTCCAGAACTAGCCCACAAGAAAGTCAAGTGGCTGCTTTCTCAGAAGATGTCCAAACCTACTGGAGTAGGTTTTAAACTGAGCTTATTACCATTGTGACCTCTCTTATGATTAAATACTACAATCAAAAAAAAAAAAAAAAAAAGATAATGGTCACAAAAAGAAAATACCAAATTTTGGAAGAGAGTAAACAGAGGGAAAAAAATCAAAAAAAGACTCAATGGGACAAAGAAGAACCTAAAGGAAATATTTTCAGAAAGTCAAAGGCTTCCATGCTTAAACAACAACTTCAAAGCTGAAACAAAATCCTTTTCAGACTTTATCAGTAGGTAAATAAAATTCAGTCCTCCTCTTTTGCATAGAAGTTTGGAAGGCCTAATCAACACAACCTTTTTAAAATTATTTAATATACACAAATTATATGAAGGACTGATGGATCATTACACGTATTGGGTGTAATCCACAAGCCACAGGGCAGTTATGGTTTATTGATTGACAAGATTTATTTCCACATTTCACTTTTAAGACTGTTACAGAGGGTTTGCATGTTTTTATTGCTTTCCACACCTTTCCACCCCCTCACTGCTAATTTAGGAGCTGTTAGTCTCAGTTCATAGTAATTGTGAGAAAATAAAATTCCATCTGTTTCTGTCAGGAAAAGGAAAGATAGGGAAGGGAATGAGAGAAGCAACAGAAAATTCCACTTGCTAGACAAGCTTTGCTGCTAGCTATTACTTTTCCAAGGATGCCTTACACAAAATACCTAGAACTGAGCATAAAATTTGTTCTTTAATTTTATGTATGTCCTTAAGTTAAGCACTTCCAAGAATATTGTGCAAAGCACTATTCTTTGACTGTTCAGCTAAATCCATAAATATGACTCCCATGTGCAAATAGTGCTATACAGAACTATTTAACTAATAAGTAGCCTAGAGCTCATCTTTTCCCTTGCTGGGTTTTCAGTTCCAGAAATATTTCTGATTGAATGTGTACGAATTCATGCCAGAGCTGTAGAGCATAATAGCAAAATTCAGGCTTCTGTCTTTGCAATCTGTCTTTCCAATAGTTTTGGAATGGCTTAAAGGTGAACAAATAACGAGGAGGAGAGACAGAGATGAGGAGGGAGACACATATGCTCAGACAGAAGCAGAGATAGATTTAGGATGAAAAGCCATTAAGAGTTAAATGATCTGCAAAGAGTAAAGCCTTGAAATTAAATTTCACTTGATATCAAATAGGAGATTTAAAAGTGGTATGTTAGAAGAGGCTCCTCTCATAAAAATGCAAATAGCAGCAAGCTGTTTTAATTATAGGCTGTAAGTGTTGCATGATGAAAGACCAGAAAAAAAAATTCAGAAAGGAGCAGAACTATAAACCCTTCCCACCGGTATTTTCAGGTCTTTTTTTAAACAACAGTAATTTCAATCAAACAATATTTTGCAGCTACATTATACTTTTTTTTTTTTTCAAGTTTGTCGATAGTTTGGCACATGAATACAGTGGTGGGATTTCTTCTGCTTGGAGGTATCCCTTCAAGGAGGATCTTGCAACTAAAAAGACAGGATATTGTCTGCTTCTGAGGGATGGAAGTGCAGGCGTGAATCCTATTTTCCTCCTCATTCAGAGACCTGCATACACTGCTGCCAATGGCAAGAAGATTAGATCCCATAATCCAGTTCCCTGGAAGAAAGAGATGGAAGTGTCTGGATAAGGCAGCTATAGACCATAAAGCTTTGCCAGCAAATGAGGCAGATCTCCCCTACAAGCAGCTGTACATAATGCAATCCATTAATCTTCCACAAGTCATTAGTTCATTTCCAGTATAAAACAGTGCTTGCTGGCAAGAGGAGGGGATAAAGAAAGCACATATTCAAATATGCTCTACCTAAAGGTAATAAATATATGAGCAGTTCACCTTAGTAGCAGAAGCGACAATTCTCTCGTCCTTTCTACCCGCTGTGGCACACAGCAGCAAGCTCTGTCTGAACAATATTTATGCTTGCCAGCCTCCTAAATTCTAATCTCTCCCCTCCTTCAGTGAGGAAAAAAAAATCCCTTTACTTCCATTCTCAAATGGAAAACGAACTAAAACTAAACCACAATCTTTCAGGAATTAAGTATTTGTTTACAAAACAGGTTACAGAATACATTAGTTATGTGTGTTTAAAGTCTGGGAACATAGTGGTGATGGGTGCTTCATAACAGATAATAGCTCTGAAATTGACAAAGGGAAAAATAGTAAACCTCCCAGTAGTCAATAATATATTAAATCCCTGTTGTTTGTATTATGTTTTAGAGAGGCAAACACTGCTTTCCCAAGACTTTTTTTTACTTTCCTTCAGTAGATGTCACTGTAGTACAGGATAATCAGTTCCAACACAGTTTGGAGAAAAGGATATTAGTTTCACCAGGGAGTGGGCCACAATGGAGAACTGCAGCCTTATGTTTTTAGGTTTTCCACAGCGAGTATCAGGCTGCACATCCAGATTTTTTTTATTTTTTTTTTTTTTCTGGTTGGAGATCAAACACAAGAAACATTTCACTGTTGTTAAAATGATACCATGGAAGCTAATCTGGGACAACCATCATTCTGAACCAAAACCAGCTACTGTGTGATTCATTCATTTTGCCTCTGAGGATTCAAATCACCACCTTTTTTCTGATGCAGCTTCCAACCAAGTCATTAATCCCACATACTCATTATTCTGATGAAGACTTGAACTTTTTTCTCTGCATTATTTGCCATAACTTGAAAGCAAAATCTCCACCATACTAGTTCTTAAATTTTCTGATTTAATATATTTCAATTTTAAGATGCTTACGTAGTAAAACAAAATGTTGGTTTTAACCAGAGTCAAGGCGTCTTACTCAAGAAATCTTCAGACCTTAGCTGACAATGAAAATACATGAAACTAAGAGGAGAAAGTTGAGAAAATCCATTTGAAAATATTCCTGGAAAATCCTGTATGCCAAACACAGAAGGATTGAAGCCAAAAATGGAAAATAACATAATGTATGTGAGAAGTAACATCAGAAACTGAGGAGGGTTTTGCAAGATTAAAAACATACTTTCAGCAAGCTCATGTACAGTTAAAGAAATGTGGTTGCTAACAGAGTCATCAGAATTTAGTCAGAGCGTACAAACTCCTCCTCTCTTAGTCATTCCTAGAAAACAAATCAGAACCACAGTCTGCTGCAGCTCCCCAGGCCTAACAACTAATGCCCTTCTCAAAAACAGGAAGGAGAAAGCTTCTCTTGGAAACAAGATTTTTGTGGGCATTATGACTGAAATGCTAATGCTGGTGGAGAGCACCATGGTGAGCACACAAGACAGAGACCAGCAGACCTTTCCCCAGGACAGGTGAGAGCAGAACCCTTCACCTGAGGAGCCCCAGCTGCCAAGCTATTTTTACAAGGACTGAGCGGTGAATTCAAGCAAGATGGATCCCGTCCCAAAGCTTTGCATGTAAAAACACACACTTTGAATTTCACAGGAGCCAAAGCTGCCTGCCAGGAACATTAGGAGGAATTCACTCAGGCAGTGGGTGTTCTCTGCTCACATGGGGAAGCTCCCTTTTGATCTCTGGGCATGGTCTTATGGACTGTTCTCTGCAGAAAGCCAAGCTCCAGGTGACAGAAGCACAGCAAGGCTCATGTCCAGGAAAAAAAAAAAGGTATCCATTTCCAAACAAAGTAGAAGCAGCTGCAGAAACAGGAAAGTCCCTAATACAGAAACCAACACTATTATCAAGCAGCAGAGCCCTCCAGTGCAGATTGCTGAAATAAACCTGGTCTCAGCTATTTAGGTTGCATTCAGGCTGAAGTCTATATTAGGCATTAGTACAGGCATCATCCAAACAGATCTGCCAAATGTGGTGAAACAAAGATCTGAACTTGTTTAGGAATGGCACTATTAACATCTACTCCTTCTCTCAGCTAAACTAATCACATGACACTTTATTAAATATAGTTTCTATCAGCCTTTCCAGCACCATCTAATGAACACACAGAAGATGACAGAGTAGGAATCCATAGTTCATTTCCTGCTGCTCTCTCCAGAGAAAAGCCCACACATCTCAGTAACTATTTGCAGATGATGTCTGGAAAGAAAAAAGAAAAATATTTTGAGGGACTCTGCTTTAAAGCCACCTTCTAGTAAGGTGGCTAAGCAGAATGAATTTAGGATCATTATTTTTACCATCCAAGTTTGAAAATGTTGTCTTTATGCTACATTTTCCTTTCTTACTGCTTCTACCTGTCGTGTTCCACAGCTTCAAATTTCACACCTACACCCTTCTTTCCTCCTACTCTCTTTGTCTCTGTAAAATCCCCTGTCATCCATGACTTTTTCATATATCATTCCTTTCACCCTCACCAAGTCCTGGATAATTTTTTTAACCTTCCCTCTCTTTCAGAAGTTTCTCTTTTCCATTCATCTCTATCTCCCCAGATAAATTTCATGGCAGTCACACTGGACTTTAGCTCTTTCCCTGTCCAGGCTCCTCCCAGGCTACATCCCTTTTACTGTTTCTGCATTGTTAGCAGCATTAAACGTGGCCCTTCTCACTTCTCCCTATCATTTTCTTTCTGTCTGCTCTCCATCTTCAGCCTTGTCCTTTGATTTCAGCTCAAGGCATTTTATTTTCACTGTATCCCATATAAGTCTTTACCAAATCACTTGAGCCTTTGGCTAAAGAGTCCCATGTCTCCCTTCTGTGTTCATTCCTCCTTCAGTTCAGCCTATAACCAGGATTACAGCTTTGCACTGAGTTTCATCAGCCATATTCTTGAATCTCTGATGCTGTGTTCCTCCCTTTTAAACAATGATCATATACCTTGCACCCTCATACTTGAGGTCATCTTCTCCCTCAAGCTTTGCCAGTCAATCCTTCCACAATTTTCAGATGATCAGTAATTCTTGTTATTTGTCTCCCTTTTCTTTTCCCCAAATTTCTTCTCTCCTTTCTCTTTTTACCCCATGGATTGTTGTTAATTTTCTACCTCCTTCACTTCACCCCTTTTCTCCACTGCAAGCCTTTTTTATCCATTTATATTTCTTCCTGTTTCCTAGTTAAGTAATTCTCCATTCTCCAGTTAGGGAACATCTGTCATCTCAAGTAGGATTTTTAGCTACCCTGAATCATCCTCCCTTTTACCCTGCTCCTACATCTCCTTCACTCTCCACATTGGGATTTCACCAATCTCTTCTGCATGAAGACATCTACTTTCCATCACTTCCCTTTCTGTAATTCCTTTCCTTCTTCCATGTCATATCTTAAGAATTTCTCTTTTCCAACTCCTCCATTTGCCTCAGTTCTTCCATACCGAGAAAACTGTTGTTCACTCCTCCTTCAGTTCTCACGCTCCCACCAAAAACATTCTTTTTCTGATCCCCTCTTCTCACTAGCTACAAACTGCTCTGCTCCTCTTTCCCAGTTCCAAGCTCATTAAATTTATCTCTTCTCCAGTTTCATTCCAGAGCCTCTCTAAACTAGGTTTCTCCCCTTAGACATAACACAATCTGCTTTTACCTTTGACTGTTACTGGTTTTGAACTGAAGTTGAAAAACAATAATCCATTACTGACACCTTGTCCTCCTTAAGTTTCCATGATTTTTCTTTTGTTGTTTTCTCTCTGTGCATCTATCCCTTACCACTTCATGTCCTTTGGCATTCTTTCAACACCCACCTCCAGCATTTATGAAAATGTGACCCTATGATGATTTAGTTATTGTTTTGAATATTCATCTCTTCACTGCAGATCTGACTGTTTTTATTCAAAGGAAAACCTCAGAAAATTTGTCTCAGATTTGCTTTCCAGGGACACGACCCCAAGAATGATGTGTTTAAAACAGCACATTCAGTTGCCATCTCCTTTGCAGTCACCATGATAAATCATATCTAGCCTGCCACTTATCTGCACTTTCCACCTCCATCTTTTTTTTCATAGCCAAATTATGCTGAAATCCTAACTAGACTTTTTTCTAATGTTTCTAGTAGAAGGCTTTTTGCATTTATATGCATACTTAAAACTCATCCAAATTTTCATTATGCCACACATTTATTGCTGCAACATCTGTTTTCTTACCCTTGCCATGAACTACCTTAATAATTCATCATCACTATGGGAGATGGCAAGTTATAAATCTTCCTCCCCTCCAACTCTCTCTTTGTTCCCTCCATCTTTACTGCACCAGGATACACGGTCTTCATTTTGAAGTCCATTTACATTTTGTCCCCACTGTATCACCTACTAAGCTCTCACATCCACCCTAGCCAGGATGGTAGGTATTGTTTGCTTGCTAAAAAATCAGGAATGCACATCCATGTTATCTCCTGTGTGCTCCTGCATGTTCTTGCTGAGTTCCTCAAAAACATTAGGAAAGCCGCTTTAGTACTTTCCTCTAAAATCTCTGTTTGAGGTTCAGCTCTGCCAGGATGCTGCAAATTTGGATACATTTAACCAACTGTTTAACATGTGTGTGAAATAGGATGATCCTATTATTTTGTATTTGTATGAAACCTGATCTATCTAAGTAGAAATTTTGTCCAAGATTTAGACTCATTTTAAGAAAAATTGTAATGGTAATACATATTACAATAAATAAAAAATTGTAACATCTTAACTGCATTGATACTGTTGTCCAATCCCGCTTTCTCTGCTATATTTAAACTCAGATTTTAGAACATAACCTTTTGTATGTCAGGCTACAAAAACACATACACATCTTTCCCCTGACTAAAAATACATTTAAAGAAAGTTATATTTTTGATTTAATTTGAGATCACATTTAGTGGTACATCAACCTAGGTGCCGTATTTCATATATTACATCAAGTTTTTGGATTGTGTATACAGACATTAAATGTAGAAGCACAGACTCTCCATGAGGCTTGGCTTAATAAGACAATTTAAGAATTTTATTTCTTTTAGAAGGCAGGGTGACTCTTCTCTTATATGGAAACATTGCCTCTTAAAAATTAGGTCAAAAGAGCCCCCACATGAGGGATACTTCTGGTATGGTTGAACACAATAGTAACTACATAGTTTAAATGCAACCAAGAGAGAAAGTAGTAAGAAGGAGAAGTCAGACAGAGAAGGAAAGTATAGTATTTAAATATAATAAAAGGGACATGCTTTGGGAAACTATGTAAAGCTCCAAATGTTTTGAAAATGGGACTAATTTAAAGAAAATAATCACTACAAAAATATGTGAGCTCTGCTATCTAATCTGTTATCATCAGTAGGGACACCATAGGGACACTCATTCGGACATTACTGTTAGCAATGCCAGAGCCCCATGGAGGAAAAATAGGTGGGAAACAAAGGGATGTATAAGTCTATAATGATATATTGTACCACTGTTCTGAGATGAAGGTGAGGGCTGCAGCATTGAAGGGTCTAGACAACCAGGAATTGCCCTCAAGAGCTTTACACACAGACTACTGCAGCAGAAAGCAACCCTGCAATCATGTCCTCTTACCCCTGTCTTGTTCCAACCAAATGCTGACATAAAACTATGAATTATGCTCAAGGATGAAACGTGTCATGGGCAAACCTACCTATGTGCATATTGAATGTGCTTATTACACACAGTAAGAGATATTAGGATGAATGAAATCCATTAACCACAATTGATCATTATTATTGAAATAAAGATGTACAGCTCTTGAAATATCAGAATGTCTAAATTACTGTAGTCTGGTACAAATATTTTTTTAACTTTATTCTGTCTACTATTTTCTTGTCATAGAGAAATAACAAAAGCACATTGATTTTAGATTTACAAAAGAACAGCAAGTGTTTTTACTTTGCTAAAAGTCAATTTACTTCATTGGAAAATACAATGCAAATGGTCGCTTGCACACATAGGTCATTTTCTTCAGGTATAAGCACTGTCATAAGTACAATAAATTAAAATAAAAAGTGGACTGAGTTCAGAATATCTAAAATTAAATGCCAACAACTCAGTTATTCATCTTTGCTTCTGCAAGTCAAAACAGTCACATTCTGGTCTCAGGTTATAATTAGGCTGAGTCCTGCCTCTGTAAAAGCAGAATGTGTATCTTGCAATCTACCCACGTATGTTTAGGAAGCCAGCAGAAAGGGCAATGCTAATGCATAGGGGGAGAATACAGCAGGTGGTTAAGCAGCACAGAAAACCTATTTTTAAACTAAGAGGCAGAGAGTAGGTAAGCTCTAGATAACTGGTACTTTTCATAGCCTAAACAAGTCTTGTTAAAGAAGACAGTAAGACTATTTCCTAAGGACCAAGTATTATTTTTCTTCTGTTACTTTCCTGCCCTTGGAAGGACTTCATCTGGCTTAGAAGTGCTGGGCAGAGCTGCTTGTATTTCTGTCACGGGGAATGTGCAGAAAACTCTCATCCCTACTGGCACACACCCCCCACCCATACCAGGAACACCTTGTGCAGTGAACCACTTGCTGTTTTGGTTGCATTGCTCACCAAACGAAGGAGGAAAGAATTGGTTTGTAGTCCTTGCATAGAAATGATTCCACAGGAAGGAATAAAGCCATAGCTCTTTGATCATGAGCCTAATCTTCAAAATTAAAGGATCAAGAGCAATACTTGCAAATTACACATTTAAAAATATACATTTTAGGAAAAGTTTTGTAAAAGGATGTCAGTGCAGACTCTGCCATCTGAGAATTGTGACTGTTGCATGTATTAAACGTGCAACACTGTATAGGAAATTCACCATAAAAATTATTTTAAAACTGCTGATTGCTCAACTGAGAGCTTGGTTCCCAGGAAAGCAACAGCTGGTTTGTAGAGAACAATAATAAAACCAGCATCACTCCCATTTGTTACACTGTTTTCTCTTAAGACCTTAGAAAAGAAACAATATCTATTGACTATTTCATGGTTTTTCTTTCTCCTGTAATGTAATGAAATGTCATTGCAAGAAAGAAGAAACGAATATTCTGCTACTATCCATGTCCAGTTTCTGCACTTTTCAGCTAAGAAAAACTCCCATTGGTTTTTGCCCTTTTAAAGACTCTTCTAATGCCATGATAATATCTTGGCCCATCCAGATCCATTCATACCTCACTAAACTAATGCTCGTTACTCAATGTCCTCTTGTTTCTCACTTACAGTTATGTCCACGTCAAATTTATTCCTACCTGGCTCTTAGTGTCTGTGAAAATACAGATGCAATGGGTCAGCAGGTCTCTCCTTCCAGGCTGTACGAGATGTGTTGGCCACCAAAGCAGGAGCTGCCTTTGCACCTTGCTGATGTGGTGACTCGCAGGCGCTCCAGAGAAGTAGGACACGTGTAGGACTTGTCATTTCTCACCATTTCCAGCAGAACACATCAGACTGCTCTGATCTGCACTGGAGGGACAGCCTGACACTGAGACAGCTAGTTTGTGGGACCAAAAAGGGAAGTCAAGGCAATCTGGCTGCTACTTTCAGGTGTTTGTCTCCGGCCTTGATCACTCCACAATCCCTTTAGGAGTTCCTAAAGAAAACAGTTAGGTGGCCCTTGGGAAACTTGGGTGTTTCCCCTTTTCTAAACAGGAAGTTTGTCTAAAAAAACCCTATCTTGTTATGAATGAGACCTGCTGTTTATTTGTATTCAGAGTCATATATGCTCACTTCACCTGGTAAAACATATTTTTCCTATATTTTGTTTTAGTGACTTTGCGGAATGTAGTTTAGCTTGCCAAAACAAAACCTCTACAATAGATGTGAGTGTCAGTAAAAAAGGGTTTGGCCTCCACATCATGCCTGATTTGAAGGGTTCACATTAGAAAATTCCATCTTTATAACTGAGTTAAATTAGCCTTAAACTTTTGGAGAAAGTGAACAAAGATCTGTTGTATTCTAACATTTCTGTTACAACCACAAGATGAGGGCAAAAAATGATGAATATGGAAGTAACCTAGAAGACAAGTGAGCTATGGTGTTTGATTTCAGACATGTAAATTATGGACTGCTGTCTGTAGTCAAGCTCCTCAAGATTAAAGTTTATAAGAAAGTGTTTTATCTTGTCTGTCAAATAACATATTTCTCTCACACACACCTTTCAAAAGTAGACAGATCTCAGTAAAAGGAGTAACTACATCATGCTAGTGCATGTAACTGGTTACCAGTGAGAAGCACTGTAAAAAAACTATTTTTTTTGTGTATAAGTTATAAGCAAAAAATTCTCAGGTCTGATTTTGCTACCACAGTGGTTGTCTATATGCTTTCTCTATGTGCTTTACAAAAAACTCTATGTGTGCTACATTTCTTACAAGCTGTCCTCATATTAAAATGATAAGTTACACTGATAGAAAAAAAACGTTTTCATTGCTAACATATGTTATTAGAAGTTCATTAAGTTATTTTTAATCATTAAACCATTATCCATTTATCTTAATTTTAAACTTGCAGCACCACTGCCTTCTATCCTGGAATCTGTTGCAGGTGTAGGGAGATTCATAAGGACCACAAAAGTCATTGACAGTATCAGCAACAGCAGCGGCGGCAGCACATTTTTTACTTCAGTTCAGGTTATCCTTATAGCTGTGGATGATGTGATGTACTCCTGACACAAGAATATGGGATGATCCATAGCTGAACTGGGAGTTCTGGCAGACTTTTAAGCATCAAAGTTTTTAAGTATCGACTGACTGCCAGCTGTGAACCAGGAATCAGCTCTTTCAGATGTTACATTAGAACCCCCCTGGGACCTTGCTTCTGAACTACAAAGCTCCAAATCTTCAACTACAGTGGCAAGCACCAAGGTCTGACAGACCTATGTAGAGTAGAGTGCAACCCTTGGTGCTGAGGGCCTGATCTTCAAGCTGTACTCACCTCAAGGATTCCTGGTGTTTGACTAGTTCACTGTGAGTCCCACCCAGGGCTCATTTGTGGCTGGAATGCATTAGTTTAGCTTTGCACAAAAGGGTCTATTTCATGGCTCAGACACCACTCCACACTCTGAGTTACAGCGCTGTTAGCAGAGCTGATGACAGCATTTACTCCAAAACTGCATCCCCGATCCAAACTAAAACACTTCAGTGCCCCAAGGCTCATGAAGCAGTCTGTGTGGAACAACAAACTAAAATGAGATGCCTGATTTTTATGCATTGCAATGCCTTAAATTCTGCTATCTGTCTGTGCAGATTTTTCTAGTGTACATATCCTTAAAGAAGAAATATGCTTTTGGTAGCAATACTCAACCATTGCTGAATTCCGCGGCATGTTATGTCCATTGGGCTTCATAACATTTTTCTAATTTAAATAACCATTGAAGCAAACTAAGAAAATGGGTGTCGAGTTCAAGCGTCCATAACTTGCAGAGCTACGTTTTGCTGTGATACATCTAACATTCGATGTCTGCTGGAAAGTGGCTTTTAGTTTAAAACTGTTATTGTGTGCGAGCAAAGCTAAAAGGTGAAAAGCCCTACAGGCGCCAGCAACAGATTCTGAAAGCCCAGATTAGAGTTTTGTAAAAAAAGGATAAGGGAGAAATGCTGAAGGGCTGGAGGCATGTTCACCGCGTCAGGAGCTGATGTGGGAAAAAAAAAAAAAAAAAAAAAAAGAAAAAAAAAAAAGATACTGACTTTAACCATCCCCTGCCGCTCTCCTCTCCTCCCATCCAGCAAAGGCAGCAGCAGCAGCTCCTCCGGCGCCTCTCCCGCCTCCCCGCCCGCACCCGGGTGACAAACGGCTCTGCGTGCCGGAGGCGGGGACCAGTCTCCATGCCAAAAAAAGAAATTAAAAAAATAAGAAGAAGCAGCCCGTCCGTTCCGCGGAATCCCCCGCACGAAAAGCCCCCTGCCCCCTCCCCGCCAGGGAAGGACACATCTCTCAGACCCTGCCCCGCTGCCGGGGACTGGCCCCCCGCCCCTGCACCTGCGGTGGTGTCCCCGTGTCCCCTCTGACCGGACCTGTCCCGGGACCCCCCAGCGCGACCCCCGAGCCCGCGCCCCCCGGACCCGCGACCCCCGCCCGCCGCGCCCCAACCCCACCGCTCCCGACCGGGGCGGGGCCAAGGGGGCGGGGCCAAGGGCGGGACGGTGGGCCCACGGCGAGCTGCTATTGGCCGAAGCGGCGTGGGCGGGGCCTGATGCCCCCCTGGCTCCTCTGCTATTGGTGAGCGGAGACGTCAGTGCGGGCCGGGGGCGGGCCCTCCGGCCGGCGGGGCGGGCCGAGCGCGGCGGGCGGGGGAGCGCGGCCAGGGGGCGGCGGCGGGCGGGGAAGCGCCGCGGGCGCAGCGAGAGCGGCGGCGGCGCCGGAGCGCAGGTAGGGGACCCGCACCGCGCCGGGAGCTCGCCCCGCGTTCCCCGCCGCCCTCACCTGTCACCGACCCGCTGCCGGGCTCCTGCCGCCGCTGCGGCGAGACAGCCCCGCGCCTCGCCCCTTCCCTCGGCTCCCCGAACGTCTCCTCTCCTCCCCGGCCGCCCGCGGTTCCCCCGCCGCCGCCGGGGCCGCCTGCCGCCCTCCTCCCGCCCCGCCGGGGCCGCTCCGCTCCCAGCCCGGGTGCGCCGGGGGGCCGGGAGGGGCCGGGGCGAGGCTGCGGGGCCCGGCGGGGTCCGGCGGGGTCCGGCGGGGCCGCTCTCGGGAGGGGCAGAGCCCGCCGGGGGTGCCCGGGGCGGGGGAGCCGCCCGAGGGATTCCGCCCCTGAGCCCGCTCTCTCCCCCTTCCTCCCTAACGCCTTCTTCCCTCGCGCTGGAAGGGCTTAGGGCTTTTGCTAAAAAAGATGCTCCATAGAGTATTATGATTTGGAGGAGGCAGTGTTTCTCTGTTGGGTGGGTTTGGGATTTTTTTGTGTGGTTTTGGGTTTTTTTAAAAAAAATATTTTAATCAGTCGGCCTGTTGCTGGGCTTGTGCATTGTCGGTGCCGGTTGTGAGAAAACGTACCAGTTGTTCAGGGTAGGCAGGTGGTGATGGAGAGCGTCAGAGGGGACAACACCCAGGAGAAAAGGCTGCTCCTCACCTCCAGCCGCTGGGAGGATGAGGGATGCCGGGATTCCCGTCGCTGGGCTATTCCTCCCTTCTGCTCTCAGCTTTCATCTTCTCTATTGCTGGTTGAGCAGGGAAACCTCGGTTGCTGCCCTTGGGGAGTATACGGAAGGCAAAAGGATTTTTTTTTTTTTTCCCAGCAGGGTTTTGTGTATCTGCAGCAATGCCTCTTGTAGGTCTGGAGGAGCAAGAAGCTCCTATTCCGTTCCCTATGCAGGTGAGGGCTGTGCAGGCTGTTGCTGAGGTGCTCCAGCCGCCGATCCTCCTCCGCCCGCAGCGCGCCGTGCCCACCATGGCTGCGGCAGGTACCCGCTGCCTGAGCCAGCCACATCCCACTCCTGCCACGGGGAACTGCTGCCTGAGCCAGCCACAGCCCCCTCCTGCCACGGGGAACTGCTGCCTGAGCCAGACACAGCCTCCTCCTGCCACGGGGAACTGCTGCCTGAGCAGCCACAGCCTCCTCCTGCCATGGGGAACTGCTGCCTGAGCCAGCCACAGCCTCCTCCTGCCACGGGGAACTGCTGCCTGAGCCAGCCACAGCCTCCTCCTGCCATGGGGAACTGCTGCCTGAGCCAGCCACAGCCCCACTCCTGCCATGCACTGATCCTGCATATTCCTGGGTGCCGTGCCTCGGGCAGGGGAAGCTGTTACCTGACTTGTGCTCGGCAGGCTTCTCAGGATGGTGATACATTAGTCACGGTTACACACGGAGGAATCATTTGTTACAGATACTGTTTATCTAGTAAAGCTTTGCAAGGTCTCAAACAGGCTGGAGGAGGATGTTCAACAGAGGAGGGCTGGGAAAATCCGTTTGCACACTGATAAACGCAGATCGCAAGTGGCTCTGCAGTGTTGCAGGGGAGAAGTTTAAAATTGTCCTCTTAGTTTCTTTTGTTTTCCTCATGCCTCTCTGCTGTTTTTCAGAGAGTTGTTGAGGATCACCAGCTTCAGTGTAATGAGTGATCAAGTCATGTGTGTGGCCAGCTGGTAGTGGCTCCTTGGCTGGTACAATCTACAAGCCCCACTTAATTTTACTGTCTTTGTGTACACTTAAGTATTTATTTCCCAGATGTGGTGTAAGTGTGTCAAAATTTAGCCCTTCAGATAGTCTTTTGGGTTTGCCCAAAACAGCATGATCGTTAAGACTGTTCTTGTCTTAGTGTGTGTGCTTTTAACAGCAAAAAGATCTGCAGTTGGCAAAAAAAAAAAAAAAAAAAGAAAAAAAAAAAAAAGGCAAGCTTTTTATAAAATATATTTGTGTGTAGTAGAAGCACGAAGTGCCATTTTTAATAGGTGGATTGAATAAGAAAAGTATTGGCCTTTTCTATTGTACAGACTTAAATACTACCTCTAGTTGTGTGGGTGTTCAAAATTTCTCTCATTTTGCTCATTTGGCAATAGGAAGGAAAATCTCCCCCTCTGTACTTCTGGCAAGATATTCTTCAAGGAGAGATCTCTTGCCTCAAGAAGCCTCCACATTGAATAATTCTCAAGAATATCCCCTTGTTTGTCAGTATTTACCTAAAACTGTAGTACTTAGGTGATTACGTCAGAATTGTGTCAAAATCTTGGTTGCCTTGTTTTAGCTCCTTAGATTTTTCTAGCACACAGAACTGGATGGCACATTGCAACTGGTGAAAGACCATATTTTATAGAAGCATGGAAAAATCTAAAGCTGTAGAAATCAAGCATTGCAAGGAGCAAATGCTATATCATATTTTAGATCTTTTAGAATTAATTTCAGTCGGTGTTGGACCTGCTGTTGAAAGTAATTATCTTTAAAAATACACATATAAAAATATTTCCATTATGCTTGTTTTTTAACTTAATGTGGACAATTTTAGTCAATCTGATATATAATCCATGGCTAGTTTATCTTAAAGGGTTTTTTTTAACATTTTAGATTGGAATTTTATGGAAGCTGAAACTAGATATTGTTTTGATTCCTTTTGTCTGACTTAAAAATGAGAGTTACAATAAACCTGTTAGTGTTGTACCTGATGTGCCCTGGCTTAGTTTTCAAAACTTGGTGTTGAAACAAAGAAATTGCAAATCCTTTTTAATGTTCTCATAGATCCTATCAGTTTAGTTTAATAATAATGGGGGGAAAAATAGACTTGGAGACTTTAGTACTGAAATGCATACTCCAGCTGTATGTTCCTAACAAACCCCTTGAGATTATACATTTCATAAGCCTTCTTTACAAGTGAAGCAGCTACCTGGAAGTGTAAAAAACTGTATCATCAGTACAAAGAGAGGCTCTTTATAAAATAGAGGTTTGGGTTAGTCTGGTGGAAACTGTTCTTGGAGCACTGATCTAATTAACATCATGTTCCACTATTTAATTAACATCATGTTCCGGTATTTAAAGGGTGGCTGCAAAGAGGATGGAGACTCCCTTCTGCAAGTAGTCCCATGGAAAAGATGAAAGGTGATGGGTACCAGTTATTCCTGGGGATATTCCAGTGGGATATGAGAGGAAAATTTTTCACAACAGGACCAGTCAGCTGTAGGAATAATCTTCCCAGGAAACCATTGGATTCCCCAACACTGGATACTTGTAAGACACAGCTGGAGAGGGTCCTGGGCCGTCTTGTCTAGATTGTGTTTTCCAGGAAAGGTTGGTCCAAATGATCCTTGAGGTCTCTTCCAGCCCGGTGTTCTGTGTACTGCAGTCCCAGGGTGGCCTTACACTGGCAGTGGCTATTTCTGTTGTTGTATGGAGCAAGACCATGTGAGTGGGAGGAGAGCTAAGACTGGAAGTACAGGGTAGAATAACAGAATAATTTCTGCAAGCAGAAAACACCCTCTCTATATATATTGAAAAGTCAGTTCAGTGCTGCTATAAAAATAACTATTTATAATGCTGACTATATATGGAAACTCTTGAAAACTGTTCACATGTAAGCACTGGGTTCACTCTCTCTCAAATGTATAACAGCAGTAGAAATACAGAAAAGACCTAACCAACAGTTTTTCCTAGGTACTATTTAAGTTCTGACTAAGATATGAGTTCTTATTTATGAAATCTTTTTTTGATTTTATGCTTATTGTGTGTGAAGTATGAACATGGGTCATGAAACAGTAATGAAAGAACTACCCTGGAAACGTGTTGACATGGAGGATAAATGAAGTAATTGTGAACTATGTGCTCATCATGTGAAAGGAACAAGAATGCCTTATATTTGTCATAATTTCCATTTGAGAATTTTAAAGAATTTTTACTATTACCCATAAGCTAAACCTATAAACTCTAAATTATTATATTGATTTTTACTTTAGAACATAATCATTCTGATGTTATTTCTAACATGAGAATGATGAGTGTTTGTATTATAATGAATAATAGAATTAATTTCCTGGTTCCAAATTCTGTATTTTGACTCTGATACTTTAGTATCTAGATTAGGATTTGTTTGTGCATGGTTATACCAGTGTTCTGCATCAGAAGGAGTAAGCATTAATTTTACAATATAAATTAAAACATACATTAAAACAATGCATAAACTGAGGAAATCACTATTACAATATCAGCCCTATTGCTGAGTCTATGCAGTTTCATAATATTAAATGTGGATGAGGGAAAAATGTTACATTTCTGAATGTTCACAAGAGTAATGTATTCAGCTTTTAACAATATTTTTTAAAATTTGAAACATGATAATATATTTCTTTGTCACTGGTAATGAAGATATTTTAGCATGGCAGAAATAGTTGTATTAGATATCTTGACTAAGTCACAATGAAAGAATAAAATAAATGTAAAAGGTGCTGCATGTCTTAAACTGTGTTGCTATAGAAATATTGCATATATTTTTTTCCTCCCTTCTCTGAAGCAACTGTGAGAATTTAATTGGAAATAGGTTAGCTTTCAGAGAACTTCCATACCTGTTTCCTTTATGCAAAGTAACTTTCAGAAATGAATGTATGGGCTCTCGAGTTAGTTGTGTTCCTCTTCTTAATCATATGACATTTGAGATGTAAGTTACGTTTAGCTGATGTGGAGTAAAAATAATCTATTACTGTGTTTTAAAATGAGGAAAATGCATATGGATTAGTTATTAGATGATGACTTTCTGTGATACTGAACTCTTAGATTCCCAGAAGCTTTTAATTCTAGCTTTAGTGTAATTAGTTTTATTTTTCTAGCATTTCTTCAGCAGAGATGTTTGTGTGTTCCAGCTTGGCTTCAAATTTCAACTAATATAGCCTTTTAGTGTTGGAATTGCCTACTAGTGTCTTGAAATTTAATCCTTTAGTTATTTATTAACAATAATAGGATAACTTAATTTAACACTGACACTTATTTAGAGAAAAGAATAAAATCATAGTGTGATGATGTAGTTGGCATTTACAAGAAATACTTGCCTGGCAATATTATTAAAAAAAAAAAAAAAAAAAAAAAGGAAAGGGGGGAGGGAGAGAGAAAAACCTCGAAGTGTGAACCAATTTCTAACTGAATCTTCAGTATGCCAGCCACATAGAGCTCCATTATTTTGGCATTTTGTATCACTTGTGTCTGTTAATGTGTTCTCACAGATGACTGTAGTAGTACAGATGTTGATGGTAACACACTGCTGTATTCAACTGAAGGAAGGGGAGGATGTAGCTGCAAGGTTCAGTAGAATAAAATATTTATTCAACAATTAAGTATCAAAAAAAAAAATTCTTGGAGCTCAAATAGGAAACCAAAACTTTTTTCTCTCATTTTTCCTCTTCATAATTAGGAGTCAGCATTTAAAAGTCATCCTGTATTGTAGGAACTGTACATTTCTAAGTGAATTTGGAGAAACAGTTTACACTTAATATGATTTCTGTGTAGAAATATGTTTTGGATGACTCCATCATCAAATTCATAGAAGTTGGGATCCTAAAACAGATTTTTTTAAACTGCTTACTAAATTTGTGGTTCTCTGGGATTGCTATCTGGTGTAGAAACACCCAGAGTTTTCCAGTGTGTTTAGTTTACTTTGAGTTAGTGCTTATGAAGTGAGCAACTCCTCAGCTGTAAAGTCCCACTTTATATGCCAAATAAGTGCAGGTACATCACTGAGGGCTTTTCAGTCTCATCACTTCTGACTTTGAGAGGGCAGATCCTTCTGTTTGGCCTGCAAGTGATATTCTGGGTAATATTTTAACTTGTTAAACCAATCTGATTTCATGGCTGCAAAATAACTGCCAGCTTTTTAAGCTTTGTACTTATATATTTTTATCTTTAAAGCACAGGATCTTTTGAATTTAACTTGATAGCAGAATAAATTTGTGTTTATAAGCATTCGACTTGTTGCTATATTTCCTAAATTTAAGAAGGTCATATTTCTTTTTTTTGTGTGTATTTTTCATATAATTCACTTCTCAAAAGCTCCCTGTGTTTGTCTCGGCATACATCAGCACTATGCTGGTGTTGGTAGCACAGAAGGTCCAGCGTGCCCTGAATGCTGGGGGCTCGTGATGCTTGGTGGTGTGTGCTACTCTTCTCTCCTCTCCCTTTTCATCTGGATGCATTTCCAGGTGATGGTGAAGAGGATGGTGTTCTGGTGGGAGATCTGTAGTAGACAAATTTCAAACGTCTGCTGGAAGGATTTGGGTATTACCCTCTGCTGGCTCTTACTCTTTCCACGCACACTGACATTTGTTGTATCTTGCATGTTGCAGCATATCATGTTAATTGCAGGTTTGTCACAGGCGTTTTCAATGAGTAAGTGTAGTGTACTTTGGTCATTCTGCTTCTTTCAAGATGGTGAGAGTGTTTTCTTTGTTTGTTTTGGTTTTGGGGTTGGTTGGTTTTGTGTTGGTTTTTGTTTGTTTATTTTTGTAGGCTGCATTTTTGGCTGTTACCTGAAATATTAATAGCAAAACTGAGGTGGATGGAAGGTGGGTTCATGTCATAGTCAGCTGTTCCTAAAGATCTTCTTGTCAGACCTTTTACACTTGTTCTAAATTCTTGTTGACCTCTTGTGTTTGATAGAATTTCCCAGTAGCTAAAAACAAATTGCAGAAAATTTTTCTTTTTCTGTTTTTTATTTTGAATGCTTGGCAGTATTTTGTTTATTCCCCAGAGTCACTTAAGCCCTCTCTACAAATATTTGTGCACATGGTGAGTTCAGCATGTGTTTAACTTCAGTTGCATTGCTTGTACAGGAGTGTATGCAGGATTAAGGCCCATCTGACTATGTGACCCCTTTCAGAGGTGAAGAAATCTTAAAGTTGTCAAAACATATAGCAGCTTGTATAGCATATGAAACTGTTTTTAACACGTCTTAATTGATATTACAAGTTGATGTTCTTCAGAGTAGTTGGTAGGCCTACTGGAAGCTCTTCAGTGTTTTCTGTGTTGTGTAAATATAAACGCAATGATGATGAGCAGGAGGTGGGCATTGGTTTATAATACATTGCGACAAGTTTGCTTTTAATGTTATATACCATTTGAGTTTATTGTGCTTATGAGTTGGGTTATTTATATATTGGATTATTCATCCAAAAGTTAAAGCTGTTTGTTAGTCAAAAACTAGGCAATTGTCCTAGCAATGACAGTAACTGTTACTAAATTTCAGTTGTGAACCTCAGAATATACACTACTTTGAATTATAACCTTTTTCATTGCAACATGAGTGTTTACTGAAATGAGGATGAATCTATTAATAAATATAGAATACTCCCTCTCCAACTTTCTACTGCTGTTTTTACTATGATTGCGTAGGGTATTTTGAAGTGATAATTAACATCAGTGATGGAAAAGGGCCCTCAGGGTGTTTTCTAGGTAGACCTTCTGCTCAAAAGCAGTATTTTCTTAAATGTATGTTTATTCCTAAAATGTCAATTGGAAGAAGTCGTGTGAAATTAAATTATTATTCTTTTTCCAGGGAATACACACTTGCCTGCTCAGCTCATTTTAATGACACTGTTGCATTTTTTTCTCTTGAGCACTTAAAAAGAGAATTCTAACTAAAACAAAGCAAATGTCTTGGGTGCAAGCAGGCTTCCCCCCCCGCTTTTCTCTTGGCTCTGATCTGCCTCTATTTTTGATTCTACTCTTGATCTACCACATCCACAATGTTGCCATCAGGTTGTTTGCTTAACCTCTGCAAAAATGCTTCCAGTCTTCCTTTCCTTGCATGTCGGACAAGGGTGGAGTATTCCCAAATCCACCGCTCCAGGCATGTACACGTAGTATGCTGTCATCTACCTACATCTATAACCTTTTTCAAAAAAACCAAAGAAACCCCCAAATCCCCTGACCTTAACTAATCCTTTTATGGAAACACCTACAATGAATCTGTGCTGGCTTCAAAAGTTTCATGCTTTAAAAACTTGAGTCTACCTTATGGACCTCTTCACACTTTCCTGATCCATCTGTTCATCTAGCACAGCTTCTTCTCTATCCCTTCACACAATCTTAGGCTGTTGAGATGCAAGACGCCTTTGCAGATCCTTTAATTGGTAGTAGTCTTTATTTTTACTTCTCTACTTTTTTTCGTATTTCTTGAAAAACAAAACAGACCTCCCCCCCACACTGAAAAAAAAAAAAAGAAAAAAAAAATAGACAACCTGAGAAAAACCCTACCCTAAAAGCTCGTGCTTTCTTTCTCCTTTCCTTGATGGCATTATTATTTTAAAGGATGTTTCAAATTACATGCCATTATAATGTTTTTATGCAACCATTCTTTTTCTCCTTAACTGTGAAATCTTGTTTGGGTACAGCTTGTGTTTAAAGGCAGTTATTTATGGAGCGCTGTGGCTGTACATCGTGATGTACAGTCAGTAATGTGTTGATCCAGTAAGTCTACAGACTAAAGCTACTACTTTATGCAGTATAGCCCATTATAAAACAGAAAACCTTGAAGTGGGGAGTGGCTAGTGCTGATGAAATGCTTTGTGGAACAGGTGGGACTTCAAAGTTTTATTTTAGTTTGAGGGAAGGTTGCTTATGCAATTGTTCCATCTGTCCATCCATCTGTCCATTAGCCTGTCCTCCCACTCTGCCAGTCACTTCTGAACTGCTTGCCCAATTCCTAGTTGACTTTGGCAGAGTGTTCTCCAGCCCTTCTGCACGCATATACAGGTCTGACAGAAACAGGCAGATGGTTAGAGAAGAGATTGGGCAAGAAATGGGGAATCCCAGTCTGTGTGACTGCAGCTGGCCTGGAGTAATAACCGCCAGGGCATTTGCTGCCTTTTGCTAGGTCAGAGTGCATAGGGAAGGTCAGATGGAAAGTGGGATAGTCATGATGCTGCTGCAGTAGGTTTTTGCATGTGCATGACGGGAGGGAAGTCACAGGGGCAATAACTGGAGGATGTTATTGTAGGTGAGAAGCAAGGGTGTGTGTTCTCAGGGATGGTTATGGGACCCAGAGTTACTGTGGGAGACCTGTTTGATGGTCTAACAGGTTTTTAAAGAATTTCCTGTCTGATGGAATTGGGTAAAGAGCTGCTTGGCTTAGACCCATCATGAAGAGCAAGGAGGAATAGGTGGCATAGAAAACATCATCTGATGTACGTGGGTAAGAGGTTGTGCATATCCTATAAAGTCAGTGACAGAAATATGAAATATGAACTGTCAGCCAGCCAGGAGGAACTTCAAACATACAACCTCATATATAGAAATGAGGGGGATTAGAGAGAAAAGAGGTGCTGTAGCACAGCAAATCAAATTGAAATAATCAATGTATTTCTTGAAAAAAATCAGAGGGCTCAAATGAATTTTTCAACCTAGGATTTAAAGAAATATGTAGCTTCAGTGCAACAAATGTGTTACTTGACTCTCTTTAAAAACTTTACTACTGGTATAAATAAAAACACATTTCAGTACGAAGGTGACAGTGTGGGATGCCCACACTAATAGTAACAAAACAGTCTTTTCAGAAGGTGAACCGTGACTCTGCTTTTCCCAAGCAAATAGCTATTCCTGTCATTTGGAGATCATTAATTCTGTTTCAGTAAATTCTATACACATTGATGTTTTAGTTGCCTAAAGCTCTGTGAGTGAACAACATATCTGAAAAAAAAAAAAAAAAAGGCATGGGTTTCCATCTATTAACCTAGTTGTTTTTCAGTTGCTTCTGCTGACTCAATAATATTATGTGATGTAACTCACAGAAAAAAAATCCATGTATATTTTTAATTAATGTATTTGAAACTTAAGATTGTTTTAACTATAACTTTCGATGCATGGAGATGTTTGTTTTTTCTTCTTCCGAGATAAATCACATTTGTTTATATAAATCACTGTAAAATACAGTGACTAAAATTGTATTGCAGATAATATGTATGGATGAGGGGAGATAGGAAGATACTTGTATTAAGGTCAAAGTCTGCTTGCCTTTGATTGTACAAAGTACTGAACAGCCCTGGGAGGTTTGGAGGCCTGTCCTGTATTTTTCCATATCTCTGAAATGGGTGACCTTTTGTTTGACTGTTCCAGTTATAGTCACTTAAAATAACATTTGAGCTATTGTTGGCTATTTCACTGAGAATGGAAGGCAGATCAAGCTTGTTATCTCGCTGCTCTTCAAAGAATTAACCAAGAGGAGGTATGCTGTCTTTAAAGAATTAGTCTACACAAAGCTTCAATGATAGTGAGAAGAGGTTGTTCAGTCATTGAAAAAATAAATAAGCAGTTTACACTAGCAAATTTACTTTCCCACTTTAAAATCAATGGGTAATTCTTAAAAAAACTATTTCTTACATCTTTTTAATATCTCAGATTCTAAAAGAATTTGTTAATAACAGTTGTAATTTTGTGCCTATCAAAGTATTGTGGAATATTTCTTCCTCACTTTTGGATATTCTGATTTTTTTTTTTTTAATCTCTTTGTAACTTGTGAGGTGCAGAAACAGTTACAACATATCAGTTCCCACCAAATTGCCAAGTCCCATACACTTTTTGCAATCCAAAACCATTCAGATCCCCTAATTTGGGGAATAACTTCTAATATTGAATATACAAGGTTGATGGTGTAGGGCATGAAAGTGTTGTAATGAGTCCATGAATGTAATGCATGAAAATAAGAATGTGTTTTTATGGATTAAATAAGAATATGTTGGTCTCAAAGGGCTGTAAGGGCAGTAGGATGGGACCCCCAGCTAATTTCTGCTTCTGGAAGTTGCTGTACAGATGAATGACCTGATCACTTCCACTTTCTTCAACCTGTTGTGGATGTAACTAATACTTAGAAAGGAAAACACGGTATATTTCCTACCCTTACAGCTGGTTTTGCATACAGTGCTGAGAATGAAATAGTGGAAACTGGATTGCAGTAGTGAAATGGAAGCAGGGATGAAAGCAAGACTATTCTGTTGAGCATATTTACAGATCTTTATCTGCTGTGGAGCTCTAACCCTGAGAGAGCCTGTGATGGGTAATCTGGAAGAATGTGTGCATTAATTTGACCATGTGATTGAGGGGGGTCTGGTACAAGGCTGTGGTGAGAAGTTGCCCCTTTGGATAAGGCTCCCACTGGCCTGGAGTGTTCCTGCTCAAGGTGGAGCACAGGTGAACATTATGCCACTGTATAATGCAAGTATGGCATTACACTGTGGATAGCAGTCCTAGTGCTATGTTGCTAATATTTGAGAGAATATGTTGTGTTCAGGATTTAAACTGGGAGGCTGCAGATTCAGTTTGATGTTTAAAGTGTGGGATTTGACAGCTCAGTATGGAACATATATATTTGTACAATGTTAATTTACATTTTTTAAAGTTGTTTCATGGCTCATTCATATCTCTTGGGATGAAAATCCAGTCCACCAGTGAAGCGGAAATAATTAGATTTTATTTGAGGTGCAATGATAGATAAAGATTAAAATGGACCTCTAGGATCAATTACATTTGTGTGATACATGGTAAATTTTTTCCTAACTTCCTTTTCCTTCTCTAATAGACTTTGCCATTTTATTGAGGAACTGCAGGATAGATTAAATTACATATGGCTGACTGTCGTGGTAAAGTTGTGTGCTGTAAATAAGAAATAATTTTGAATATGATGTGAATTGCTTAATGTCTGCAAATGCCTGGTAGTTACATAGAACAAGATATTGTTCTATCTAACATAGATTTTTGGCATGGTACCGCAGTAGAAGTGGCATCATAGTGGGCCTTCACCTGAAGTTTGAATCTGTAAGGAAAATAATGAAAGCTGAGATCGTTTTCAACATGTGATAACCTTGCTTTTGTCTAGTTACATGTTGCAAGCAAAAGCACAAGGATATTGCTGCAGTGTAGTGTGTGCTCACATTTAGTGAGCTCTGTGGGGCTACTGGTAGAACAGTAAATGGTGCTGAGCACCTACGTATCTGTAAGCTAGATAATGTCCTGTCATGTGTGCTTTAAGATTGATTTTATGAGTACAAAAATGTACAAAATACACTGTTAATGCTCTACAATTTTGTTATAAATCAAGCTGTTGAACAGTTACAAGAATCAGATTATTTTTAATTACAGAATGCCTTAATGGAATATTTATGTAAGAAATAACACCATGCTAAGAACTTATTTTCTCCTGATTGTTTTTGTTTGTTTGTTTGCTTGGTGGTTGTTGCTGTTTAAATATGCCTCCAAAATACATGAGCAGAAGAGAATTTTTCGGAAAGGTATATGGATTACTGAAACATGAAGAAGTGTTTTTAAATAGTGTTCAAGAAAGTCATCTGGAGTATGTACATACTGAAATACTTCAATTTGATAAGTCTTTTTCCATTTTCTCTGATTAAATGAGGACATGTAGACATTCTCTTTTAAATATTGTTCCTTAACAATACAGAATAAAGTAATAGATGTTGTGTTTATCATTTTTATCATAACTCACGATGCTTTCTAATAATTCCATCGGAGGAAAACAATGCTGCCATTTAATTAGAAGCAAAAACCCAAAGGAAGATGAGAAACAGCTCAAACTAATCTTAAAAATAAAAGATGAAAGCAGGGGTTGATCAATTGCACTGCAGTTCCTTAGAGAAATGTAATGTTTCTGAAGGAGAAACATATAAAATAAGTTTCCAAATTGATTTCAAGATGTCAATAGTGGGGCAGAAAACTGCATGTGCCAGTGCTATTTATGGTACAGCTGTGACTGGAGTGCTAAAAACAGGTGGAATATAAGTCAAGATAGCAATTGGACTAAATTCCAGGTGAATAAATTCTAGGGTGCAGCCATTGACTAAGGCTTTCTTTGGTTCATTACTGTGGTCCTAAAATACTGTGAACCCAGCATACCTGAATTAAAATCTAAACACTGTTAAACATACATCCTTATGACCCTTTCATAACAGAAGAATTAGATGAAAACAGGAATTTGTCCTTTGGTAGTGAGAAACTGATTTAGGTAAGGTGTTGTGTAATTAGGAGTTACTTACCTGCATTTGTTCTATGATGAAAGCTCTATATTTTCTATCAGCATTTTTGGGAGTCCATGTTTTCAAACTAGTAGTCTGAGCTTCTTTGTTTAAAAGTCTACTAGAATTGTGGGATATAATACACTGTACCTATTCCTTCAAGGAATTTAGGTAACAAGGTATTATGAACTGTGGTATAAATGACTGACCGATTGTTCAAAGTTATTAAATGAAGTAAATAAAATGTAAATTAAATTTGGAAAGAGTGGGAAAAAATAAAAATCTGTGCTGTATAAGGAGTTGTGCTGAGCAGGACCTGAAAATGTACTTTGAGTTCCATGAATGGGCTTATTTAATTGCCTTGTTTTGCATGTTTTCCAGTAGAAGATTTGTGAAACAAGGTGGAGAAATACAAACTGGAGCAAACCTTGAGAAAACAGAAATCTGTAGCATCCTTATGCTTTTTGGTATAAACTGTGAACCTTCTGAGCTGTATCTGAACTTGCTATGTGGTTTTCACCTTTGTTGCTTGGCTCTGATCAGGGTGGCACCTTTATTCTTTTATCCCTCACTTTCCAAATGCTGTTGCTTGTAGAATTTTAAGGTAAAAAAGTGGTTAGTATTTTCTTTGGCACTTATTTGTAATGATTCTTTTAAACAGTGTAATAGTCAAGTAGCCCTTTTGCAAAATAAACAACATAATTTTCCCCAGTTATCTGGTAATGCTATTAACTGTCCCTCTATTGTAAGTATTTCTTGCAGCAGAGGCACAGCTTAATGGAATCAGAGCTGAAGGATGTGAACAGCAGTAGTTTTTATCTATTCTACTTGTATCAGAAGGTAGAGGTTAAGTGGAAATGAGTTTTGCTGGTGCATGTACTGAGAAGACATTTTAGATAGATTGTGCAGCTTTGTCAGTGACATGAGGTGGGATGTTCTGAGCACTCCTCAGTGTTCCTGCATCTACCTCTGTACACTGGAAGTTGTTTGGAACTCCTTAATCTTCTCCTTTTGATAGTGGAGTTCTTGGTTCAGCATTTAAGAATACTGACTAGAAACCAAACATGAAAAGTCTCCCTAGATTATAGACTGCTTTTAAGATGGAATACTGAGGTATGCTGAGCTCTTTTATTCCGTGAAAATTGTAATTTCTCCCTAAAGTTCCAGTACTGTCCTTCACTGTTGTGTCCATTTGTATTAAAGAAATTAATGCTATTTAACTGCATAATGCATTTGTTCTTCTAACTGGGACACAAAGCCCCACTATGATTTCAATAATATTTCTCTTTTGAAGACTTAAGGCCTGGTAGTAATTAAGTCATAATTACATAAACTTTACATTTCTAGCTTTGCAGTTCAGTTGTACTTACATAAAAATAAAATAAAAAGCAAAGCCATAATTGATGAATGAGGTGATAGGATGTGGATGTAGCAAGAGGGGAAGCATTGTAGCATTGCTTGTGAGACTGGGGGAGGAGGGGGAAGTGTGTTGCTGTAGTACATCTATAAACACATTTTAAAATACTGTAATTCAGTAGGCTAACTTGCTTTTTCAGCGGTGGGAAATACACCTTTAAAGAGATCTGCTCTTCTGCTCTGTTTTACAGACAGCCTAATCTGTCATTTCTTGGGTTTTCCAGTGTGAGTTGTTCTGTTTGATAGGCTTCTACAGTTCTGAAATTTTTTGGGGAGAACTTCAGCAAATGTTGCAGGAGATTAGAGAGAAGAAGGAGAAAAAAAAAAATTGTGGTTGGGAAAAAATCTGGTGAAATATCGAGATCTATGCTTCTGTGGTATTTTTTACCATTTAAGAACTTCACGTTTAGATGCAGTCGTGTGCTGTATCAAGTAGAAATAGAAAAAAGTTTCAGTCTGCACTTCATTTACATTCATTTTCACTAGATGAAAAAAAAGCATTAACTTAATTCAATCCCTTTCTGTTTCTCTGAAGTTTCAAGCCCTGTGTAACCCTGAAGTGAAGCCTACCTCTTTTAATTTTTATCCTTAAACAGCATTACATTCTTATAAATAGACCACTTATATGCTAGAGAAATACTGTGCATATGGTTTATAAATGTAAGATGATCTTAAGTGAAGTCTTTCGTATGTTACGTGGGGTTTTAATCTTCTTGTTTTTTTTTTTTTTCTCTGCCTACTTCTACTCTCCAAATAGGGTTTTGAAGCTCTTCAGTTGAAGTATTGAGAAGACATCTTTTGAAAATTATAGCGAACTGTGTCTTATTGATTGAACAAAAGAAAAAAAAAAGGACTGAAACTAATTAACTAATTGTCTTTAATCCTAGCTGATGCTCTAAGAGTTACCTTTAGATAGTTGCAATACACAGTCACATTTTGAAGACTAAAAAAACTGTAGCCTTGGTATTTTTGTTTAAAGATGTGTCTGTGATAGCTTATCCGTAATGGTGACAGTAATAAAGTGAAATACTAAACTAGAGCTATTCACCAAAGTCCTATTTCCTGTCAATATCCCAGAAAACAGAATAATACAACGTGTCTATTCCAAATTAACTGATTGGAAGCTGATGCTCAAATTCTTGTTTCAAATGAGACAGTAATGCATTGATCAGGTACTCTGAAAGAAGGGAACATGCAAGAAATCATTCTTCTCTGGAAGACTGATACCTATATGTAAAAATTAAACTATTTGCTAGGCTCTGCTGGGGGGTAGGAGGTGTAGGAAGTTCTACTTTGTTAGTCATCTACATATGGAAGCTCTACTGTTATTCTGCTGCACGTCCTGGTGGCTAACAGCTTAATATATGGTGGAATTAACATCAGCTATTAAGGTTTTAAAGCTTATTGATTTTTGTAAAGGTATATATCATAAGTGGAAATCATACTCACAGGAACTTGTGCTTTCTATTACTTTCCTGAGCATGAAAATTCACTATTATTGCCTACAGGGTTTATTTTACAGCAGCAGATCATGTGACAGTGTCTTCAATATTAGTCTTTTACTTACGTTTTCTACATCTGGATCTGTATAATACTTGTTTATGCTGCATATTTATGGCAGGTACAAGATGTAGTAAAGAAAATATATTATTTAGGATCAGTTCTTTTTACAAGGCATTTTGTTTCATGATGGGTGTAGAATTCTGTTGTTAATCATATTTGTGTGCTAATCAATGGAAACAAATTGAAGGAGATCAGAAAATACTGAGAGTGCTAGTTCCATGTTGTTCTATGCTTTTGTATCAGGTAAAGAAATGCTTTCAAACCAGAAAAAATGTCTTTTCCTTCTCAGGAAGACTTCCATATTAAAAAATTTAATTGTAACCCTTAATGAGTGTTGAGATTAATGAATCAAGTAATCTGCGCTTCTTAAACTACTGAAAACACCCTATTCAAATTCCATTCTAGTTCAATTTAAACTGATAAAATTACACTTAATAGCTATTAGATCAGTTTTACAGTAGTGTATTTCAAAAAACTAATGTCAAAAGGTAGTAGGGGTTTTCTTGATGCTACAAATCTGGAAAAAAAAAAAGGCAATTATTTGAAAGCATAAGCAGATAGTGGATGATGTTCTGTTTCTGCTAGTCAACTTAAATGGGAATTTCACAGCATTAAAAGCTGTACATTTTTTAAGCAATTGAAAGGAAGAGAGGGAATTATTAGTATCATAAAAAGTCCAGAGTTGGAAGGGACCCTTGAGGATCGTAGAGTCCACCTCCTGGTCCTGCACAGGATACCTCGAAAATCCAACCTTGTGCCTGAGAGCGTTGTGCAAACACTTCAAAATCTCTGTCAGGCTCAGTGCTGTGACCACTTCTCTGGGGAGCCTGTTCCAGTGCCCAGCCACCCTCTGGTGAAGAACCTTTTCCTAATAACTAATCTAAATCTCCCCAACACAGGATTGCCCCATCCCAAGTGCAGAACCTGGCACTTGCCCTTGTTCAGCTTCATAGGATTGGTGGTTGCCCAGCCCTCTGACTTAGGCAAATCTCTCTGCAGGGCCTTTCTGCCTTCAGAAGTCAACAGCTCCTTCCAGTTTTGTATGATGAGCAGTCTCACTTTGTATACCTTGAATATAAGTGCACTAAGTAGGCTGTTCTATTCTCTCCCTGCCCTCTTCAGCTCCCACAGTTCAGATTTGTCATTATAGCTGGCTTGCTACACTTAAACAGCACTCTGGTAAAATGAGAATAATCACTCCTGACTAGATGAAGTCATAAGAACACAGATAGGTTGTGACTATAGCTATAACTTAATAATTTTTGAAATTTCCAGGTTCCTGTGTTCTTTCAGACAGGTACCACTTAGCAGTGTTTTCTATATTCAATGAAAGCACTCTGAAGACATGGTGGAATGGAATGCTTTAATTGTTCTGCACTTCATGTGAGCTATTGTGGGTGAAAAATCCTTTTGCCCTGTATTAGTTTCTTGGGCATCCTAACCTTTTCTGTTAACAAGTACCCATTTTAGGTTCTTCAAATAAGGTACATGCTTTGTGGCCTTTCAGTAATGAATGTGACATTTTTAGAAAAAAAAAAATCTTTAACATATGGCTGATTTATTAGTCAGTCATTTTCAATTAACTGTTGTGACTTTTGGTTAGCTAAGGCAGTTTGCTTTTTTAGCTTGTTCTGTTCTGTAGAGTGATATTCTTTTTGCCTCTAAGTAAGGCTAATAGGTTTAAAACCTTGAGTAACTACTGTAATGGACTGCCTTAGTCTGCCACAAATCAGTTTATGATCCATCCAGAAATTTGTGTGTAAGGATGACATCAAGTTAACCTAACCTAGGTTTTACTTGCAAATCTGTATTTGGTAGATTATTCTTGTATTAAATTACTCTTCTTGTTACAACTGTCTTGTTGTCAACATTGCATGCTGTTATGCTCCTTTTAGTTTCTGGGGTATTTTGTTAAATAAACATTGTTTTGTCAAAATGTACAAAGCAGGGCTGTAGTGAAATCTAGATCTGAGAAAGTGATTATCTCACTTGACGACAGTGAGAACAGTACTACGTTTGGGGGCTGTGTCTGTACAGGGAGACTCTTTGGGAGAATATCAAGGGTTGTCCTTTCCTGATTGTAGCAATCTTATTCTATACTCATTGTTGCCTCCTGGCTCTTGTCAGAAACCACATGCTGGATTTGGTAGACATGTGGTCAATCAAGTGTAACTTTTTTACTGTCCTTGAAGGGTTGGATCTCAGTAAAGCTCCATTTTTTAGGCAGATGACAATACTTCATATAGACTCCTACTGTGTCAGCAGAGCCACAAATATTTGAAATACCTGTGGTCTGCAGGTCTTACTAGTGTTAATGATTTACTTTTGGCTTAAAGAAATAAGGAGCATCTAAAGATATGTAGTCTCCACCCCTTCTTTTAAAGAAAAAGATCTCAGGTTAATGAAAAATGCATAATCCTTTTTTTTAAGACATTGCCTGTATATTTTTTTTTTTGGGGGGGGGGGGGTTAGAAGAAGGATTTGGTAACCTAGGTGTGTTGATACCTACTCTGATTCCATATTTAGCAGTTATATTTTTTAGTGTCAAAGATGAGGGTTTTTACTTTTTTTATTTAGAATCTGCATTGGTATCTGTGAGGAAACTTTTTGGCTTGTGCAAAGCACAAGGTGAATCTCAAGGGAAGTAGAAGAGCCAGTACTAGGAGCAAATAGGAGAAGAGTGATGGTATCTTTCCCTGCTCATTAATTGCAAAGTGGGTAATAAATATGCATTTGACTTTTTTATTTATTTTTTTGTTTTTAGAGATTTGGAAGTACTAATGTTAGCCTTTCATTAGGCTGTGAGTCTTATGTCTAGCTGTTCACTGTGTGAATTACTAGGTTTATGATGGTTTTGTTTTAAATGGGAAGATTAGAATGTTTGTTCTCATCTCTTCCAAACATTTGAATGATTAAATGTGATAGCAAGTTACTTTCCATTTTCTAATGGTGAAAGTGTATTTGCCTTAAAAGATCCTCAAGGGAATTCAAGATAAAAAATTCCGTAACTGAAGTTGTTTGACTGTTAAATGAGTTTTTTGCATACTGCATTCATAACATAGACTAAAGCAATGTGTTTTGGATACATTCATAAACTATGGGCAAATGATCATGGGAAGAGGTTTTTACTGTTGTCTCTACCTGCTCTAGCCCAATGTTGTATTGGGACCATGGTGCACTAAAATAATTTTCTGGATACCTTCCTGTCTGTCAGCATCTAGCAGATGCCATAAATAGATCACATTTTTTGAACACAGTGGGGGAGTTTGAGGCTCCTCCGAAAACCTCAGGAACTCTTGAGAAAGAGAGAACATTAAAAAAATTCATTACGATGAATTAAATCATCGTGATGGAAGAATCGTAAGCAGATCAGAGGCCATTGTTTCAATGCCAGTTATATTCATTTATGTACCTGGGGAAAGGACTGCAAATATTATCTCTCTCCCCGATTTATATTGTTTCATTTGATGTAATATTAAATGTTATAATAGGCAGATGATACCTACAAATGGACATGCTTTTTCTCCCCAAGTGTCTGTCTGTGAGGAAAAGCTGTTGAGCAGTTCTTTGATATGTGGATGTAATTAGGAGGCCTTTGAATTATACCTTGTCAGTCTAATTGTAAAAGGTACATAGTACAGGCATCAATTTTGTAACAAAGTTAAAAAACTTAAAATTAATTTTCTTAGGGCTATGTTTTTTACTATGCCAGGGCTGACTGTCCCTGTGTGCTGAAATGGGAGAAGGATGTTAGAAGGGACCTTGTAAGGAAAGAGTTTTCCCTGGAGTCTCATCTTATCCAGTGTGGTGAGTAGGAGAGAGGACAGAATCCAGTCTTTCTTCCTTGATTATAGGAAACCATCCTTTCTAATTTGAACAATTATTGCTTAGTATACTCGTATACTCCAGAGAAATCATAAGTATGGTTAGAGTTAAGCAAGCAATGAAAAGGCTAAAACCTGTTGTTCTTGTGGGATTGGAAATGCATAGTCTAGTCCTTTTCAGTAACTTCTCACTGAAACCTTTTCTCTTCTTTGGTATTCTAAGTGCCAACCTTTTCCCCATCCATTCTGCATCTCCACAGCAAATTAAGGCTAAAATCCTGCAGAGAACCTGAGTCAGTGATGCATTTTTATGTTCAGTTCTAAGTGTGATGATTTTCTTGCTTTTAGGTCTGAGATTTTGTTGCATTATATCACTGTATTCTCCTGGTTACACTCCACAGTGTTCTGTCTTGGCTTTTTAGACTTGACAGATTTTTTTTTGTAATACAAAGTAGAGGATAAGCAGCTAATAAATCATTTACTATACAAACGAAACTACAAAATGAGGAGTAATCCAATGGTGAGGCAAACACAGGTAACTTAGAATGTCTTGAAGAGTAATTTCAGGCTGTATGCAACTTCTTCAAGGGGAGTTAAAGTTCATCTTGTATCTCTGTTTAATTTCATTGTCCTGAAGGAAGATGGCACAGCTTATATTGATTTTTCCAATAAAGAAAGCTAGTCTGGTAAAATAATTTCATTCCTGGAGCCTCTGATAGGGATTTTAAGTGAATAGCATATTACTTTAGTATTATTAGTGTTTTGGTGGTGGGTCATTCAAACTATTTCAAAACAAAAGTTGAAAATGCTGATCTATCCCTTGAATTCTCAGATACTTTTGTGTTTCTGTTCGCTAAAGTAACTGCTACATGACATAACAAATTGGTTATTCAATGTAGCAAGTGTGAGGAATAAAGAAGCAAAGTTATATTTTTTTCTTTTTAATTTTTTTTGTTAGAAAGCTATGAAGACATCTGAAAATTCAGGAAATACTTCATGTTGCATTGAAAGAGGGAACATGCAATTCACATTTTGCAAAACAGGCATCTGAGCCAAGATTAGCAATACAAAGTTTAAGAACTCTCTTAATTTAGGCACATCTGAAGGGACTATGTATGGATAGCAATGTTTAGAAAACTGCTAGATGCCTTGAAGTGTGGGCAGGAGCCAAGGAATATCTAAGGGCTAAAGAAAGCCTGAGATGAAAGAATGAAAATGCATTAGGCATTAGAAGGCATTGAACATGGACACTACAGAACAAGCAAGGGATAATAAAATTTTGCACTCGTCTCTTGAATTTGGGCAGTTGCTTCCTGTTGTTGTGTAATACCCTCAGACACGTAGTGCACTATAGTTTGAGGTAACTCCAAAGGTGTCAAAGAATCAGAGCAGCTGAGGCTGGAAGGCAGCCCTGGAAAGCCAAACCTCCCTCTCCATCAGGGCCACCACACATGGCCCAAGGACCATGTTCTAATCGTGTTTTGAGTATCTCTGACATGAGACTGCAGCCTCTGGGAGCAGCCTGGTCCTGTTCAGAGCCCTCCTCACCACCACAGTGTTGCCTCACGCAGACCCTCCTTTGTGTCAGTTCATCCCCACTTCTGCTTGTCCTTTCCCTTTGACACCTCCAAGAAGAATCTGGGTTGATCTTCTTCACACCCTGGTGTCAGACACTTGAACACTGAGAAGGTCCTGTTTGGTCACCTGTCTGAAGTCCTTGACACGCTAGTGTAGGGTATTGGAAAGTGGCGGTACCTGCTGACTCATGAGACACCCTGAACACTCCAGCATTCCTGGAGCTGCTGTTTCACATCTGAGGCTGAGGGTGCAGTCACAATTTGTGCTGCCTCTCAGGTTTTTGATTCAAAAACTTTGACTGCTTGGATTCTTAGAGCAATTTAAAAAAATCTCATTATTATATTTTGGATCTTTACTAAGTAAAGGTGCTTTTAAAAGTGAAAGTTCAGGATATTTGTGTATATGAATACTTCACAAAATCCCATAACTCTCTTCAAATAAAAAAAAGTTATCTGCATCTATATATCACTGAACTGATTGCTGTACTTCATTTGGTTTTCAAATTTGAAGGAAAAGAAAATTTCTGTTCTCCAACTTGAGGTGAACCCTGTTAATTTTGCTTGGGTTCTGCAAGGGCTCTGGATAACTGAGGAGAATTTTGAGTATTTTTTTTCTCCGCCAGCCTTGAGTGACGTTCACAGATGTTTCTCAGCAGTTCCTAATCTGATCAAACACAGCACCTTTTCAGTTTCATGAATGCATTGTTCAGCCTGCAGTTGGTTAATTATCTCTTAAGCAGTTCCTCTCTAATTCATTGGTAATCTTCTGCTTATTTTCCATTTCCGTGGATTAATCTTCTGAATTAACAAAATGAAAAGAAAAACATCAGAATCTTACTGATTTGATCAGGATGGGGAAAGTGAATGAGAGTCCATGACAGCAAACTTTGTGCTGGTTTTTTATCTCAGACACATGAGTTGCTAAAGATTCTAGTCATGAACAAGCAGTGTTATTTTTTTGTGAGATTGCTATGGTGATCAGGTGGGTTGTGAAGCACACTGAAGAAATAAATACCTTTTCCCAGTTTATAAGCTTAGAAGGGGAATTTGGGAACTCCCATTAATTGGAAGCTGTCAGGATTTTTTGTGTTTTGCCAGTACCACTCTACTGTTGGTCAGACTACAAGGGGAGGGAGCAGAGTAGCCCCAGTGTTATACTGACAGTGTGAAATTGGCTAACTCTTGGTTGCTCCTGTTTGAGCTTATGGAGTGTCCTTGGTTTGCTGGTGCTGGTGGAGCTTGTGTAAGTAGTTAGGAAATCTCTGTAGCCTTCCGCCAGTGTCTTGATTTTTATCACAGGACTTAATAGCCATTGCTGGAATTGTGGGGTTTCTCAATGGCCCTTTTTTTACCAATTGACCTTCTTGGCCATTTCTCCTGTACATCCAAAGTGCACACAAATCAAGTAGCATGAAGTGAACATGAGAAAAATTCTTTACACTCAGTTGAACATTTTTTAATGATCTCCTGTTATTGCCATAGGAGTTGGTCCAAGTATTCTTGGATTATGCTGTTATTGAAATTTGCTTGTAATTACTGAGGCTGATATGTAAGGCATAATATCTGTTTCTGAAAACCGTGGTGTATTTGAGGGGATCATTATTAATGTGGGGTAGTACAATGGTTTGTTTATTAGTTGTTGCTGTTGGTACAGAAAGAAGTAATTCATATTATTCTGACTGCAGCATTGGTTTAATCTGTTTAGATGGCCATTTATCCATTCAATACTCTGCTGTTTGATTCCTAAAGTAGAGTTTAAAGATGTATGGAACTGGATCATATGGAAGGGGATTTAATACTGTAAAAATACTTACTATATATAGAAGCGATGAATTAGACTTGAGAGGCTGTGCTAGAGTTGCTGCAGGGAATAATATTATATCTATCATAAAGTTCATTGTTATTGCTCTGTATAGACAAGCTCAGCACGTGTGGTAGAAACATAAGCCTTTTAACTGTGGTTTGCTTTCTTAAGATGAATGCTATCCAAGTTAACAAGGCCTTAATATCTTCCCTGTGAAGTTTATAGTTTGACCTGTAGAATTAGTAATTACAGTACCGAAGTCATTGAGGTGATTGATTGTTTTTAATTATATGCTGGGTTTTAAAGGTATCATGCCAGAAAGGGAAAATGTGTAGTTATTTTGAAGAAGATAGGTGATAATTTGGATCCCTCAATTTTATATATTTTTTCAGGCTAAAGCTATGTAGAGAAAAACATGAGTGCTAAAGAATCTTCTCTAAAAACTAAAACCTGGATGGAATGCAGCCTTAGTGCCTGTTTCCTCCTGTGCTCTGATGCAAACTGATTCACCTATCAAGTTGTAGTGGCCCAAGGAGATAGGAACTAAGATACCAGTATAGTACAGATTGAGATACAAATATAACTCAGGATTTGGCTGAAATCTGGATAATGAAAAACAGTGTTGCCAGTATTTAACTGGTGTAGATGATCAAATATCTTTTTCTTTTTTCCAAGGCTTACATTTCAAGTTTAAATTTAACTAAGCTGCGAAACAGGTTCCATGATCTATATTTAAGCAATATTTAACAGCTGAGGATGCTGGTCCCAAATACCATTCTTTAAATGGTTGCATAGCATTTCCCTTTTCACAGGAACAAAAGGTAGTTCCAAAATTGAATCTGATAACTTTAAATTACATAATTACAAGCAGAATTTCTAAATTTTATTAGGAAAATGTGCAGTCACAAGTGTTTCTTTTGCTTTCTTTATTTGCTGTGGAGATACTCTTAAATGATCCTTATTGGTCATGCTAATACAGACAGTGATGCTAAACCTTAAAAGAAATAAGCACCTATGAACACTGAATCATATTTTCTTGGCAGATATACAAATCCAATTATCAATATTAACTGCAGATTAATTTTGAAGGCTCTAGTGGGAGAATGTGCCGAGTCTCTACTTAGTACAAAGCGATATTAAGTGTTTCTTCTTGACTGTAGTTTTATTTTTCTTGTGACAGTAGAAAAGTCCTTTAAGTAAAACATTTTCGAAAGCCCAAGAATCTGTGATAAAAGTGGATTTAAGAGGCTAGGGTTTTCTGGGGGCCTATCCCAATTCTAATTTTACTAATGTAGCTTTTGCTCCCTTCAGGTAATCCTGAAAATGTCCTACCAAGTAAGCAACCGGCATTCTTAAATTACATTCACATCTGTTTTAAGTCTGTATCAGTTTGCTGATCTGAGTTTTGTGGTAAAGAAATTACACCCATGCAATACTTAATGAATTGCAGTACTTCAGACGGGAGTGGTTTCCCCACCCCGTATGTAGGATTTGAAACGCTTTCCTTGGGTAATTGCCTTTCATTTTACAGCTCATTATCTTTCCCTCTTTTTTCTGTTGTCGGGGTTTTGTTTGGTTACAATTCTCCTTTATTTCAGTCTTTCCTGTTGCACTAGAAACAGCCAATCAGTTCTGCAGAGAGATTGCAGATCTCTGTTCTTTATTAAAACTAGCAAAAGTCTAGTATATCCATGGTATTGCATGAAATGATCTTTTGATTTAATCTGCTTTCTTTTATTTCATTAAGTGAAACTTCTGAAGAAGTGGTTTTTTGCAGGAAAGAAATGCTTGGGTAACTGAAATGAGTTTCTTAATATGGTCTTAAACTTATAGACAGCCAATAGTATTTGTGCAAGTTGTGGAGGTTTTAGTTTTTTGTTTTTTCAAGACCACTGCCTACAATCCTTAGGCTCATTTTCAGTCTTTTTTAAAAATTAATTTAAAGATCAAGGCATATACATTTTAGGCAGTCATTTGTTTATCTTGCAGTGCCAGTTTTATTTGTTACTAAAAGGAAGAGCAACACCAGTTCCACATTATATATCATAATGAATCCATCCCTCTCTGTCTCAGATCTCTGCTCTAAATGGAACAAAGCCTTCATTAATATCATGGTTGTCAGCTTGAAATTTGTAAATTTGAGAACTAACTACTTTACCAGTACTCATATTCTGTGATATATACTGATCTGGAGATAAAAAGTGAGATTTATTGGTTTAGAATAGATGTTGATATATAAACAAGAGTTTCTAAGCTTACTTTTACAAAGTGATGTTTATTTAACAAAGACACAAAAAGAATAAATTGAAACATCTGGTCTTGCTAGCTCTTCAGATGTTTTTTGGGGTTGTTGGGTTGGGTTTTTTTAGTACACAGGTCTGGAACTCTATAATTAAGGTTTCTGAAGCTTCGCCTTTGGATTCTACTTTTAAATTGCTTATAACGTTTCTCAAATCTCGGCTTTTTTTTTTTTTTTTCCTTCCACCCTTCCTATACTGGATGACTGCCTCAGCCTGATTATATTATGGATTTTCATGTGGTTTAGTTTTGACTCTTTTTTTAATTCAAGCCAAAACAGTTAATTGTTGAGAAAGAAGCTACTTTAGAAGTTTAAAAAAAAATAAAAACAAAGTTTTCTTTTAAAGTTATGTTAGAATATCTAATAAGGGATGGAAGAGTCATTTTCTCATGGTTACACTCAAGATTTCACAAATAATGATAAAAACTTGTTCAGGTTTCAGGCACTTAAAAAAATATTAAAAATTCCTGTTTGAATGTGACTATTGCTGTTTGGAATTTAGAAGTTACCAGGATCCAAAGATGAAAAGCCTGAGGACATTAGGAAGTTGATTTAACTCAGTAGAGTGATAGCTTAAGATACAGGATAATGGTGTGGGAAGGGGAAGAGGAGATGGTATTTGAGGGCAAGGTAAAGATCAGTTATTGAGAAGGGGATATAAGAGACCAAAGCTGAGAGCAAAGGGAGTCTGCTCTAGTGCCAGGTTTTTCAAAGGGAGTTTCTTCTTCCTCTGCTGGGAGGCCAGGTGGCAAGCTATGTCTCATCCCTTTCGAGGGGTCTGATCACAGAATCACTGGGTGGATGAGGTTGGAAGGGGATTCTTCAGGTGATGCAGTCCAACTCCCATGCTCCAGCAGGGACACCTGGAGTCAGTTGCCCGTATCCATGTCCAGGTGACTTTTGGGTATCCTCAAGGGTGGACACTCTGCAACCTCTGTGTTCCTCATGTTCAGAGGGAGCCTCGTGTTTTCCATTGCCTCTGGCCCTGCTGCTGGGCACTACTGAAAAACTTCTTGTGGAATCTGAGATTTCAGTGGGAGGAGTGTTTGAATGGCAGTGATGGGTCTGGAGCAGTCGGGGATTCTGACTGGCTTTTGAACTGTCTGAGTTCATCTGCTCCTCCAGTATGCACACACCACCTGGAGAACCTACACAGAGGTGTGTGAATGTGTCCACATAGGCAAATTGTTAAAAATACTCCTGTGTTGAAATAGAATAAGAGAAAAAAAATTAGTGCTTCAGTCTTCTTAATTTGTGGCCTGTGTTTGCTCATATGATTTCAAAAATCATGTGATTATATACCCACAATAAACAGGAGTTAAAAAATTAATTATGGAATAACTGATTATTAGATGAGTATTATACGTTTTGCAGAGTGAACAAAATCAAAAAGAAAACAGTGTTTGCAGTGTTTGAGCACTGATAGGAAAGGAAGGTTGTTTTCTCATAGGCTCTGAGTAGGGTACAAGCTCTCTGATTTTGTGTTCTACTTGGAAAGGTGAGTCACTTGAGTGTATACAGTGTTTAAAATACATTTTAATGTGTATCTTATTTTAAGCAGTTTAGGTTTTAGCATTTCATTTTGTGCTTCAGCTTTTTACTCTTTTTGAAACTGGTTGTGGCTGTGAGTGGAAAATCCTGCTTAAGCTATCAAGATGGGAACCCAGATTAGACTAACAGGAGAATCTTTCCCTGCTGTACAGGCTTTTTTGCTACCATATGTTTTATAGGATTTCAGTGTATTTCCATTTGGAAATAATTACATGTATTGATTTGTTTGTCATGTGCTAGAACTTCTTGAACTTAATTCCAATAATTTCCTGGCCATGCAACTGGCTGATTTGTACTGACTTCCTTTGTTTATTAGAGGGTATAGTTAATTAGTTGGAGAGTAGAGATAATTTAATTTTTCTTAGATGATTTTCAGGAAATTTGGCTGCACTGTAATATGGTTGGATTATTATTTTTTTTTTTAATCTGAACGAGTGGAGTTCCCAATACAGGTCTTTCATATGGTAAAATGAAGAAAGGATAATTGTCTACTTTTTTGAATGCTGAAGGGTTTTTAAGAAAACAAAATGTTATATTTCTTTTCTGAGGATAATTCATAATGCTTCAGTGCATTTATGTCATCCTATGAGTCTTAAGTATTGAACTTAACATAGGAATATTCTACCTCAAGTATTAGAATAATGTTATCCTTTGCACTAGGAAGGGAGGGATGGATAATGACATTGTAGACATATATTGTATATTTTTGTGGGGATATTGGTCAATTGTTATGCTTTCTTTTTGCTTGTTCCAGTTCCCTCATGACTGTAACTTAATGACCTGTATTTAGTATCTGTAGGCATTGAAACAGTACAGGGTAGTGATATACCCAGATTTAAGTCCGTGACATGGCAAACACATTTGCAGCTTTTAAAAAACTAAGTGCATTTACTGCTTTTTAAAAGAGCTTCTGTCTTCCTCAATCTTTGTTCAAACTAATCACTGTTGCATTGGAACACAAGCAGTGAAGTTTTCTTTTTGTTTACTCAACAAGTAAAACTTTTACCATTGTGATTGCTGTGCTCTGAAAAATAATTTGTCATCTGTAATCTGTTAGTGATACAGGACAGACTTAGCCATCTCTGTTAGATACAAAGTTGAAAGACAATCTTGAATTTGTAGTGTGAAATCTTAAAATGTTAACCTGGGCTAGGGTAAGAATCCACGTGTTAGAATTCATGTATTCTAGGTAGCTTCATCTGTGAATTGTCTTTGCTGACATGAGGCTGGAATTGTCATCTAGCAAGAGAAAACAGTGGCAGGATTCTGTAAAATGTTTGTTGTCTTTGCTTGGAGTCATTGTTTGAAGGAGCATTAATAATTTGGCAACCTGGAATCCAGATGGCAAAGCTACTCTGGAGTGTCCCCGTGAGCCTGCTGTGATGGTGGCCTGAAGGGAAAGCAGAGGGTTTTTTGGGGAAAAAAAAATCTTTTCTCTCTAGCCTCATTGTGTAAAATCTTCTGGACCAGAAAAAGAATATAATAGATTTATTGCAAAGATTTTTGGATGTAGTATCTAATTTCAAAGAAGAAAGCTAAATAAGTGTGTGGAGACGTCTTCTTTAAAAAAATCTTGTATGTAAACAAATAAAATAGATTTGTAAAAACTTTTAAACTAGAACTGGTTTTTGACCCTGGACTACTAGAGATGGTAGAAATAGGGACTTGTGATTGGCTGTGGATATTTGGATTTGCAGACAACTTTATCTGGATCAGGAGCAGCTGGAATTGAGCACCTGGGTGTATCCTGAAACATTATTATTGTATTCTCGCAAATATTTGCTGACACTTTTATTTTTGTTAGTCTTGATTTTCTATTCACTGACGTTCTGTGAATGCAAAGCTTGTAGTGTACTTCACAGGCTTCTGTAACAGTAAGGATAATAACAAATCCATGCCCAAATAGCATAAAATAATACTGGGGTGTTTTACTCTTTAAACGTGTGCTGGGCCTACCATGATAGAGACAATTTCTTAAGGGTGAGGCCTCAGCCAAGTTCTATTGTCTTCTCTCTGAGTGGGCTGATCCCTGCAAGAGCTACTTTCACAAACCAACAAACTCTGTTTTCTATCTCTGCAAGGTTCATAAATTTTTATTAGATTTTTCTGCCTTGATTCCTGATAAGGGCTTTTTAGGAGGACATTTATTTTTATTTTTCCTTTAAGGAATAGATAATATTTTCCAATTGTTATTTTTTATGCTACATGGAAATTTTCCTGTAGTAGAGTCCTGAAGAACTTTAACTGGAAAATATGTTGGAGAAAGAGGAGGCAAATAACAAAGGTTAAGACATGAGAAAACTTACAGAAAATTTACATAGTACTGAAATACCCTCACACAAAGAATCTCTCTAATTAACTTGAGAGTTAATATTCATTTTAATAAATAAATAAATGTCCTTAAAATTACTGCAAGAATAATGTGTAGATTTCAGTCAAAACTTGCATAAACTGAGAAAGGGGATATGTTCTATCACATTTTCTCATATTAAAAAATGAATTATTAAAACCTGTAGGCTCTTGGAACACTTTTCTCTTAGATGAAGTCAGCAAGGATATATTAAAGTTCAGATGGAATCTTTTGCTGATATTATTGAGTACCTTTTTGCCTACACTGTACTGACCTGACATTGCAGCAATCCAAAGCTATTTATTTGTTGCTATTTCATGTATAATGAGATTTTTGGGATTTTTGATTGAAAAGATAAGAGATACTTAGAAATTGGCATGTGCTTGCATTGGATTTTTTTTTTCCTTCTCTGAATTCAGTAGTAGTTTTTTGTCAAGGCTTGTTCTTTTTCAAAAGGTGTTCTACACACCTGTATATATGCTGAATGCTCCTTTCCATGTATAGTATGGGCATGTTTTGAAAATTGCAGCCAGTCATTTTGTAACTGCAGAAATAAATGGTAAACTGTACAAAATTAATATCAGCAATACACTTCAACATAAAATACTGTGCTATTTTAAAGAAAAATTAGGCCTGTAGTATTACTGTATGACTAACGCATAGAAATAAATACCATATGTCTTGCAAAATATCAACTGTTCTCTTTTAATGAAACTTTGTCATTGCCTTTTGCTTAGTGTACCTATGAATGTAGTTCCCTGTAGTCCCCAGTTGTTGTTCTGGCTATTGATGAAGTTATTTTAGAACATAATCCTTGTTTTATTCTTCTTTTTGACAGAAGAACATGAAAATACTGAAGGCAGGTTATTTTCTTGGGCCTGTAGAAAGCAAAGGTTTTATAAAATCTGGCATGCAGAATTTCCAGTCATCCATTTCTGTTGTGGGTTGTTCAGATGGATTGAGCTGTGAGTTCTTAGGAAGTCTTGCTAGCAATGGGGGAACACCTGAGACAGCATCTCACAATCTCTATTGATCTTTTTCGATTATTTAGCTCACCTGGACCCTAGCTTCTCCTTCTAGTGCATGTTTTTTGTGTACTGACCTCATTTAAACAGGAGAAACTAAGAAAGCACAGGGCTTTTAGAATGGTAATTTCTGCATCCTGACTTGCAGATTTCAGGAGGTTCCCAGTTGACTACCGAGGTCTTACCTGAGTGCAAAAAAAGAAGCTAATGAGCCAGCATGACACTGAAGAAAATAGATGAGACTCCAGTTCACTGCAGAGAAAAAAACCCTTGATTTTCCTTTAGAGATTTTTCAAAACTAATTGTGTGCCATTAGACAAGCAGTTAAGAGGATGAAATGCAATGAAACTTAGAAGTACTTTTGTAGACTTCAGTTTTGTTAATATGGGCATATTATAGTTGGTTTGTTTGATCTTGGGAGGCAGTGCCAGCAATTTAAAAAATCCAACCAGCAAAAAGGAGCAAACTTTGGGCAGTTGGATGTGCTTAGTGTTGAGTGAGTGAATAGGGTTCAGTACAGAAGCTCCCTTGAGACTGTTGAGTTTTTATCTGCTCATCCTTGTGCTCTTAAATTTGTTGATTTGGTTTATGTTTTGTGTAAATTGTTTTCTTTGACATTGCTCATTTGTGCTATAAATGTGATACAGGTTGTTGTTGTTGGCTGGTTGATTTGGGTTTTGTTGTTTTTTTTTCTCTCTGGATACTGCAGTCAAAGCACATCTGTCATCATGTTGTTCTAGTTTGTCTTGTTCTAAATGCTCCACAAACATAATAAGGATTATAGCCTGAGTCCTGAGCATCTGATTGAATGATTTTTGTCTCATTTTGAACTAGAGCAGAGCAGGCTTTGCTCTTCTACTTACTCCCTTCCAGCCATGTCTTCTATAGTTCTAATGTAGTGCACCTCCTTGTTATAGCTCTGATGCTCACTTCTGAAAACCAGGGTTTTTTCACAGTCTGGGTGTGGTTATAGGTCTGCCATTGAGACATTCTCAAAGACAAATGCTTCTCTACATTTTCTCTCATATTATGTTTTCTTACTACTGTGTATACTACAAAGTATGTATATATTTTTTATAAATGTGTATATGTGTGTTTAAATATATACACTGTGGGGAAAATGTGCGTAGCTATTTTACTGAAATGATGGATTGTTATCTGTTTTGTAGGGATGACATGAGATTAGACTGGACAGTACTTCTAAAGGTACACTGTTGTACACCCACTACCCAAAACTTCTGTTTATACTTCTCTTTTAGGGTAACTTTCTGGAGGGAATATTGAGGTATGTCTTCTCTGAGCCGGGTTTTGGAAGATGTTTTTCTTTTCTGCAGGAAAAAAAAGGAGGTTATACTCCTAGTAGGACATGGGACTGAGACCCTGGGAAGGCAATGCAGAGGACTAGAGCCTTGTGTTCTTATTTCTTGTTGTCTTGAGTTGCTATGCGAAAGTTAATTGGTTGGTGTTAACTGAAGGCTTGTCAAGGTTTTGGCTTCATTTTCTGTGGGATTTAATAAACATTAGAGCCTCTAGTGACACAGCAGTCCTTTGCTTGTCAGTGGTCTTTGGCTGGCAATCCTCAGTGGTCTCTGGCTAATTTATGTACAGAATATGTGACACTCATTGTGCGAAGATTTTTTTTTTAGGGTGAAAAATTTTTATCACCTCAAAAACTGTTTTGGATTACATTCAGAAGAAAAACTGAAGTAGTCTTGGAGGTTTTTGGTCAGTTGGTCGGTTTTTTTGTGTGTGTATGTGGTTTTGTTGTTGTGCGGTTTTTTTTTGTTTTATTTTCCTTCTGTTGTAGAAGTTCTGTGAGTAAGGACAACATGATAATGTACTCTGGTAGGGAGTAAATGCTGGGATCCCTACTGTACTGAGGATAGGGAATTCTGTAGTTGTATTCCTGTGAACTGAATGGAGCATGCCACCAGTGATGCTTTGTATTATGGTGGCTTTGGTTTGTACACTTTTTCCAAGTATTTTACATAATCTTACTATAAAGCATAATATATTTATTATAATTGTTTCAATACCAGTACAGGTTTCTACTTCTCATGGAAGTAGACTTTTAAAAAATACTCTTGATCCCTTTAAATATGGTATAAACGTTACTGGTGAAAGTCTTGGTTTTTAGTTTAGCGTAAATCTCCCGTCACAACACTTATTTTTAAGTAATTAGATAGAAATGAAAATAAATTAGACTCTACATAGTAAAAGCATGTTTTCCTTGCCAAATTCAAGCTGGCACATTCAGTGTCCAAACAATTTATATAAACTAAGCAGGATAAATTTAAATTGGGCAAAGAACTGCTAAAAGGACACAGACTAAATTAGCCCTGGGTTTTAGTATGAATTGCATTTGCTTAGTGGGCACTTGACAGTGCCTCTCTTACAAGTAAAATAAATGTTTACTATGCTTAAATCTCTAGTTGCCTGTATTCTTGAACTCTGATAGTTTTAATGTTTTTCCACTTTAATTTGATACTTCACATGGGTTTAAATAGTATTTCTTCTTTTTACTAAACATTCATTTCAGTATTTTCCTCAAGTAGATACAAGTTTTCAAAGGGCTTTGAGGTGAGCTTGCTTGTGTCTTGGGAGGGGATTTTCCTTTTCTCATATGAAAAAAGAGGATGCAAACTATTTTTGATGGCATACTGCATTTAAAAACTGTGTGGAGAGAAGAAATCCTTTACTTCTGCTTTTGGAATCAACTATTGCAAGATCTCATTGATTCAGATTTTTGGTGAAAATATATTTGTCTTCCTAATAATGGCATTCAACATTATGATTTTTAATTATTGATAAAACTATATACTGAACATAAATTAACATAATCTTACATAGAGGAAGTCCATCAACACTTTCATCCGGCTTAAAATAGTTGCTTTTGTTTGCAGTGTGAATATCTGTGCATATTTCATTAACCTTTATCTCACTTCATGTGTTAATGTGTGCTGAGGAAACTTTCAAAATGCCTGAAGTTAACTGCATTCCTTGTTCTATTTCTGGTGTTACTTAGCTGCTGCTTCTGCTTAGAGGCTGAACTAGAAGTAAGACCATTGCATTTCACTGCCACTGGAGTTATAGCTACAAAATTATTTAAGTTCTCAGTCGGCCAAGCTCTCAGCTTGCCAAGAAACAAGTTTCTAATAGTTGGAAAATGTGCTGATGGATTCCTCCCCCCTTCCCCCCAATTATTTGAACTTCAAGAGCTAGAATATATTTCTGAAATGAATTGGGAACTTGTTATTGGAGCAGATTCAAGTACTATATGAAGAAGTTCTTCTAAGAGAAGGAAAAAAAAAAAAGAAGGCTTGCTTTTACATAAGTAAAAGAAAAGGGCTGATACCTCCTCCTCACACCCCCAAACAAGATCAGAATGGTATTAGATTTTGCCTCTCTGGTTTTACTTGCAAATTAACAAAAATGGCAGTATAATTTGTGTTCACATCTCATGGCAATAATGACAGACCTTCTATTTTGAGAAATTGACTCTTTCAGTGCTGGAGACAGTTGACATTTTCCTTACAGTTGTTTCATAAAAGTGAGTATTGTTCCCCAATATGCTGGGCAAAGTGTGATCCATGTATCTGTTTTACCCTTGTGTGGGTGACTGTCCTTTGTTAATTCATGAGCTGCTGTCTCTACAGGTTTGTAAAGTGTATAATTTCTTCAGTCCAAAGAGTTGCTTTATTTTACAAGTCTTTTCTGTGCAGAGCTTTCAGAAAGTGGTGGTCTGTATCAGTCTTCCAATCCGCTGGTACATGAGAAATCTGGTTTTCTTGGTGCTTTTTCTGCACTGTAAAAATGTCACTTATTACTGTGATAGCATAGCCTTTTATACAAGATCTTCCAACCGTGGAGGAAGATGTCCATCAGACCATTTCTTCATTTTTGTTCATTTTCTGAACTTTAACTTCTGAACTAAAAATAGGAAGTAAATTCCCTTTTTCTTGTTTGGGAATCTAGGATCTGTTTGAAAGTGCTAAAAAAAGAGTAAGTTACAGTAATTTCAGTGAAGCTTTTGGCCTATGTATGATTAATTTCTGGAAAGTAGAAAGAGTAGAAAAGGTAAGCCATTTAACTCACAATTATTTTCGATAAAGACAAGAAAGGTGGTAATTTAGTTGAACTTCTAAGAAATTAAATTTGCTGTAAGAAGGACTTTGTCCCTTGTCATTTTAAGTAGGTGCATGCATATGTACATTTCTCTCTCTGTGTGTATATATAATCTGCAGAGATAAGAAAAAAATGTTTGACCTCATATCTCTGTGTAGCAAGGGTATTTGCTAGGAATTTTGGGCAGCAGTTTGCATGAGAGCCAGTTAAAAATTTGCCAGTCTTATCTCTGGCAAAACTGGTCAAACCCTTATTTTGTTGAGCTGAGTGAAGTGTAATCTTGTTTGAAAAACCCAAAAGAACTTTCCCAAAATACCCCAACATAAGTATGAGGTACTGTGCTGGGGAGGGTGAGGACAAAGCAAATGAAGGAAAAGCGTGATAAAATTGGACCATTGTCTGGACTGAAAGACCCATAGTGGAAAGACATGCTGTGTTACAACTTTTTCTTGTTGAATTTCTTGAAGAAGACAATGATATTGCATACGCCCACCCTAATGATAGCAGTAAGTCTTTTTGCTCCTTCATTTTTTTTCCCTTCCTTTGATTTGGCATTTTGGACTGTTTTATTCTTTTTCTTCTGAGGTTAACTGTTTTCTTGCTGAAAAAGTAGTTTAAAGTTTCAAAATTTTAATAAATAAGAAAACTATAACTCTTTTTTTTCTGTATTCTGGCTTTCTGGAAAAAACCCAACAACAAAAAAAACAACACACCCCCCGTAATCTATCTCCCCCCTCCCCAATATTTGTAGAGTGACAGTAAAAATTTTATGTCGGTTTTACATTACAGGCAGCTAACTAGATTTATTCTTTTAAAACAATAAGAAAGCAGGCAGAGAATATAGCCTTTTTTAAAAACCTTTATTCAGTATTAACAAAAGAGAAAAGAAGGTGGCTTCTAAAGTTGGGTACTTAATGCAAATTCTTTCCCTTGCATAAGCTACAGAGCAATAGAACATAACACTGTCATTAAAACTGACTCATAGCATTCAACACAGAAGGTGTGTTTCAAGCTTTAAAAGTGTTAAGAGAATTACTGCAGTCTAGTAAATACCTTGCAGTGGGAAAAAGTACTTGAGCTGCATTTTGTTGCAAAATGTTGTGCAAATTATTTTGAAAGTTTTTTTTTTTTTTAATGTTTGACCATGCAAGCAGAGAAATAGAATTATTCTAAATTATAAAGTATTTTGAAAAATTGATCCAAATAGACTTTGACATTCATTTAACGTCCATATTTGAAACTTCAGCTCAGGATGGAGACTCTTTATGTTACTTGATTGTCTTTTAGCTCTTTTAACTATAGGGGGGATGACTCTTATGTATTAGAAAAATGTCTCTGCAGAAGTAGGTGTTCAGCTGTGTAAAGGTGTTCAGCTCTTTGGTGTTTTGGTGGGTTGTGTTTGGTTGGACTTTTTCCATATTAGTGGAGGGGAACATAAAATGCATGTCTAGCACCACAAAAAGGCCTAAATGTAGGCTTAAATGTTAAACTTGCATTTAAATTGGTTTAGTATGTAGCATCAGCAATAAAGAAAGTGGTATAATCCAAAGGAGGTTACAAGAATTATTTCTGACTTTTTGGCTGAGCAAATACCATATCAGCCATTCTATCTGGATTCCAAAGGAAGGTGGAGATTATTCCACTAATGTTGGAAAGGCACAAAGAGAACATTAGTAGAAAGAAATAATATGGTGCAGTTAAAACTGTAATCTTGCATGTTGTCTCCCCGCCTGCTGAGCAGTGGCTGCTTTGGTTGGATGTGCTGGGTTAGGCCTGGGGTCAGTGTGTTGCTGCTCTGTGATTGCTGCCTGTGTTGGGTGAGGAAATGTCTTGATATGCATCCATCTGGTTCCTTGATGACCAATATTTAAGCCTGTCAACATATGTATATGATTCTGTACAGCTTACTTGCAAGCAAAAGACAGCTGTTTCATCTTTGATGTAGAGTCTGTGACCTCAGCATCTCCCTAGCAGCCTTTGTCAGTGGGGATAACTGAATTTTGGGAAGGTCTGTTTAACCCACTGACACATGGTATGCCCTATATTGTTGCCAGCCCTTATTTTCTTAGTAGTTTTTACTTTTCTTTTGCAGGAAATAAATGGCAGTATTTTTCTGGGTGTACACTTCTGCATTCATATCTCACAAGTTACTTTTATTTTTCTTGATATTAGAAGCCTGTTTGTATGAGAAGTAACTAGATATATAAGAAACAACAAAGCCAGTTATGTAAATATTGACTTTTGGATGCTGCAAATCTGTATTTTTTTATAAACTAATATAAATCTCAAATATCATGATGAACTCATTGCTCATGCCTGAAGCATCTTGTCCTTAGAATTCTGTTTTCTTTCATTTCAGAACTTCTCCATATGCCAGCCTTTTACTGTCTTCTCCTGTGATTCCCTGGAGTAGTTTTCTCTCTCTTCCTCCCTCACTCAGCCTTCTTGCCCTTTGCCAGGAGCATTGCCTTCCCTCTTTTATCCCTTCTCCTCCTCCCACCCTCCACACTCCATAATTAAACTTGGAAGACTCAAAGGATAGAAAAACACATGAAGGATGAAAATCAGGATTATGAGGTGTTTTTTATTACCTTTCTTCTGGTAGGTCTGCCAACATTATTTACTGTTTAGATGCATCTCCTTTGTCTCAGGACCTGTTTTTCAGGTCCTCTTTTGGGTCACTTACATATCCAGACATGCTTTTGCTGTCATGGGAATCTCTCATGCAAGAGGCTGTGAAGCTGTCAGCATAGCAGGAGAGGCTCTGCTTGGCTTGCCTTTCTCTGTGGGAGAAAGGCCACATATCTGCCATTTCCTATTTATGTTAAATACTTTTCCATTTATACCTAAACTTCTAGTCCTGATTATTCTTCTCTTTAGATTGTAGTGACTAAGTTGTAAATAATATTACTTTTTTTTTTTTTTTTTTTTGAGGTAGCTTGTATCTTCAGTAGTAAACTCTATTTACTTTAGAAACATTTTTGTCAGATTAATAGTGTGGACAAAAATACTAGTTAAGCAAAGTTCATTGGATATGAATGTTTTACCAGTGTATTGATGGTGGTTGATGAAGGTATAGAGCAAGTACAGGCTGCATTTTTGTTAAGAAAGTTAGTCTGAATGTTTGTAGTTATATGACGATAGTTTTTATGTTATGTGAGATTCAAAATACTTTCCGTTTTTTTTTCCTTTTACCTATGAAATGGAAACCACTAGGCTGAAATCGGAAGGGAAGCTATTACTTAATTTATTTTTTTAAAAGTGATTCTGGAAGTTGGCACTGAAATAACATTGTTTATTATTAAAAAAATAATTATTACCTCATTCTGTTTCCAGAAATGAATTAAATTGCCTCCTAGTTTTTTTGAAGTTTTTTCCTGAGTTTTCTGGTAAGACTTTCACTTACCTTAAGACTTACCTTAAGATATTTTACCACAGCCATGCTGTTCATGCAAAGAATCATTACCATAGCGTGGTTTCAAACATTAAATCTTAGATTAAATGTTATTTTGTAACACCACCAGAGGCCTTCAACATAGGAAAAAGTTTCCTCATCAAAGAGCTTAATGTCTAATTAAAGACAAGACCTAAGAATGCAACTAACAGTCGAAATAAGCGGGAGAGGAAAAGAGATCATCATAATTATATCTTTACAATTAGGAATCTGTGAGGGGTTGACCATGGCTGTCCAATGTCACCAGAGTCACTCTGTTTACTCTCCTCAGAGCATCACAAAGGTCTTGGGTTGGAAGCGACCTCAGCTGTTGTCTTTTTCCAACCCCTTTTCCCCTTTTCAGTGCTGGAAAATTGCTCTCCGTTCTCTCAGCTTGTCCATAGGAAATGTGCTCTACCCTCTGACCATCTCTGTGTGTGCCCTCCACATCTGCTCTAATGTGTCCGTGTTTCTCTTGTGCTGAGGGCCCCACACCTGGACCCAGCCTCACAGCTGGGCTCTCATGGGGGCAGACTGGGGTGGCAGAATCCCCTCCCTCAGCCTGCTGGCTGAGCTGCTTTTGCTGCAGCCCAGTGTTCCTGAAATGCACACTGCTGGCTCATGTCCAGCTCTTCATCCACAGGAACCCCCAAGTCCCTCTCTGCCCGGCTGCTCTCCGTGACTTCTCCCAGTCTTGTCTTCATGTCTGGAATTGCCCTGACCCCGGTGCAGCACCTTGCACTTGGACTTGTTGAACTTCGTGAGGTTCTCATGGGCCCACTCCTCAAGTTTTTCCCTCTAGATGCAATCTTGTCCTTTTGTTGTGTCAGCTGTGCTGCTCAGCTTCATGTCAGCTGTAAACTTGCTGAGGTGCACTCAGTCTCACTGTCTATGTCATTGTTAAAGGTATTAAAGTACACAGGATCCAGGACAGAACACTGAGGAGCACCACTCACCAGCAACTTCCAACTGGAACATGGAGCCATTGACCACAACTCTCTGGCTGTATCCAACCAGCCAATTCCTTATCTGTGTCCTCAACTGGACAGGGGAGAGACAGCATAATGAGCATTTATTTTTCTGCTGCTTTTGGATGAGACCACCAAATTAAATTTGTGCTTTTGTTTCTCTACTTTTTTTTTCTGTCTCCTGGAAAATTGTTTGCACATATTGCAAATTGAGTTGGTCACCTTCATTTATCTTCCAAAAATGTTTGCAGTAATTCAGCAAACTGAAGTTCCCCTACCTGAAGGTGTTCTAGGTGGCTCAGCATGAGGACATCTGTCATTACAGCACAAGTCAACACTCTGCTGTACTTTATCTGCAGTGGATTTGCACTGAGCACAAACTTTATTTCAGAGTTTTCAATTCTGAGCCCTCCCTCAAATTGTCTTTGGTACATGATGCATTGCTGCAGCTGTTTCCATGGTGAGACATTCCAGAACACTCGAAGCTTTTATCTATCCTCTGCTTCAAGGAAACTTGTGTTAATAAGTTGTTACATTAATAACAGTTAACAATTAACAAATACTTTTAATTTAGGGGAATTGTTAGTTGGTTGTTTGGGTTTTTTTCTCTTCATCTGGAATGTGAATCTGTTTTCATTGAACTTTGTCTTACTGTGATGGTCATAACCTCTTAATGCAGTCTGAGCCACTTCGGAGATGAGTCATCTTGGCTTGAGTTTTACTTAATTAATTTATTCACCTGTGTAAGTTTTATGGGTTTTTGGTTTTTTTTGGTTTTTTTTTTTTTTTTCAACTAGAAAGCATAGCAAAACTCACCTTGAATTTAAACATCATTAGTGTTCAGTTACTCTGATATTAGACATCTTAAAAACACCCCAGCTATAAACTGTAAAATAAGCACCTTGATACACTTTTAGTACTGATCATACTAATTTAAATTCCCGGCTGGTAAAATTGGAGCAAATGCCTTGTAATAGAGTTTCACACATTGAAATAATGTGAGATAGAAATTATCTTCAAATTCAGATGAAACTTCATACGGAGAGATATTTCTATAGGTTTTAATTTGTTTGGGTTTTTTTAATCAATCTGCTTTGAGGTTGATGTAGATTGTTTTTCTAATTAAAAATAAGTCAAACCTAAACAAAATTATTAAAAAATCCTCCAGCACTTCCCCAGAAAACCCCACTGTACACTATTTGTCCACCATGTGGTTTAATCACTTGTAATGACTTTAGTGACACAAGACCATATGATAAATCCTTGAGTTGTTTCTTTAAATATGCTCCTGCACTTATGCTTGCATACTAATAAGAATTCATTCTTGAAATGACCTGTCTTTGGATATTAGATCCATTAGTTGTTGAGTGGCTTCTTTTTGTCCTTTTTTTAAAAACATTTTGATGGCATTCTTTTCAGGGTTAGCTTGATATAAGGTGGATCAGTGTTATTTAAATAAAATATTTCTAGTTGTTTGCTTGTAAAATACGTGAAGAAGCAATGTTAAATAATTTTTATAGTGTAATTAGAATGTAGTTCTGTTCATTTGTATGTATTGTATTTTATTATTAATTTAGTACTAAGTTTTGGGGGCTCCCCCTCATACTTTTGTTTGTTCTATGTATTTTGTATGCCCTTTTCAAGGAAAAAGGGATTTCTTGGGTTTTTTTTCTCCTATTTGGTTCAGATAGTGAACCAGTCATCTGTATTTAATTAAATGCTTGAAGATTACAAGAAGAGTAGTCATTGCAGTTGTTTTGATCGGCATTAGAATGCCCACAGATTTAGTTTCAGCATTCGTTTGCTATTTATAAATACTTTTTATTCACCTTTACTTTTCTGTACTCTTATGAGAAAGATCCATCTCAGCCAAATACATTGGAGAGAGGAACATCTGACTTTTAGAATGTGAATGGGAGTTATTTTTAGAACAATGAAGACAAAACTGGGTTGGAAGGAGAGGGGTAGCTTTGTCAGATTAGAAGAATTTCAGTCTCACTAAATCACCAGTATGCTTTGTGTGTGCACATATGAAAAATTCAGTGGCTGATCCAGTTAAGAATGCGTCAGAGGACTTTCCTGAAGTGGCCAGGTCTTATGCATATGTTGTTTTGTCTGCTGGCAGCATGGCAGTGCAGCATGGCAGGGCTCGGGTGCCAGTGGATGCCAGGGACCGACCAGGCAGCGTGATGGATGTGCTCCGTTCTTCCAAAACTACCCTGCTGAGCTCAGACTTCAGAGCAGACCTTCAGCTGACTGGCTGCTTCTAACGTGTCCCCTTCAAGAGAATATATTGTACTTTTCTTGGACAGGAGCACCCTCTGCCCTCTTCCCTTTTTTTTTTTTTTTTTTTTTTTTTCCTTCTTATTCTTAAGTATGTATCTTTAAATGTTGGAATTGAGCCACAGAGTGAGTCCTGATGTGTAACTGAAAATAGCAGCTTTTTTTTGGTAGTGCTAAAGATGAAAAAATGTCAGCAATATTATTTTGTAATATTATATTGAGGATTTGAAGTCCATGGCAGATTGTCAAAAATAATATGAGACTAAATCATAGGCAACATGACAAATGAATATAGGATATTACTGGAGACTGGTGTTCGGAGAAAAGAGAAGGAAAGATTAACATCAAGAACCAACTTTCAAGGAGACCACTACAAATGTTGTGTCAGATAAAGAAATATTGCTTCTTCTACAGCAAGCTATTCTGTAACAAAATAAAACCTATTATCTAAAAAAATTTAAAATAAAAAAAAAATCCCTATTTTGCCTAAGAATATATCAGAAACCAAAATGTCCTTTTACTTCAACTACAAATGTTGGGTGCTTCTATTGGATAGAAATGAAAGTGTAAAGTGTCAGGTGCCTTGTGCCAGAAGAAGCTGCAAAGGCTTTTGATTTCCCAGGTTGCTGTTCAGAGTGTTATCCTCTGCACACTGACGATTTTCCTTCAGAGCTGCAGCAGGTACAGTGGAGCCCACCCAGCATGCGCAAAGACCGGCACCAACTGCGTAAGGAGCTGTCACACCCACAATAGACTTTCTTGTTAAGGTTCTTACTGGAGAGCAAGACTAAAATGGAAGCAAAATTGTCTTTCCTGTCCTCCTGTTATGACTCATGGGAGCTGCTTTTGTGCTCAGTGCTTTCATAATCAGTCTGCTTATTTGCCAGTATGGTCTTAGAAGCATCCTGCTAAGCACCCACTCTTTTTGAGTTGGCCACAGCTGTTAGGGAGGATCGTGAATTCTGCGTTTTAACTCAGAGAAGTGAATTTAGTTCATATATCCAGGATGAGCTGTATTTATTTTTGAATCTGTACTTGGATACAAAAGGAAGAGCACTCATAGAATAAGATAAAACAAACCAAATCATTATTGCTGCCCTGGCCTTCAAGTAGTTTGAAGTTTTCCTTTAGGAATTTAATCAAACAGGCATCTTTAATAGTAGGGAACTGATTCACCCTTTTTCTGGTTGTTTGCTTGCTTGCTGTGAGATGGGAACTTTGTTCAGGTTCTTCTCCCATACATTCCTGCCCTGTGGCCACAGATATCTCCTGCGTTTAGACCAGTTACATGATGATGCCTTCCCTTGATGTATAATCACTCAGATGCATTTGAAGGTTGCAGTATTTCAACAGCTATTAAAAAGCCCCAAACCAAAAACCCCAAGCAAGTGCTCCAAAAACCAGCAATGGTGAAGTCAGGGTCCAATGTTGATATTAGCAATGTCAAGAACAGCTTTCTGGATCTGAATTTTAAAATATATGAGCCTGTGCAAGGAAACTTGGTGTTTTGCTTTTACATAATTTGTTCAAGTTTGATAGTTTTCTAAATTTTGTATGTATTTTCACGAGCTGTTCTTTTCTAATTCCTAATTTTTTTTTTTTTATGAGCAAAGGAGGATCTATTGAAGCTGATCTATAAAAAGCTTGAGCTGGCTTACTATAATTGTTAAGTTTTTGATGCTTTTTAACTCTTTAGCTTTTTCTTTTTTCAACTTCCTCATATTTTTAAAAATTGCGAAATCTTGATGGCTCTTTCTCCAGAATCTTGTCTCATTTAGAAGATCTACTGTCTCTCCAAAAAATAGAAAAATAGAGTAGTAGCTTTTTTCAAGATTAAGGAGTGAGACTAGTACAATGTCACTAGCACTGTGATTGTATCATTTTTCTCTACGTTCCTCAAGTCAGAATGTTACTGCTAGCTTCCTCCTTACAGCTTCTCATATACTCAATTTTGTCTTCCTGATCAGTAATTCCTCATAATAATCCTGACACATTCCTCTGGATCAATAAATCCAGAAGAAAAATCTCACCTATTTTCTTTACTCTGTCAGTTGTTTATACTGCTATAACACTGAATTTTGGGTGCTTGTAACTCTCTAGTGTTTTCCTGGAAAACCTTAATGAATAGAACTAAATGTATATGGGGGAGGAAAAGCAAAGGTGCTGAATGATGCATCATTGCTAACAGAAGTGGCTAATGCGTTTCTCATCCGTGTACCTTATTTGACATAAGACGTGCCAGGGTGTGGATTAATGCATAACCATCAAAGACAGATGGTGTGGTATAAGTTCTTTACATTTGTGTATGAATTCACTGATTTGTTAGTGCACACATGAAAATGTAAACCAGCGTCTAGAAATTCCTGGTTGTGTCCTCTTGGCGAGTAAACATAATAAATAAATAAATTAAGTTTACTGCTTGTTTTAGAAGAGCAGGAGGGGTGTATTGCTTCTGCAGGCAGGAAGCTTGTTTAAAAGCTCATGGATGACTTTGAAGTCAATTAGAAGTTTCTAACCAAGTTAAGTAGAGGATGCCGGTTGCATTCTTTCTGTCATGTTAAATGAAATTAACTGAATACTTGATTTGCAAGACAGATATACAAATTTAACTGTATTTCTAGAACAGTTTTACTTCTCTGCATCTTGTGAAGGCAAAAATCTTCCTCATGTGTTTCATAATTCTCGCTAAGGATTTCTACTAAAATCTAACTATGTAAAAAATACTTCCCCTTTCCACACAGGTGTTGATGATTATAAGATAAAGAATAGCATTTCTACTTAAAATTTGAGGCTTTGGATTGAGTGGTTACGTCTGATGATTTTGGGTGATGCATTAGAATTCTTAATGGCTGAAGGGAAAAGGAGCTGTGGAAAAGCTAGGGTTTTTCCCCACTGCTTTAATTTCAATTCAAATGATCAGGCACCATAATGCTGCAGTATTCTGTATGCTTATTTCAAAAATCTTTGTATATTTTCTGGAATTTACATATAAGCCTTACATGCTATTGCAAAACAGCTACTTTTGTATTAAAGTCTCACAGTGTTACACTTCTGGATTAAATAAAACTAATTTTTTCTTGTTAGTCTCATGACACTTCACTTTGCTGAGTTGGCTCTGTGTTTTGTAGAACATCATGGTAATGTTGAGAGCATCTCAGAGATCTGTTAGTTTAATTCATAAGTTGTTGATGTGTTGTAAATCTGGCTGCCTTAGAAAGGGGTATTTGGAGAATGACTGCTATTTCCCTATGGAGAGCCTTTGAGAGGTAAATGATGGCCTTATTTCCACTTCTGCAATGGTTATTCCAGCCAGCAAGCAACTTAGGAAAACAGACCAGTGTTGCACTCAGTGCAAAGAATGAAATTTGTGGCAGCTGTTAGGTTTTCCTTGCTATTTCCAGTGTTCAGCTTGAAAGAATCCAGCCTGTCCTCACTAAGTTACAGAATAGAGTAATTCTTGCTGTGGATAACTTTCTTGAAATTACTTTTTTGTTTGAAAAGTTTGTTTAAAACTTCTAGGTGTTTTCCCTTGTTTTTTGTTATTATAGTTACTCGCTCTGACGTTCATAAGACTCTCTGTCATTCATGGAGTTTTGAGTTCATTTTACCGGATTACCTGCAACAGTCAGTGATTTTCAAAACAATCTTAACAAGGCCAGTGCCTTTTGAAAAGCAGAAGAATCCCAAAAAGTGGGTACTGCCACTGAAAAAATATTTTTTAGCAGCTTGGTTTTAATCTTTTAGCAGCTTTTGAAGGCAAAGATCTCAAACAAGCATATAAATTTTATATAGAGATTAAATGGGTTTATCTAGTCTAACTTCACTAACATTTGAATTATGGTCCAGTTTGAGGCAAAAGAGTTGAGGCAAAAAGTGTTTGGGTATGAATCCATACTACTGCTGCATGCCATTAGTCATCTTTAACTAGCTTTCCTTTTCATTTCAAGATTAAGTTCTCATTAAGTGCCCTCAGCAGAATTGAGCACAGAGCTGCCCGGAGCCAGTGCCGAGGAGGTGGGTCACTCAAGTGCAGTTTTCTTTTGGGAGTCCCCCCGTCTGCATCTGTGTTAGCCCTCATGTCAGTCAGTTATGGTGCACTTTGGGGAGAATTAGGGAAGCTGGTTTGGGAGTTTCTTTGGGCCAGTTGAAGTGTATCAATAATATTGAGTGAACATCAATAAGTGAGTTGACAGGATTTTACCTTTAAGGAATTAGATGCAAATGCTTCTCCAGGTGCCATGAATCCAGGGATGGCAGGGGGGGATCAGTTTTCTGTGGCTCTTCTAATGAAGTGAAAAGGGAAGATGATACGTGATCAGTGGGGAGAAGATGTACAGTATTGAATTTCATAGAATCATAGAATGTTTCGAATCAGAGTTTGAAGGGACCTTAAAGATCATCTTCTCCCAACCCTCCCTGCCATGTGCAGAAACACCTCCCACAAGACAGGATGCTCAAGGGCTTATCCAACCTGGCCTTTAGCACTGCTGGGATTGAGGATCCACAACCTCCCTAGTTAGAGGATTTCAGAAAGGAAGATTAGCTCCTTGCAAGTTAAACATTTATTCCCAATAAAAAGCTTGAGCTCACACTGAATAAACTTGCAGAACTAAAAATAAGAAATAAAAATAGTAGATCACAAGCTGCAGGCCTGTATAGCTTTAAGTAGTTTATGAGAAATTTAGAAATCATGAATGAGGAGCAAAGGAAACTGCATCTAAATTTCTTGTTGAGTTTTTGGTACATTATCTCATAAATTTCTTCATGTTTCATCATATATTTAAGAAGTATTGTAAATGTTGTAAGGTGGAATGAGAGTGTACAGTGATAACAGATCAGTTAATTAGCAGGTAAGTAATCAATTTATCAGAAACTCATTTCTGGAAGGACTTGTCAGTGAATAATGTTGGGAACTCAAGTAACAGATTTGGTGATGTTACTGAATAGTGCTAATAGAAAACTATATGTGTCTCTTGACTTTTCCTATTTTTCTGGCAAGTAATTTTGCTATTCTGAACTTGGCTGACCAGTTTTGTTGTGTCTTGCTTACGTCATAGTGGCATTAATGGTTGTTTCAAGGTCTCTGTAGCAGTATTTCTGCCACTCAGCTGCAGCGTGGGGACAGTCAGCTGCACCCTGTGCCTGGCACCAGCCTGTTTCAGTAGAAAGCTGAAGCAGCTCAGTGCAGGCTCTGTTCTCATGTTGATGGATGCAACCGAGCAGATGCTCCTGTTTTTCCAGGACCTCATTTTTTTTTTTGGTTCATTATTGTAACCAGAAAGTCTGGACAAACAGCAAAAAGGCTTTTGTGAGAAGGAGATGCCAAATGAAATAGGAGGAGAACATATGGGAGGGAAAGGAAAGAGTATTTTGTACAATTCACAAATGGAAAAAAATTTGATTAATTAAAACAGTAAATTAAACCACTGAAATAATTAATAAAGGACTGGGCATCTTTTTGAAAAAAAAACAAAAGCAAACCAGAAAACTCTAACTTATCCCTTTAATTTGGGACTCACTGCTTTATTTTCAAATTACTGTGGTTGATTAACTCTGGAGTTGCTTCTAAAATAACAACCCCTCCCCACATGATCTGCCTGTGTCATGCTGAAGCAAATGTCATTGTGATTCCCTTCCACCCTTGGGTTGTCCTTTTCTTGCTTGTGACCTGGTGAACACTGGGCTTTTGGCCAGCACTCCTGGTTTATAGTGAGATTCCATTTGTGTGAGCTGAACCCAGCATTATTGGGTCACACTCACCCTCACACATAACTTAATTAAATGTATTCACTTCCATCCTGCCATCTTGTTCTTCATGAGTAGTTCTGTCCTTGAATCGCTGAGTTGTAAAGATGATACATTTCCAATTCATGGTGAAACCATTTTAGGGTTTTTCTTTCCCCATTTTTGAATGTGAGACACATGCCTTTAATATTAAGGGAGCAAATGCAGTCTGAATTAGTGAACTAAAAAATTTGATGGGTTTTGTTTATCAAACTTCTAATAGGATAGCAGAGAAGTGGTGAGCCTAAAACAGGCCAAAAAACTTTGGTTTTTACCCTGTTTAGAGTTGCTTGATTTGAAAAATTACTTTAATGTTTGGGGAGCATGGAAAAAACCCTTTGAAACCAATTTTTTTTTCTGTTTACCACATTTCATAAATAAGCTGAAAATGTAAATAATTTTTAAATCGTGTTCCTAGTCAGCCTAGCAAATTAATTTCCTTAATTTTTTAAAAATAATCACAGAAAATAGTAGTAGAAAGCTATTTACTCCTGTAGAGTGTCCTTTCTGCCATATCCTTTTTATCATTACAGTGGGCAAATAAGAAATTAACTGAACAAGATTTGTTTTTATATGTAGCTGTGGATATACACCAAGCAGACCATAAATAACTGTAAGCTTATTTTTGCTTACTGAGATAGTTCCTGTGTCAACATTTTTGTTTGCTTCTGTTCTGTAGAAAATTACTTTATGCCAGTTAGTTATTATTGTAATAGGCATCCTGTGTATGGGATTACAAGGCCAGCTGTTGTGTCAGATGTATGGTCTCAATAGGTTCCGTCCATTACACCTGCTGCTAAGCTCTCCTGATCAAAAATTAATTGTCTATTAGTTGGTGTGATGTCTATATACCATTGCTTTCTCTTACTGAAATAAATCAAAGTACTAATTATATTATTTTCTATTCTTTCCCCAGGAAGCTATTGATTGCCTAGACATTCAACGAGGGTGTGAGAAGTCTGATTGATCAAGGTGGAAATCTTTTTTCCAAGAGCCTTTTCACAACTGCCTTCTGCAAAGTTTTCAGACAGTCCCATTTGTGCCATGTTTTGTGGCTCTCACCGTAAGAGGAATTTGTCTTGATGAAGATTCCTAACATTGGTAATGTGATGAATAAATTTGAGATCCTTGGGGTTGTAGGTGAAGGTAAGTAGTATCTTAATAAAAGATTAATTAGAATTTTATATGTATTTGACTTAGTCCTCTTGATGATAAGAAGTTAGCAACTGCAAATTTTTTCTTGTATGTATTTATTATCTATAGCTTCTTCTAATTATCTTGTCAGATGGATGGAGAAGTTTGGAAGCTGAAAGGAAGGGAAGAGAAATAGAACAGTTTTGTTGGGGGCTTGGGGTTTTTTGTGTTGTTCTTTTTTTCTTTTAAAAGCTGAGTATATTGATTTCTCACTAGGGCTACTAGGCAGATGCAAGTTTTCAAACTTACCTGCGAGTGTATTTTGTAAAAAACAACTTCAGTGTTTTAAAATCCATTTGCTTTGGAGCAATTTTTATGAAATTATTTCCGTGTACAGGGATTTAGTACCTGTAATATGCAAGTTCTGGATAATAATACTGGGAACAATGTTACTTCTATAGTTAGGAGGTTGCTGAACACTTTTATCTTGCCACTATTATTTTTTCCTGCTTTGAGATGGCTTATCTCTCATCCTCTCTGTTTCAGGAGCCTATGGCGTTGTACTTAAATGCAGACACAAGGTAAGTGAATTGCTTTAAAGTCAGAGGGAAATGTTGGTGTTTGAGTGAAGCAATGACTTTTAATGAGAACTAGCATGTTAATATGTATGAGACATGGCATCTGGGGTGGATTTTTCTTGCAGTCAGTTACTTAGCAGCAATCTTAATTGCAAATTTCAGAGGAAATGGCTATATCTAGTACCAAATTTCTTTTTTTTTTTTGTGTTTAATATTTGTCTGAAATATTACTAAAGTTTTATTAATTTCAACTAAGAGAGTTGTTAAGAAAAGAGACCAAAAAATATTTTGGAACACAGTTTATGCTCAAGCAGTCTTAATTAGATTGTCAAACTATTTGCCAAATACTGCTGTAGAAGCACTTTGCTGTCTTGGAAGGGGCAGGGCAGAGACAGAGGAGTCCATGAGGGGTTTCAACATCTGTAGGATGCTCAAATGACACTAAGAAAACAGTGAGTTTTTTTGGTTCTTGAGTTTAATTTGGAAAAGGAAGAAGTTAAAAAGAGAAGAAAAAACGCTGTTTGATACACAAATGAAGTCTGGCAACCTGTCTACACTATTTCAATTAGCGTGTAAGTTGGATGTACCTGAACTTGCTGGTCGTCAACACAGAACTGTCACAAACTGCTGTCTTCAGAGCTGCAAGTGTAGTCATTTAATATAACTTCTCTGAAGCAAAACATTTCAGAATCACAGAATTTCAGTGATCCAAGAATATATAAATCTTTTTATGTAGTTCAGACCTTTTTTTTAGAAAAGTTTAGGACTGTGCAGAAGATTTATGTTCTCATGGTGGCTTTTAGCATGTACACAGAAGGGCTTTTGCATACCCTGTATGGGTCTGCCTGGAGGGTTTTGCACTCTTGTACTGACTTAAAAAAGGAAAAAAAAAAGTAACTTAAGATCCTGTTTCAAGCTGAAGCCTTGTTGGGCTTAGGTGTGTATAAGTGTCTATAGAGTGACTTAAGTAAATTGGGTCTTTTTTAGATAGTTACAGCATGAAAATTCAGAGTGAGTAGTTTGAGAACACCTGGGTGGTGATGATTCAGTTTGCACCAGGCAACTCTATTCGTTCTTGAAAGTAACGTCACACAGACTCAAGAAGTTTCTAGTATTTCCTGCATTGCTGAGTGAAATTTAAGCTGTGGATGTCCATTCATGCTCATGCAAAAGAGTTCAGTACTCTAAAAGTTTGGTATATTGGCAGGGTCATCTGTTGTCCAGGTTCCTATGAGAATACCTTGCAACACATCAAAGGACTAGAAAGGAAAGGCTTTCCTTTAGCAGAGAGTGTTCCACCAGCCTGTGTAAGACTGCTGCCTTCCTTGTGAGCATCTAAATTTTTTGGTAGTCACACCATTTTTTGGTACAGCTTCATCTGAAAGGAAACAGCTGTGCTAAAAGTTTAAAACAAAGTGGTATTTCTTTAATTTTCTAGCAGGTGGGTTTAGTAAGACCTAGGGTGTCCAGTTTTTGGAGATCTAAACAAAAGTCGAGGTATGTTGATGTTTCCATCTAACTGATTTATGATTCTCACTTAAAACAAACTGCACTGAGCCTCTGAGAGCAGATGAGTTTAGGAGCTATCTATTTTGCAAAAAAATAAAGAGGAACTGTCTAAAAGTGAAATGTTGGCCTTTCCTACTTGTATAGGAGAACAAAGATTAAATACACTTTCATACAGTCTTAACAGACTTACCTGGAAATGCAAGGATGTATGGTTTGGGGTTTTTTGTTTGTATTTTGGGGTTTGGTGGGGGTTTTTTTGGGGTTTTTTTGGTTGGTTGGTTTTGGGTTTTTTGGTGGACATACTTTTGAATGTAGAAGTATTTATATTAATGTTTATAAATAGTAGTAATATGCCAGGATCAAATTCCCAGCTATTTTAAGTCTATATATCTGTACTGTTGAGAGGGTAAATTTTGTGTGAAATGAGGAGCCAGCACCTAATTGCAACAATTTTCCAACATGTAATCCACTAGTGCTTCAGTAAATATGTAGCTTTTTACCTCAATGCAATTCACTGGCAGTACATTTCATTTCAATCTGTGTATATAGATTTAAGTAGGAGAGAATGGCATAAGGAACGAATACCTTGTCATTATTATATGTGTTTTTCCTTTGCTAAGGGAACATTACCAGAAAAGCTAAAGTAGCTCCTCTAGAATGACTGTGTTTACATTATTATACAGCCTGTTTTTATCCCAAATCCTTCATTGCTAATTGTGGTTTGTGCATAAAAATTAGTTGCTTAGCTGAGGGTTTTTTCTGATGCTAAGCTAATACAAATAATGTTGAAAAAAAACCAGAGATGATATTCTGAAAAGCTTTTTCCTATTTTTTCATTTAGTCAGGGGATGTTTCCTAAGGAAATACACTGAAGTGTGTTGTGTTTGAAAATACTGGAAATACTTTGATGGTTACAAACTATTAAATAAGGCTGTCTTGGCTTATTTGGATTTTGGCTGTTTTCTGAAAACAAAAGCCACTTGAAGAGTTCAGTAGAGTCAGAGATCATGGCTGAGGAAAAGAACCTTTGCTATTGTTTAAGACTTGTCAAATGTTTGCCCTTTAAATAAAACCAGTATCCCTTTTACTTTACAAAGTGGTGTTGCTGCTTCATGCAGAGTTATTGGGCAATAATATGATAGGAAGATGCTGTGATAAAGCCGTAGGTCTCCAAAGATGGGCACATGGAAAAAGAAGCCTAATATAAAGATTGAGCCAAAACACAGTGTGAAAAGGAAGAATTCCACTGTGAGATAATAAACTGTGTTTATAGGAGAAACCCTGACAATTGCAGCTGCAAGTAGAGTTTGTAGAAATGAGGTGAATACATCCTTAGATGCTTGAGCTGAGTGGAGACTCTTGTCTAGGGGGAGAAGATGATGATGCTGGAACAGGGGTTGTTTCTTAGGGTGAGGCAGAGCCAGGCTGGAGAGCAAGCTGGATTTGTATGAGCAGGCAGTCAAATCAGGAGAAGCATTTGGACTCTGCCCTCAGGCAAATGCTTTAATTCTTGGGGTGTCAATTACAGGGCCAGGAGTTGGACTTCAGTGATTCTTGTGGGTCCCTTCCAACTCAGGACATTCTATGATTCTATGCATATATTTGTGTGTGTAAATTGATAGTGGTTTTTTAGGTTAGCCAGGTATGCAGGAAGGTGTGTGGTGATGGAGTTTCTCTAAAAGCATAGTTGAAATGGATGAAATCTCCTTGACTTCTGCTTTTACAAGGTGCTGTGTTTTACCAAAGACCTTGAGCCTGAGGGGATACAGTTTAATGATTTGGAAGTTTGGTGCCAGTTGTTCTTGTATGTCCAACATCTCCTGCCTAATGAGATTTTTTTTTGTCTTTTCTTTTAGAAATGTGTCTTGTTTTGGTGGTTCTTAATAGTATGAGGCATTTTTAGATCTTTTTGTTTGAGATAAACATCACTCAATTCCCATATTAAAAACAAACAAAAAGAAATGTTAGTTAGAATTATTTGACACTTCAGTGCATTGAAGAGTAATAAAGAATAACCTCTGGAATAGGTTTAATACTTCCAGGCAATGTCTTCTTAGCCTAATATTTAATTTTGTCTTGTTTTAATCTTCTGTAATACCCTTGCATTGTGTTCTGGTAAGTTGTTTGTCTGTCTCAGTACACATGAAAAAAGTATTTGCTGACCCCTTAAAGAAAGGGGTCATTTAGAAAGGTACATTTTCCTCATTAGAAAGGTACATTTTACTCATTAGAAAATATAGTCAATGTGCATGTGTAGCAGAATCATTACATTTCTTTTGAGTATCTCAGCTTTTTTCATGTCTTTTATTACTAGAACCCCTATGGACCGGCAGTCATGATTTTCTTAGTTTTCCCTTTGAAACCAATAATCTTTTTTTGTTTCTACAGGTAACCCACTTCTTCACACTTCACACTATTTGTTTGTGTTTGAGAGTCAGAAATTCCCCTTTTACCAATGCTGGCCAACTCAAGAAAATTTTCCCATGGCCATCGCTGTGCTTTGAGGAAGTAATTTTTGTAGAAGCATCAGCCCTCATAGACTTCTTTGCCCTTCAGGGCTCTCTCTAAGCAGATCATAGAACAAGGTGAAATCTGTTCTTTTGAAAGTCCAGGGTTGTATTTCTATTGTCCCTCTTAATTCTTTGAGAATCTTAAATTCCACTGTCATGCTGGCGATGCTGGTCTGTTGTAATAGCCATAAGAAAGGCACTCAGGCTCTGCAAATTGTAATTTAAAGTGCTGCTTCTTTAGTGGGTATTAACTTCACTATAATAAATTAAAAATTGAACAGGTGATCTTACACCCCTTTAGTTGCTGGGAATCTTCAGTTGTGCAGCATCTAAATGGCCTCTGATCAGTGTGCAGCATGTTGTGCACACCAGTCTGTAAGAAGAGGTTTTTCACTATTTTCATTATTCAAGCTATTACAGGATTCTTTAAAAAGAAAACTCCTTATTGATTCTGTTGTCAAACAGAAAGATGTTCTCAGGAGAACTCCTTGCTAAACCCTTAGATAAAGGCAAGGCCAAGTTATGTAGCTTCAGATGCTGAGTGGGAGCTGCTTGCAGGCTCCTCTGGTTCAGTGACTGGGCTGAGTTTGTCCTGCAGTCCAGGCTGAGCCTGGTCCACCTCAGGTGAACTCTGATGTGCATCACTAATTCCTCCATGTACACTGGTCTTCTGTCAGGGTGTATAGACACTGCCTCTGAGGTTATCATCAGCTTTCACATTCCTGTTGTTTCATTGATCAGTGTCAAGCAATTGCTTTCCCTGTTTTCCAAAAACCTGATTGTCTCCATCATGCTGTATTACCCTTGCAGCAAATGTTGGAGTGCTCCAAGTCCTCTGTGAAAACTGGATTTTATTATAAAGCTTCCCTTAAAAAGGCTTTATCTATTTTGTTCTCTTTATAAGGTGCTTTGAAGCAGATATTCCCCCTAATATAACCTATGTTGTTCTGTCTTCTAACCCTCGTGCCAAAACTTTTTACTTTTGTCTTAGCTGTTTGAAAGCAAATGTACATGCATTCAAGCCCCCCTCTCCTCTGCAAGGATCTACTCGCCCTCTTAGGGTATTTAACAGAAGATGAGCTGTGTCTGTTGTGGCAGAGCTCTGGTCACACAAGCTCTTCCACTACATTTCCTACATGTAACCCTAAAGAGTGGTTTCATCATCTAGGATGACAGGTCATTCAGATAATGCATATTTCTAGAACTGTGCACCGATTCCTAGTTCCTCCTGGTCTTTTCGTATTTTTATATACGGGCACCAGGAACCTGGTCGTGCTGCTTTCATAGAGCAAATGAGAACTTCATACTCATAGAAAATTTGAGTTTTATCTATTTTCATAAAAGCAGAGTTCTGAATTTCACTGGTGGATCTTAGAATCCCTTTTCCAACTCTTGCGTCTGCTGATGTTATTAATACCTTCGCACTTTAAATCTGTTAACCATTTTTATGTTTTGAGCTTTAGTGTCAAAATTAAAAGGTAAGTGTTCTTGTTTGTAAAAGTTACAAGTTTTTTCAGTGTGTTGTATTTTTTCATGTACCTTCTTTAGATTTGGCTCTCAAGGTTCCTTAGCTCCCCAGCATGTGTTACGTCAAGTACTTGGACTGAAGAGTACAGTCATTGCAGTTTATCTTTAACTTTTATGGTATTATCTTTTGTACTGAGATGGGTACAGCTCTTTTTTGTTTTACTTTGGATATGACTGATTTGACAGTAGTTCCTGTTTGGTTGATTGAGAAATTAAATGATGAGTAAATGAAAAATCTGACTTCTAAAAATGAGACCAGATTGCTGCCTGTGTTTTTTCCCCTTGTCCTAAAAGTTTTTGCTATTTTTTAAAAATATGTAATTAAAAGCAATATGCTAATTTGCTCAATTAATCAAATTTGGTTTGGTTTTGTGGCAAGATTTTTGGTTTTAATTGCTGCCAGGATAAAATCTCTGTGCAGCATAGTGTTTTCTTTCAGTAATGGCAGCTTACCTATGGGAGATTATTCTATTAATGCTGTTGTTCCTCAGGCTAAAACGTCATTATCACTGGTTTTGTGCCAAAACTTGTGTGAAACACATACAATGAATATGAGAGGTTTTGGACTTTCTGGATAAATAGAGTTTGCCAGTAGTAAGTGTTTGCAGTACTCAGAGCTGAGATCTCTCCTAAGTATTATCTGAGGAAAACAGAGCTATTAGGCAAGTGATAGTGCTGAAAGTCATGGTAACTCTTCAATAACCGCTTGCTTCAGCTTCACTATGAGGCAGTGAATAACCTTTTGAATTCCTTACAGAATTCTGATGTGAAATGTTAGATGTAGAGTATTTGTTTTGTAGACTTCAAACTCTACTTCCATGGCATTCCCTTGAGTAGAGCAGTGAGAGGCAAGTGCTGATTCACTTGATTAGTGCTGATTCATTTCAGGTATTGCTTTCTATACATGTGAGAGACACAATGAACATCTGTAACTGCTTCTTATGCAGGGTGGATGTGAATGTGGTATTGACAGTTTATGAGCCTTTCATTTTTCATTGATGCATTGTGACATTTGTCTTTACCTGAACCTCTTCCATAGTCCTCTCAGTCCCCTGTGGCAGGGGGAAGCAGACAATCAGATTGCATTATATTAATGTGTTTTAAATATGATTGATGTCAATAAAGTGCTGATTTACATTCAAGTAAGTGGAAGATTCATATGTGTAATGTTAGTGCTCCAAAGATCAGGTAGTTGTGCAGAAGGGAGCATGGAAACTCAGAAACCTTGCTGAGCTCCCACAGCTTGAACAGACCACTGCTAATTCAATCTCCTCTCTCACCCCCAAGGTAGGCTGTAATATTCTCTGTATTACAGTACTGCCACCTTATTTTTTTCTTTTCCTCAAAGTCTTATTCCCAAGACTCTCTCGTTCTTCTATTATTTTAAAAGAGTTTTTTCATAGTACATTTCTTAAGAAAAACCATTAAAGCACTAATTTTGAGGAAACTATCAGATTTTAAAATGACTGACTCAGACTACTGGAAGAAAAAAATTAGGTCTCTGTTTGGTGTTGTCCTAATTTCCTCAGAGTCTGAGTCCTGGGTTTAACTGAAGTAAACATTTGGGTTCACACTGGTAAGGCTGTGTGAGATGAGGGGAAGTAAGGTAGTCCCAGATCTTTTTTCATTGCTTTTATTGCTTTCTGCCTGTTACTTCTGTTATATGTTGCTAAGATATGCTCTGTTTCAAGGTTTTATTTCATTTGATTTTATATAAACTCTTGCTATCTTTATCAGTCATATACAATGGTTTTTGTAAGAGGCCCTGGCCAGGATTCAACAAAGTGAGCATGAATGCATTTTTAAATGCAATAAATTCCCAGAGGGAATGGTTAGGGAGGTTTAGGTTGAATATTAGGAAAAGGTTCTTCACCCAGGGGCTGGCCAGGCACTGGAACAGGCTCCCCAGGGAGATGGTCACAGCACCAAGCCTGACAGAATTCCAGAGGTATTTGGACAGTATTCTCAGGAACATGGTGTGATTCCTCGAATGTCCTGTGCATGGCCAGGAGTTGGACTCAGAGATCCTTGTAGGTCCTTTCCAGCTAAGGATATTCTATGATTTTATGCAAGTTAATGTTTTTGTTAATAACATCAATCACTTTGTAGCCATATCAGTGGAATCCTGCTGCTTTGATGTCTGCAGTTGTGCTGTGTTGTTTCCCTTTGAGTCTCTTCTGACAATCCAGACTGGTGTTTCAAAGTTCCCTTGTAGGATACCCCATTCCCTTACCTCCTCCTTTGTGCTTGTCATGTTATGAATCCTGCTCAGATATGGATGGCATTCAGTATAAAAATTCTCATTCCATCCCTCCTCTGCTCCCGACAGCTAATATTTCAAAATGGAAGGTGCAGGGCAAAGATAAGAGACAGAGCTTTCAGAGTAGAGAAATTAACTTGCTGTGGAGGGGGATACTAAGAATTTTTTTTTCAGATGTGTTCGGTTTAACTCAGTAGAGTGTGAGGGTGTTGGCTCTCAGTGCCACAAATTAGGATGACTTAAGTTGGCTTGTCCATTATTACATTTCACACAGTACAAAGATGGGGTGCAGAGACACCTGGTGCTGCAGAAGATCTTCAAAACAAGAAGGGTGAGGGAGACAAAAGGGATCACCCTTGTGCTTCAGTAATGCAGGTAGCTGAAAGAAGCATAGAAGTCTGAGTTAAAAATAACAAGAGTGATTAATCTTGCTTTGGAAGAACATGTAAAATGTACTACTGATGGTTTTCAATTTAAATAAAGTCAAAGATAAGCAATTTGTTGCAGTCACAGCATCTCAGATTAGTATTTCTTTTAGTCAGACAGTTTCTTCCGGTTGGTTACACTAATGGCTCTGGATAAACCAGCCATCCTTTATCCTTTTTCTTTTATTTTTTAAAGAATCTGTATGTATTTCTGGTATTATTTTACGCAATCTTTTATATGAATTCTTGCTGTGGGTACTGGTGTTGCTAAGTGAAATGTTACTGCTTATGCCACAAATAAGAGCTTTGCTTGGAATATTGCCAGTAAATAAACAAGCCCCCTAGTAGTTGCTGCAAACTCCATTTGCAAAGGGATTATATATCATTACACTTGTAATAATACAGGAATCATATTCAGACCTGCAGCAGTGTGTTCTGTGCCTGCCCTTAATGGCTCTTAAATGCAAACAGCTTGTAGAGCTGTATATATTTTTAAGGTCCTTGTAAGTAAAATCTTACTTTTAAGTGCGGATGTGATGAGCATCCAGAGCAAGACTATCCATACAAATTATTTCTCCTTGAAAAGAGTTGAAAATGTTTTGCTGAAAATGAAAGTTGAGGAACATGGCCACATTATTTCTTAGGAGCAGTAGCAGAAGAAATTGAAATAGATGAGATTTAGAGACCTGATGTAGGGTCTTGGATCATTAGGAAAGTAGTGATGCAAGCAAGGGAATTTATAGTTAATGCAAATTAATATATGGGAGAAGGAAGAGCATATGGCTAATTATAGGACTACATCTGTAGTAGTATGAACTTGGTTGAATATTGGACTACAATCTGGTCTTGTCATCAAATTGCAAATTACTGTGTAGCATAACTGATGCAAACAAAATGGTATTTCTAAATTTTAGGCTAATTGTTTTCCCATGAGAGATTCTTGTGGAGTTTTTTAACTTTTCTGGGACATATGAGCAGCTCTAAGAGCACTAGGTTAATCATTGATTTCTGAACCCTCTGTGTATTTAAACAAAGGCCACTAAGAGCACAACTCAGCATTTCAGAAGATCATTCATGTAGATTATTAAATGTACCACAGTAAAAATGGGTCTGGATCGTCTGTCTGGCTTTCAAAATTATTTACAGCTCCACGTTGATCTAAAATTTAAATACACCAAAATGTCTTGAATATGCTATTCACATGACCTTATTTTCTTAAATTCTTTTTTGTGAATTTAAATTCCTTTTTTTTTAACTCAGGAGTCCTGGAAAATGAGCATTTGACAGTGTAGGTAAAACATTGACAATAACAGTGAAAACTTTTCTATCACTTCATTTTTTTCTGAAAATTACAGGCTCTTCTTTTTCATCAGTAGAAATGAACAGTGTGTTTTTAAATAGCAAGTTGTCCCTCTGAATGTCCTGGGTGAAGCAAGTTATATTTCCTTGATTAGTCACTTCTGCATAATTCCTATTCATGGAATACCCTCCTAAAATATAAAAAACTTTCTGTTCTTTTTAAATAAAAATTCTTGGAATTTGTAACTTGCTTTGAAGTATCATGGTATTTACTTCTCATTCAAAGCCTGGATAACAATAAATGGGGAAAAAAGGAAAATTATAGCTGCTAAAATTTGTACAAATTTGTAAATTCCTGTGCAAAGGACCTAATAATTGCACACAGCTAAAAGTAAGGGACTAGACAAACCTGACATTACTGTGGTGATCAAGAAATTTTAGATACAGTGGGAAAGCAGGCTGAGCTCTGAAATAAATGCCACTTTTACTAAGACTGCTTTGTGCTCTTTTTTCAACCAATAGCAGTTGTTAAATGTTTGCACAGAACTGGAGTCATTCTTTATGATATCTATGCCTTATACATGTGTTACAATTCCAGAACTCTTCAAAACACATACTTCTTTTTGCTGTGTGTAGCTGCACCTGCACCTTGACAATAAAGCTTGATGAGTCTGCTGCTTGCTTTTTTTCAAGAATAGTCCAACTGCATGCTAGCTTCTCCTTTTCTAAAGTAAATCTATTTAAGCTGCTTCTGATTTAAGATAAAAACTAAAACATCGTCTGGATTTGTAAAGTATTTGCATTTTTACTATCCCGGATTCATTTTAGTTGAAATTGCTAAAGTAGACCAATCTTTGTGCAAGTTCCTTTTAAGCCCTAACACCGTAGAACATAATGGCTTTACTTCACTCATTATGAAAAATCACACACTTTATGCAATTTTATTTTCACTTTTTCAGATGTGTAGCAAAGTGAGAATTTGTTTCTGAACAGAACAGGTAACTTTTTTGAAAACAGATACCAACATTGCTCTCCAATGTTATAGTTGCTTGCACCTTAAAAACTTTGATACTTTGAAACATCTTCTGTTTCTTCCTCCATGTGAAAACTAATTTCTGTACAGTACTGCGTGTAGAAAGACTAGTATGATGAAGTTCAGTGTCAGTCTTGCATAAAGGGAGCGTGCATATTTGCAGGTCTTGAAGTGAAATGATGGTACTCATGGATGCCAATTTCTTCATGCTTTCATTCACTTGTACCCTGGTATCCACATGCTGACAACTATAAATGGACGTGTGTGTGTGCTCATGAGAGGTGTCTGATTTGGGCAGGATCTCCAGTGTGCAGGATGGAGAACGAGGGTAAGGAGCTTTCAAGTCCCCTCTTCATCTCTGGAGTTCCTCTGGGTGGTGATGACTAACTAGTTCTTACATCTTTTGTGTATATATTGTGTTTAGATATTGTCTGTTGTTGTGGGATGGTCCTCAGCTTCAGTCTTACTTTCTTCAACTTCCATGGATCTGTTTTTCTGCTTTTTCTTGTTTGCAGTTTGTGTTTGAAAAGTATGTTTATAACCTGTTTCCTTGATGGGCTAACAGAAGATAGGCTCATATGTTATAAGCTGCAGCCTTGTGCCCATCCTCCTGTTGGGGGGTGGGTGGTCTGCTTGTGAATCAGCTGTGCTGAAACCTTCCGGGCTTGAGGTAATGTTTCACTCAATTTTACTTTTGAAGCACCATCCCATGAACAGTATTCTTGATTATCAGTCCTGTTTTTTCTTGAAACCTTGTGCAGTTTCTTCTCATGCTTGTGCATGCTTGTGTGTGCACTCTCAGTGCTTCCCCCAATATCCTATTCATCCTTACCCTCATCTATTACACAAGAAACAGGATGCCTATGTTCTCTGAAAGGTGATTGTTCTGTTTCTAGTTTTTGGCATAGAAGTGTGCTCCCTTATTAAACAACTCTCCTTTCAGTCCAGAAAAAAATCTTTATAACATTGAGAACTCCTTCCCAAATGCATATTATGAAGCATTTTTTCATACAGCTCTAGGAACAGAATATTACCACAGATTCCAGTGTGCTGAAAATTATTTGCAAAGGAGTTTTCTTAGATTTAACTTTGGCTGAACAGGATTATCATTGTTATTGATTTTCCTTTGGGTTATAGATGGGCTTTAAAACAAAAACATGGGTTTTAGGTATGACAGGGTTAGGCGATATTTGTAAATGTAATAATGCACTGAGATGTGGAAAGATGAAATTCTGTAGGACCTAAAAAACTTGACTCGTTACACCTACCTCTTCTTTTGACAGTATGCATCTTGACCAGGAGGCAAGCTATCTTCTTGAAATCAATTAACATTTCCAAGAGAGATAGAGTAATGCCATGTTTATGCACAGAAATATGTTGCAGGCAATACCATCTGCAGAGCTGACTAGCTGCTGCTTCTACAAGATCAAGTTTTCTGTGACTGACTGTGAAAAACTCATCTGAGTTGTGCCTACAATTTTTTTCCCCTCAAAGTATCAGCCAGTGAAGAATGCTGTTAAGAAACATATACAAGATAGTATCCAATGGACATGCACCTTGGGCTCTGAACCTCTTCTAATTTTGTAAGTCCTTCCTGCTTCCACTGCTATAAATGTCATTGTAGTACTAAGGAACTGTTTGGGAAGCAAAAGAGAACCAGTAGGAGATTCCCCAGTGACTTTTAGAAAGGCTAAACATAGGCCAAACAACATCCATCCCATGAGCTCTACCAGGTTTAAAAAAAAAGAAAGGGAGTGGCATTTCTCCTATTTCTCAGATGGCATAAAAGATAATGCAGAGTAGATGTCTAGATGATGTCAGGATCAGAGAAGCCAATCAAGTATTTCTTGGAGTCTATTTAGTATGGTTCTCAATGAAATGGATAGTGTTCCATTTATATTGCTGAAGGTGAGCTTCTGTCCCTTTACTGACAACCTTCCACTTACACACGTGCACTTGTTCAGAGCTGTGCACAGGTGTGTACACTCACACACTCACACATTTGTTTAATTAATGAGTTACAGCATAGTGGTCTCTTCTGGTCAGTTTTGGAAAATGCTACTAGCCTGTTCCTTCTGTTGCTTCTACAAAGATTTTTGTGTACTAGTGTACTAGTAGCACACTGTTACACTTTTCATTTTTATGGACGTAAGGAGAACCGAACACTTGTATCTCAGTATAAAATATGAATGGCAATAAATCTGTTGTTTTATCCAAGTATTTAGCAGGCATGTACAAGGCTTTAATGAAAATATGAATAAAAATTTCACAGCCAAAGTCTTGTGATTACATTTTCTCAGCTTTCACTTGTCTCTTCATCTGAAGAACGTGTTGTAGGAACTTTCTGAAAATTTATCCTTATTGCTAAAGTGTCTTGTGTTTTTTCCTAAGTATGTTTGTGTGAAGGAGGACAATCTTTTACCACTTCTGAGCTATTAAAAGAAAAATGAAAATGAAAAGTCTGTTTAGTTTTATAGCTCTGTATCTACAGTAAACAATAAGACCCAGAATTTTTCAATGGAAGAACGTGCCCTTTCTGAACAGATCTGGCTGGGAATCAAATTATGAGGGCATAGTTTATTCTTGCAGAGAACAAATATGTGGAAAGACGAAAATAAAAGAAAAATTAGGTACAAGGATCTCTTATCTATGGATTTTTTTGAGGCTTTTCTCTTAATTTTTAGACTGGGATAGGTTAACAATTAACATTCTTCAAGGCCAGCTTTTTATTTTTTGAAGAGGTAGTGATAATTGACTATTCAAGCAGTAATACCTGAATGAAACCTGTGTAATGAGACTGATTTTTTTTTTTTTCATTTCAACTACGTTTAGAATAACCAATTTATTAACTTGCTAACTTTTTTTTATTTATTACTACATTTATTACTATATCCAGGGCTATTGCTATATAATTTTATACTGCAATGTTGTGGAGTTTTTTTTTTTTAAATAAATCAGACCCAGAATCATGTTATGATGAAAGCAAGTCAAATTTAGCACATTCAAGCACAAATGCTAGTCAACAAACTGCTGTTAGAACTATTGTTTACTCTCTGTACCACCAGAAGGCTTGCTACTATATCAGTTTACAAAGGACAGAAGGCACCCTTCTTCTAAGGAAGCTTTGTTTTCCATGTCTGCATCTAGTTTAGACCAAGTACTGCAATGAAGCTCCAAGCTTACTTTTGCAGGTTTAGCTTTTGGATTTTTGTAGTAATCTTAAATCAAATCTGAAGCAGGAATCCTGTTATTAAACATTTATGAGAAATTTTGCTATGTAAAAAGTTCAAAACCTTTACTCCACAAAAAAATCATAAAGCTTTTCCAACTGTTACTTTTTCTTTCACCTCTATTTAAATGAATCTTTATAGTGCCTTGGAACTGAGAAAAACATGGCTCTAGGATGTCAATATATGGCATATGTTTTCTTTTGAAAAACTCTTATGTTAAATGTTTGAGCTCTTGCTCAAGGATCTGATCTGAAGCATTCTTCTGGAAGCTTAATGTAAGGAGAAAAGCTACTGCTAATGTGGCCTTATTTGCAAATTATTTAAAGTTTTATTGATCTCAGGTAATACCTTTAATTATACCAGAGAAAGGAAATGCAAAGCTCATAGCAGGAGGTGTTTATAGCTTCATGAAGATCCTCACCAGTGAATATATACTTTATTCCCTAATATACAGGTGAAAGAAGAAGGATGAGCTTCAGAAATTCTGGTCTTGCTGCTAGCTATGCCAGATTGCTTTGTGGGATGTGAGAATTGACGCTGCAGTTACGTTGGCAATGGAGATGTTCTTACTTCAGTAGCACAGTTTGAAATATTTTATTTGTGTTTCCTGCATGTTAATTACAAATACAATCTAATGGACTGTGATGATCTTTATGTAGCAATGCAACTCAAACAATAATGATCCATAGAAAGTAATATCCCTGAGGTTACTAATCTTGATAAGATTTGGAAATGTACCTTAAAAACATTTGCATGCATATAAGTTTGTGCATGCAAAAATAAAACATACAGACAGAAGGCCTGCAAAGTTAAGTAACTTGGGTGGAATTAATCTCACCCACTGTTTCAGTGCTTAGGTCTTGCATAACCAATCTCCCTCATTTATATAAGTTGAGAGAATCCAAAATCCAAAAAGCAACTCTTACCATCTGGAAATTATTAAAATCAGTAACCTTCTGGCCAGATCTTCTCTCCCTCCCCTGCGTTTACTAACTGTGGGGAAAGCCTTGACAGTTCACACTGATTATCTAACTCTTAGCTGACTAAAGCTAAATGAGATAGACTCTACCTTAGGAAATACTTGGCATTTTATGTAGATTCATTGAGTCTTTTAAAACACAGAATATAATTGTTCTCAGTTTAAATTTAGCCTTGGAGGTTGCTGTTTCTATTTTAGGCCTGGAGAAGGGCTTCAGTTTCTTCTGCATACACCAGTATTTCTAATGAAAGAATGCTACCTTTTCCCCTCAGATACTGCCTTGCTTATATACACTGTGATAAACTTACTTTTTTTTTTCCTCCATAATTTTTTAGACTTCTCAAATACGAAATTCATCATGGAACACCATATGGAAACCCACGCAGTTGTCACACAGCTGTCAGCTTCTAGTATTTGAGATGGCATAGCTAGTAACCTGTTGCCTTCAACCCCCGTGCATACCAGAACACTGTGGATGAGACTCATCTGTGGTTTTAGTGGGTTTGCAGCTATTTCTGAATTCTCACCGTTCCTCTGCTTTCAGTTAAATTGGGCTCCACTAAAATTTTAATGTTCACAGATTCATTTATTTGTTATGCCGGTTTTAACACTGACTTCTGAGCCGAGGTGCCTTACCCCAGTTCTCTTTTCCAATCTGTTTTCAGGCTGAATTTGTCTGCCTTCTTTCCCCAGTTTCTTTAGCCTATGGATTCCCTGGCCCTTAGCTCTTCACTCTGCACTTTATCCTCTCTCCCCACATAGTGTTTCCAGTGTTTGTGATAATAAACTTGGTGAGATCACTTTTCCTTCCCCTTTTTCCAAGAACTATTTGTTTGTCATGCTTGGGCAAACTTTCACAGTGAACCTAAATTCTGTGTGTTATCCTTTTTTTTTTTCCTTCTGGCTCAAAAGTACATGAGTTTGTGTGTAAGATGTAAAAGTGTGCAATATGTTAGTCTTATTGGTAGGGGCAGTTTTTGCTAGAAGAGCTTTTTTTGGACTTCCCAGAATTTCTGTGATGTTTAGACTTTTTTTTGTCCTTCTTTCTGAAATGTAAGGGAAAATATACTGATCTAGCCATGTCTTTTCAGATGCTGAAGAAACTATCTGAAGTAAGTCCACAAACTCTGTTTCTTGATTTAGCTCCAAAGTTGAAATTTCATCTGCAGAAAAGGCTATTTTTATGAAAACTTAGCTGCCATTTCTTCATCTGTTAGTAGTAGCAGAAGTCTTCCTTGGATGCGGATTGCTTTATTTCCACATGTATGTTCAGCGTCCCAAGTTAGCTAAATTACCATGCAACTTGTGTAGAGGCAGCCCTTTGTGTTCCTCCGACCTCTCCAGCAGTGATCAGGAGGTGTTTGCGGTATGAATTTTGCCTGCTGTCTTTCTTTTAAGCAGTTGGGAATAAATTTTAATCTTAATGCTATTCTATGAAGAAGAGAAAATCTCTAAAAGGAATTCACTTTTAAATGCTTCACAGAGAAAAATGGTAGTTTTCTTAGGAGGCAAGAATTTCTCTCTTATTATCCAGAAAGTGGACTATCTGTATAATCCCAGACAAGAAAAGCCTTTTTTTTTTTTCTCTGCAAACTTAAATGTAGAAACTTTGAGAAGAAATTCAGGTCTCCACTGAAATACGCATCAATATATGGATTGGAAAAAAACATCTAAAATTTAATTTGCATTGGTAAGAGTGTAACGTCAGCAAAAATATTTCTTGATGACAAAGACCTGGAGAGCAAAAAGATGTCTTGTAAATGCCACAAAATCATTAGGGGCAGAGGAGGGTATTATTTTCTTTCTGTAATACTGCTGCCTAATGTGAACTGAGGCTTGAAATACAAGTGGCATTTCTTGTTCAAATGTATCCTTTCCTGGAGAACAACACCAAGAATATTCTCATTAAAGGTCTGGAATAAGTGAAATAGAATGACAGATTCCTAGGGTTAATGCAGATGTCAATGAAATGTTCCATAGCCAAACCTAACAATGAGCTGACACCAGAATACCGACGGTGATGGTTACATTAAGTAACACCTTTTACATACCAAATTGCCTGAAGAAGATACATTTACTCTATTTCCTGTGCCCAAAATGGGAGGAGGAAAAGTTTTCAGTTAAAATTTTTCTTCCTTTTTTTTTTTTTTTTTTTTTTTTTTTTTTTATTGGAGACTCTAAACATAAAAGTTCTTATCTTTGGGATTCTAGACAGGAAGACCATTGTAGCTGAGGCTTTCCCCCAGATGTGGAGAACTTACCATTACTAACTAATTTATATGTTAAAACCAAAAATAACCTCTACATTGGGGCTTGGTTTTGCTCCAGAGCAAATCTGGAATGGATGCTTGATATCTGAATAGGCAATTGCCACCTCTGGTTGTTTAAGGCCCACTGCAGAATACAGAGGAGTTGTTGCTGCCATTCGCAGGAGAGGTGTTAAAATTAAGGCAAACCTTGTCTCTACTTCTGCAGCATGGAAATGACAGTAGCTTCTGCTATATTTAGGTGTTTTTCTTGCAACACTGAGAGACATTTTTTTCCTAAGATAGTGTTAAGCTGAGTAAACTAATTTTGAGAAACCCTGTTGTAGCTTGCATGCTAAAACAAAAATTTAGTTGGTATATAAAAATTTTTGACATAGAATTAATAGTGGTACTTCATGACGAATGGATGAATATAGATATTTCCGACAAGATGGGCTCAAAAGAAAGAGGAGTGAAGTTTCCCTTTGTGGGAAAGTGTCTCAGATATATTTTGGTATTTTCTGGGATGGTGTGATGGCCCACTCTTAGGAGAAAAGTGGGTCATAGCAGGTAGATGATTGAGTGGTTCAGTTAGAGGTGAGACCAGAAGCTGTTGCATTATATTGGGTCTTTGTTGTAGACCAGCTGATCAAACTGAGAAAATAGGCAAAGCCTTCTTTGCACAGCTGATGATGTTTCTGAAACACTTGTTTGGCGTGGAGCGGGGGGAACTCTGCTCCTTATTTTCAGGTGGGACTTTAACTTCCCTGGCATTTCCTAGACAGGCAGTGTTGTGGGATGTAAGCAGTCCCAGAGACTTCTGGAGGGTATCAGGACTTGATGGAAAGACCAGCCAGATTATCAGAATTATTTGCTACAGTGTTTTCAAAATAGTGGAGTTCAAGATCATGAGTATATTGAGGAGAAAATGTTAGAAAGTACAGACCTTGAATAGAGAGTATTCAAAAAACTGATAGGTGGAGATTTTAGGGGAGGCAACTCTAAAAGGGCTCTCTTGACATTTTAGGTCTGGAGATGTAGATACCTCAGCAATCTTAAATACTGCTTGATGCCCATGTTTAGGCTGGTGAATCGTGACTGGAGTGACTGATCAATGTAAAGCTCTCAGAAGTTTGAACACACAACTCACATACAGGGATCTGAATATAGTTGTCTTAATCAGAAACTGAATTCCATTTGAAGAGTCTCAGCCTTAGGAACCTGCTTGACAAGTTTGCCTTTGGTTCACAGTAGGTCTTGTTTTACAGTTTAAAAAAAATGCCTGTCATATTGTTGATGAGAAAAAAGGCAACCCCCAAAATATTAAAATGTGAAAGTACCAAATAAAAAATAAATTGTATCCACTGCAGAAATAAAGATTTCAAAACTCAAGCTTGAGATGTGATAAACTTCAGAATTTCAGCCAATCAGGCTGAAACTATTTTGACTCTGAGGCTTAAGATAACAACACTGAGGACTTTGGCATGGATTTTTTTTTTTTTTGAAAAACAACCAACCAACCAAAGTAACTACTTTCTAATAAGTTCTGTCTACTCTTGGATTACAAGGTGGCCAGGAAAGGAGCATTGCATTATAATAACAAAAAAAATTGGGAAATACAGTGTAATTGTAAATGTCTTGTTAACCTCTGAATTTATGGAGTCAGTGATATTTTAAAGGAAGCCATGAAGGTAGTACAGTTTGCCTTTCTACATTTTCTGCCTTGTTATCACTTGTATTACAAGTGTCAAGATTATGCTATAAAATGTAATTAAATAATGCTTGTATCTGCCAATGCAGTATTATGCTATTTATAAATAGCTTTCATTTTCACATTATCCAGTGTTAACAGACCAGAAAAAAACCCCAAAAACCCAAATAAATAGAAGTGGAAGAAGACTGAGGTTTGAAACTGAAATTACTATTACTGACATTTCAGCTTTGGAAGAATTTTATAGGCATTTACTGAATTTGGTTTCTATTTTACATCCATGGTTTGGATTAAACAATACTGTCAAATTGTAAAATTATATGGATTAGTGCTACAACAGAATGAAATGAAACACAGATTATTTTAAAAATTGCTACAATAGTACTAGTTTATCATGAAAAGCTACAATAGCTACATTTATAGTGTTTAAAGCTGGTTTTTATTCCAGATCCTTTTCATTACATTGTTGTACACATTCTTTGGAGATGCATATTTACTTTGTTGCTTGGAGAAAGATGTGAATAAATATGAAAAATCCACTTGGAACAATGGAAGTTCTGATGCTAACCACTATCATCTGCCCAATAGTTCATAGAAAATACTGAGTGGGTTCACTTCCTTTCAAGTGTTCTTTTCAGGGTAGTATTTACACCCTTAATTAGTAGACTGCAAGTTCTTGAAGAATGTAAAATGGATTTTTGTAGTGCCCTCCTTAGGATTCAGCTGTGCTTCTTGACAACTGCTCAAAGCAGAATCAGCTACACCACGTTGCTCCAAATCCCATCCTGGTGGATTTTAAATGCCTTGAGGGCTATTTGGAACATCCCTAGAAATGGGGACATTCAAAATCGGCCGCAGTGCCTTCCAGCCCCAGCTGCCCTGTGAGCCTGTAAAGGTCCCTGCAGTCTGGAGAGTCCCTGGCATCAGCATCATTGTCACTCGAGCCTTCACTGGGGCTGGAGCCCCAGTCTGGGAGTCCATGGACACAGATGGGCCACTCATTTGGCTTATGCATTCATCTGATAATTGGATGAGAAATGCCTGCTGTTTATGACTCCCTTATACTACACTTGATTTAAAACACATAAGTAAGATTGGTAATGCAAGCATTTGCTCGTGACATCTGAATAAACAGTAAAGTTGTTGCAAGTGTTTCTGAAGGACATAGAGAAAGAAATCAAAGAAACTGTTTCAATCTGCATGCATTTTTTTGGAAAAAAGTCTCTTTCCATCATTACCTGCACTTACTGGTAATTTCTTGTCAAACTTGTAGCTCAAGATTTTGGCCTTTTCTTTTGTTTCTTTCCCCGGTGGAATAGCTGAGCTTATATGGCTGTTCCCCTTGAAAATCTTTTAGAGTGGTTTAAGCTTTCCCTAATCCTCTTGTTCTTCCTCAGGAAACAGTGTGACCATCTTCCCTAAAATGGCACATCAAATATAGAACTCTTTGTTCTGTTGTGAGCCTTCCCCTGCACTTAGATGGTTAGTAAATAACATTCTGCTTTCAAGAGATAAAACATTGATTTGTGGTGATTCACTCTAGGTGCTTCTTCTCAACTAAACTCTCACATATAGGTGTTGGAAAAATTCTAAGCAATTTTCCAGTAAATAAAGGCATTGTGATAACTCAGACATACTCTTCTGTCATCCAAAGACTCTGTCCTCCCTAAAAATAAATAGGACTTTTAGCATAGGAGAACTTTCAGGAAATTACTTCCTAATCTAAAAGTTATATTACTTAGAAAAACCAAGTGTGGGGGTTTTAGCTGATAAACAGAAGAATTGCAATTTTCTCGAGGGAGAAGTATAAGGTTGAGGAAATAAATCTCTTGAGGAAAATTCTCCTAAGTTTTTTAGGTGTAGAAGAAGATACATTATACTGTGACACTTCATATTGTCAAACTCTTTGAAAAAAGAATAGCATCATCTTGCATATCTCTCTCTATAGTGAATATTTTAAGGTGTTCCACTAATTTTGAAAGTAATTGCCAGCAAAATTGCCAGCACATAATATTAGAAGTGTTGAGACAATAGGAAGCTGTGTTCTAGTCTTAGTAGTGCCTAAAGGCAGTAGTGGTTTAAGGCAGAATGGAAATGGAGTTTGGACAGTGTCAGGGCAATGACTTTAGGACCTGAGAACTGCAGGTGATGCCTGCAGATGTCACCTCTCAGAATGTGCATTGCTTGGCTTAGTTTAAAAACTTTGGTAACTGCAAATGTCACATTTATAATACATTGATCTGACTAAAATGCTAATATTTTATGTTCTTGCTTTAAGAGTAAATTTGAAAAATTACTTGGTTGGGTTGGTTTTGGTTTCTTTTTTCATTTTAAAGTTTTTCATTTTCATTTTAAGCAGCTCGTGAAAGATGCTTTATCATCTTCTAATGGTTTTCTAGGCTTTTGCTGTCTTGTGGCTGACTGCTTAATGTTCTGTGATTTTGCTAGAATCATGATTATTGAAAAACCTGTTCTAAATACTTTAGTATTGTAGAATATATTAATGTTTATGCAAGTCGAAGTAAAACTGTACTACTTTGTTCTGAGAAGACATTAGCCATTGGATACATTCAGCTGAATTTTTTTGATTTTTTCCAATATGGGTCTTTGTTGTGGCAAACTAAATTGTATAAATGTAATAATGGATTGATGAGGATCAAACCAGGTTATTGCTCGCTTCTAAATAATTTTTATGACATGATAATTTTATGATCATTTTTATCTCTGTGAGTAGAGAATGCAATTGATTTAACTTTTGCTAACAGAAATTGAGTTTGGGCCTAAACAGCCTCACATTTGTACAGATGGAAATTATGAACCAATCACAGAACATGCCATATCATATTTTATTGTTTCACTTAATATAGCAGTGTAAAACCCTGATGTCATGTACTAAATAGTGCTTGAGCAGCACTACCTCAGTAAAGGCAGCAATATGCTGCTTGTGCATGGGATGTGCTCAGTGTTGACTACCACTATCTCTGCTCACATTTGTTGATATTTATAAAGATTTGTTCTTTCAGTTGCTTAAAAATTCTATGCTTGAGAAATTCTTGTACTCTTACAGGGTGAGGCAGTAAAATTAGAGGTGAACAATGTAACTTTCAGAAGGGCTTAATCTTATCTGTTTGTCAAGAATCTTGTTAAGTACCTGTGCTTTGTGTCATATTTTCCATGAGATGCAAAAGATAAAGGCAGAAAAGTCCTAACAGAAATCTTTGAAATCAAATACGGACAAATCTTTAAAGACTTTTTTTTTTTTTTTTTTGTAACATGGCATTTTCAAGGATAGGATATGCTCCATCTTTCCAGACAACAATGGTTGTAGTTCTAACATCTTGATTTATTCTAAGCAGCATCTTTTTCCTTGAGTATTCCCATCAAGGATCTTTCAAGAAAACAACAGAGATACAGTGCTGTGTTGTTCTGGCACTTGTGTCTTGTGCCATGTAAATTACATATAATAGGAGTGACTTCTGTCATATAAATTTTGTAGAGACAGTGGAAAAATAGGGGACTTCTGTCCTTTAAATGAGATAAAATTAAATGGTTTTGAATTAGGAACTCTTCTAGTTTGATAGTGGTGACAGGAAACACCAGCTATGACAATCTTGTGAGGAAACCTCAGAGAAAAACTTGTGGGTGGCAAGGAGCAAAGTAGTGAAAATGCTCATCTCTCATAGCCATACTCTTATCTGTGGTTAAATGGGAAGACAGTAATGCATATGTTTCCTCCAGAGGCAATTCCCACACATTTTGAAGTACAGGAAAGGACTGAGTCCTAATATAAAGTGATTTGTTCCTCCAGGGCTGGAGGTACCCTTTTCCCATGGGTAGGTATCTCCTTCCTCCTCTCTATCACTATATTTATAGGTGAAGGAAATAGAACAGAAATTTTTGTCTTAGCCTAATTAAAAGATATTTTCAGGTTTGTACATGAAGAGACATATTTTGCCCCAATTTAGACATGTGTAATCATATAATCTGAATAACCAGTTTCTGTACATCCTTGACTTTTATACAAAATCTTTTTCAGTTATACTCCTCTGTTGTTATATGTTTAATTGTAAATTGGTGTTCTTCCTATAGTTTTATAACATAGAGTGTTTATAATATACATGCTCAATAATCAGAGGTAATGCCAGCATTGAGATTTGACTTCTGCATTTGCTGTTGTAAAGTTAAATATTGAGGCCATAATTTTTTTCATAAAACATGGTAATAAGGGGCTTAGTAATAAATGTAGCTGAGTGAAGCAAAATCACAGCTAAGCAAACTCAAGTTTTCCTACTTTGTGATATAAGCTGGTAATAGTAAGTAGTAGAGATCAGAAAGGATTATGTGACTTTTTTCTTTCTTTAACAGTCACTGAAGTGAAACACTGAATCAACTAGTACCAGGTTATCTACCTAGGTGATACATTTAATTGTCAATGACAATTTTCATGCTAGTAGTTGGATACTGAGCTATTATATAAGTAGGTTTCCACAATCACACTGAACATTGTTTTCAGTACTGTAGTGTCATAGTATAATCTTGAAAAAACACCCCTTGAAATGCAAAAAAATACATTTTAGTGAATGACAATTCTATTCTGGAGAATTCCAATTTTGCCTGTTTTTGAAGAGCAGAAAACCAGATCCCTGAAAGAGCTCAGATCTCCAAAATGTCTTTTAAGTAGACATTTAAGTAGCAAAAGTCTAAATTCAATCTGTAAAGAACCTTTCAGATTTGCCCAGAAGTCTGAATTACCCCTATTGAATTTCTTCATTCCTCAAAGCTCTGCTTTTCTTTGTATCCCCTGTTGTGTCCATCTTCTCAAGGCTCAGCAGTGCGGTGTCTCTGCTTTGCACCAAGTGCCTGTCAATACTTGTTTAAAACTTCGGGTTTGCCCTGCATCTGACCAGCATGTCTCTCCTGATCCAGGAAATTTATTTTTACCACCTTCCTTATATGCCTGCTGCATTTGTCCATATACAAAATCTATTCCATGTTTTTAATTCTGTATTAGTTTATGTTAATGAAAATCATATACAATGGCTGATTGCATTGCACAGTCTACATGTGCTGCTGGCCTGCAACATAATACAGGGTACAGGAGACTGAGTTCTTGCTGCTTCCTTCCCCCAAGGAAGGATATTCTGTATACAGAGGACAAATTTGAGACAATTTTTTTGAAATTTCCTCTTTTTATAACTTGCATTGCTTTTTAAAATTTGGTGGAAATGGGACATCTAGCTCAAAATTAGTAGGAGTAATGGAAATAGAAGAACAGGGCATTTCAGTTGGGTTCTTTCATTTGAAACTAGTTTAAAATTATGAGAGGCTCCTAATTTTTATGTCACTCCATATAAACCATTTAGTTGTTTTAGAGCATGTGAGCAACAATTGAGGAATGTGCACTTGGCTGCAATTTTCTCTTCTGTTGGATGGAGCACCCCAGCTCTTTTGGAGGTGTTCTGCATCACAGGAAGCTACAGACTTTTTATCAAGCAGATGCAATGTATTTAAAAATCTGTGAATAGCGATCTTCAGTGTCCTTGTATCCTTTTTAGCTGTGGCTTGACTGCTTCACCAGTAGCTCATTCCTACAGAATATAATTTACATAGGATGGGATTCTCCAGAAAACCTTATGTTCCTTGCCAAGATGGAACATAATTTTACTAGGGCAGCTCCTTAAAGCACCTGTTGTCTAGTCTCATTCTGCTGTTTCATTTCAGGTTATTTAAATAATATTTGTTGGGGTTTTTTTCAAAGATAGGGAAAGTGTCATTTATGACTTCTTGATCATTTATGACACCATTAATGATCATTTCATTGGTTTAATTCAACAATACAAGTGACAAAGCTTTTTAAATGAAAATTTCTTAAATGTTATATTTTTTTTAATTGTTCAGGTAACTTCATCCCTAAATGGGTTCCTGAGGTTCTTCTCTTCTCTTCTTCTCTAGAACCACTTGTACTTTAAGTACTTTAAATAGTTAGAATCCTCCAGGATGTTTGGTAGCATATCTTACCCAAGTCTTTGAAAGACCTTGACCCAAGAGCTTTTAAAACTTAATTGCCAAAGTAATCACATTCACTGTAAAATCAGGATATGGCAGAGAAGCTATGTGGACTAGTTTTCTTGAATGAATCAGAATTGCTGTCTGTGTGAAGATGCATCTTTCAACTCCTGTATTTCTTTCAGTGTACTTAGCTATTACTTTGAGAATAAAAACACAGCCTTTTTGTGGTAGCTAAACATCTAGAAATTTTTCTTTTACCTCATGTGAAATAGGCACGTAATGCTAATGGATAAATTTGGTTTATCTGGAAAGCAGTGTATGCGTGCTGTCTAAACATATGCTTATTACAGTCAGCAGAGGCTTTTAAGGGCAATTACAGTGTTCCTTTTCAGAAAAATCTTTCAGTGGCTTAATTAGCCAGAACATCTACCAGTAGATACCTGAAGTCAAATTAACTAAATTTGCTCACCCTCTTAATGTTCCTTCATAGTCCTAGTAGCTATTACTATTATTACTAGAATTAGAATTAATAAATATAACAGTACTATACCTGAGTAGTAAAAATATAATTAGTAAAATAGGGTGTTCGGTTTATTTCAAACCTTTCCTTCTAAGTGCTTTTATTTTAATTGGGATCAAGTATTTTACAGGTTCATGTGTTACAGTGATTTGAAATGAAAAATGGAGTAAATGTTTGTGTTACTCAATAATTGCTTATGCTCATGCCTTCAGGTATTCCAGAATGGATTCATTTTTGTATCCTGTCTGGCCTTTGTATGGTATTAATAGTGGGATATTGATGTTTGTGATTTTTAAAAACTGTGATATTTGGTAGAGGTGTATAAGGTAGATCTAGCTCATCAAGTGCTCAGGTGGCCTCCTGCCTGATGGCTCACAAGCCTTTAATCCATGACTTTAAGGCTTCCTCCATGTCCTGTTGGCAAGGTTCAGTTGCTGCATCATTGTATGAACAGGTCTGGACTAGGCTCTGTTTGTTGGCTACGTTTTGTCAGTGTGCTAAATGCATTCCTGCTTGCACAACAAGAGAGAAACTTCAGAGAAAAAAGTGGCCTATGATTTAGTGAGTAGAGAATGCTAGAGGAAAGCAAAGGCAGGTGGACATTAGGAAATTATCACTTATGACTGTACAGTAAGAATGGTTGAACACTCCCCAATGGAATTACTGATTCCTGTTTTGGATATGTTTCCCTTAAAGTGACAACATTTTTAAAAGGAGGCACAGAGGACCTGCTTTCTTAATATTTTATTCTTTCTGGGTTTTTGAACTTTGAAGCCCAAAAACTTTTGGCAGCCAAAATCACAGGTCTAACTATAAGCCTTAGCCACATACTGGAACAGTATTTTCAATTCACCTCATGAAGATAACCGTCCATATTCATATGGTGGGTAGATAAAAGATTGCTGGAGCTTCAGAATAACTAAGAAACAAGAGTCACAGAAAAAAACTTTTGAAAATTTTACTGTCATATATTACAAGGTGTTTAAACATGAACTTTTGGCATTTAACTCTATTGCTTTTGTACTGGGGATCCTAATTGTGATATATTGCTCCATGTGGGTTTGTATTGCAGTTGGCCTGATCGCTGAGATATTTTACCAGATTTTCAATTAATTTTTTGCATTGCAAAATTCCTTTTGGATGCTTCTTTTTTCTTCCTCTGATGCTCAGGGGGGAAAAAAAGGCAAGAGAAAAGGCATAACAAATCTTGCTCATTTCCATTTTCCTTATATTTTACAGGAGACACATGAAATTGTGGCTATCAAGAAATTCAAAGACAGTGAAGGTAATTGTTTTTGCTGCATGATCTTTAACGTCAATAACTACATTGTTAATATCTATCCAGTTAAAATGAGAAGTCTCATATAGCATGATACGATTTTTAAAAGACAATGATTTATTAGCTCTGTAAATATTCAAGGTATTTGATCTTTCATACCTTCCTAGAGACTGCATTATACAATCCAGTTAGGTAACTACCTTTCTTTCTTCATGCATCTGTCCTAATATGGATGAGATTGTGGTGCTGTACATGGTAGTAAGATCTACCATTTGCAGATTGGATGGGACCAGAAAATGTGAAAAGTCGTTTTGTAACACTGACTTGCAGAGTCCTTGGGCTTTATCACCCTGCATCTGAGAGGGGATCTAAATCTAAATCAGGGCAGCTTGAAGTTTTAAATGGAAGAAACTGAAAGAAGTCATTGAGAAGTTCAGTCACAGGAAGTGGAATCTGGGAGCTCTCAAGGATCCATGGAGGGAGCTGGGTGGTGAGGCAGCAGCTCTGTCCTCACTTCAGTGGGCTTCAATCTCCTCAGGAAACTTGTTCTATGCCCCTTCACTGCAGACCCTGTGTACTCTGCAGCATTGCTGAGTTTGCTGAGAGGGAGGAAGAGCCAATTTCCACATGGATTAGTCTTGGCAAAGAGGGTGGTGGAAGGCAGGATGCAGAGAAATTACTCTGAGAGCTCCACACACACATTCCTCCCCCAACAGTAAAAACCCCAAAGAACCGTACAAGACACTGGCTCTCTGACCTATGCTTGCTGGGGGACAGGGAATTGCTGTATCCTATCATAGGCAACACTGGCAATCAAACATGAGAGCAGCTGTGTACCTTGTGTGCATCCTAAGTCAGCCCTGAGCCCCAAAGGTCTGCACAAACAGAAGGAGAAGTATGAAGTGTGAGAGGAGCCATCCTGGTGTGAGGCGATGCTGCTGTGGTTTGTCATCTGCCCAGGCCTTAGCCAAGAGTTAGCAATGTTATTTAAAGAAACAGCAGTCACTTTATTTTAGCAAACTTCCCTTTTTGCTATCCTGTAGGAATGCTGGTAGCCGTGAAGGTGGTGTTGGTTACAAGGGCTGTATTTTTCCATCAGTCAGACACAGCAAAGTCTGATTTGCATCTTGTTTTGCACAGTGCAATCTCTGCTTGGCAGGTCATTTTCCCAGACACTTGAAGAGTGTATTTGATAAATGTTTTGGCTCTGCTGTTCAGAAATCTGTTTTAAATCCCTGTAAAGGATGTAGAACATAGTTTAATTGTGGTGACCATTTTGATCAGGTCATGAGAGTATCTCAGAATTGCTTTTTGTAACTTGCTGTGGCTATTCAGTACACATCCTAGGAAGTAAATCTCAGTACTAAACCCTAAACAGGATTATTGTATTAGCTTGTCTACCAGAAAATGGAAACAAAAAATACAACATTGCCATTAGGTCTGGCTTTTGAGGGTATTACATAATATCAGTTTACATGACTGATGACTGCTTTTCAGATTTGTAGCTAGTTGTTTACGAGTTTCTGGAAATATGACAGAAGTTCTTTTGATGGATTTGATTCAGCCCATTTCACATCTGTCTTGTTAATGTGGTAGTTCATTAGAAGTTTGAATATACTGTAATTGTTTCTATTGACATTTTTGTTTCAGTGAATTTTTGCCGTTGTTTGACATATGAATACTAAATGTGCTGGAAAGTGACTGTCTTGTTATAGATGAGATTATGCAATCAGGCTGATGCAAGCCAACATCAAGCACTCAGTTTTAAAATGAAAAGATTTAGATTGCTCTAAATTATATATTTTTTAATCAAAACATTTGTGATTATAGTATTTTGTTTTCCTTTTCCCTCTTGCTGCACTTCAATTTTTTATTTTTCCCCTCTCTCTTCTGATGATGATTAGTGCGTTTGCATGACCAGTGTTATTCGCTTTCCCCTGCAAACATCTTCTCTTTTGCCTTGGAAAAACAATTTCTCTTCCTTGTCTCTTCTTTCTCTGTCTCTAACTGTCTTTGTGGTACATGACCTGCAAATGTGATTTAGCTTTGAATTTATGCAAGCATTTCCCATTTAATAACTCTCTGTTGTGGATAACAGTTCTAAGAGATTAAGTATGCTGTTTCTATATGTGCATGAGCAAATTTACTGAATTAATGGATTTCATTTTACCAAATGGAAAATAAAACCTAATATAGTCAGGTTTACTTCACATATTGCTAGTGTCCTTTAGAACCTGCTTAGTTCAGGGCCCCTTAATGGCAAGCAGTGTATGAAGCATTAGTGAAGGGCTCCTCTTTTCTTGAACACCTTTCAGACAATTAAATTGTCAAATCAGTTACATTAAAAATAAATTTAATTGAAAAAACAGTTGAATTTCTTGACTCCTCTGAATTAGATTCAAGATTTTGTTGCATCAGTACTTACTCTACTGCTTTCTGTGGCTGCTACACTGGTCTGGCATTGCTGAATTTCTTTTGAAAGCCATGTGGGGATCATGGAAAAATCTGTGCTTCAGTCTTAAAATTTGTCATGGCTTTTGGAAAATAAAATTATTTCAGAATCAAATACTATTTTTTTTTGGTATTGTTCAAAGATGAGCTTTGCATTCCAGTGTTTCTGCTGAGGAATACCTTCCCAGTGGTTTATGTGTGTGATGTGTATTTGTGGGGTAGAGCATGGACACACACATGACTGGTTTTTTAAGCATATTTGTTCCCTTCATAATAAAAAAAGATAGAAATGGAAACAATTTGTTTCTTATGACTATCTCTGCCACAGAAAACCTTTATGGTAGTGATGGGAAATCTGTGAGGGTTGCATAACAAGCACAGTCATCATTGACCTCTCTTCCAATACAGAAGCATGCAGCCAACAGAGAGTCCACACTGGAAAATAAACTTTTTTTTCTCTGTAATGTCTAAAACCAGAGAATTTAATCAGGGGTTCAAAATAAAATTCTATAAAACTTTTTGCTTGGACAGTTTGTTTTGTTTTTTAATCAGCTTACTCTGTCACTTCTACTTTACTCTCTAGAAAATGAAGAAGTCAAAGAAACCACTTTACGAGAGCTTAAAATGCTTCGCACTTTAAAACAGGAGAACATTGTGGAGCTGAAGGAAGCCTTCAGAAGAAGAGGAAAATTATACCTAGTTTTTGAATATGTGGAAAAAGTGAGTTGAATTTGTAGTATCCTTGCCACAGTTAAATCATAAGCTCATTGAAAATGTCTTTAAAATTGCTTTTATTTTTTAAAATTAAGCTATCCTAATCTCTAAAGAGAAGCAGCACAAACTTTAATACAATGTGAGTTGTAATTAGATATCTGTTGTGAGACAGCAATACTTACTACTGTTGTTTTTACATCATGTGTTGGTATTTTTTTAAAAAAATTCTTTCATTTGTGAACACCAACATGTTAAAAATTATGCAGACTGGAATACATATGATTTGAAGAAAAATTTCCATCTGAACTCTTTAATCCAGTTTAATTGTAAAGCTGGATAACTGTCCTGTGTTATGTTGTGTAATGAGTCTTGACATAGTCTTTCAAAACAAGATCATAGACTTCTGACCTTGGAATCTCTTTCAACTTTCTCCACCCTTCCCTGTTAAAAATAGGATTTGTTTGTGTATTTCTGTAACAAGGCCACTATCAATAGTTGCTTAGAGGGATTTGGCAAAGACCACTGTCATTAACTCCAATCCTGACCTCATTTTGAAACTATTCCAAAACTTCCTTAGATTGGCCTACTACTGCCAAACATCCTGATCTGTTTCCAGGGAGAAACAACCTAGAACAGATTGGTCTTTTGTCATTTTTGCAACCTTCCTGATGAAGGTAGACCTTCCTTCTGAATTCTAACAGTTTAGCATTTCTTCATGGAAACAGTTAGATGGTATTCAGATACATAGAGTAAAATAAAATGCAGGTTCAAATATGTATATAGCCTTCATGAGATACTGTTATTTTGATTGAAATTTTCATTTAATTTCCTCCCAGTGTGGTGTTGCAGTCTAGTTGAGTGCTAATCCTCTGCAGTCAGTTTTCTCTCATCTAAGAATTTCTTACCCTAAATGCTGTCTCCTTTATGTCAAGTTCACAACTTATTTTGTCATATAACTTCACTGTATAATGTGAGGTGACCTATATTAACCTACAATTTGGCAGAAATAATTTTTGGTTTTCACCAGCAGATCACCAACTTTTAATGTGCTGGATCTTGGATCTAATATTTGAAGCTTGACTCGTTTCCCCCATGTTCCTTGTAATTGTTCCAGACACATGAAATGTCTTTGATCACACACCAACTTGGAACATACATTTACTTTTCTGTTATAGTTGACTTGGCTAAGCTATCTGGAGAAGTGGGTTGAAAGAGCAGCATAAGTAAAAGATACTTAATTGATCTGATAAGGGTTATATATTTAAAAGCTAGTTAATATTGGTAAAAACACCAGGCTGCAATATCTAACATTATTTGCATCAGAATAAAAGAATTTTTTGATAAAGGTCGGCATCATGTATAGTTTGTACATAATGTCATCTCAGTATTAATGTTCAGCTTTCTTTTCAGTTAAACTTTGAAGTAAATGAACATTTATTATTTTCAGATACCTTTAGTAGTGTCACCCATAGTTTCTTTGAAGGCCAGGATGTTTCTGTATTCTTTGGATGATGGGAGAGTAGAAAGAATTACATAAAATGTGGTGGAATAGACTAAAATTTGTATAACTGGTAATGAGCACTTTATGTCCTTTGGGAAATGTTCACTCTGCAATACTGAAAATCCAGATTACTTAAATTCACATTTAGTCTAATCTCCTTTATTCATCATCCCCTTAGGTAATGTCTTCATATAGGATTTTCTTCCTGTGTTGATGCTATTATTTTGTTTTGTATTTGTAACACTAACTTTTTGACTTACTTACCCAGATCCACAGCTTCTGTGTGGACAAGAATCTAACTAAAATCAATATGGTTTCTTAACAGAAAATGCCTTTCCTCAGAAAGTGTACACACCTCTGAAGTGTGTTAGTAAGAAAACTTACACTCAAGCACATAAATTCCAGAATTTACTCCCAAACTGCAAAACTTAGAAATATTTTCAAATATCACCAAAATCTCTACTGTTCATTAAAACATCTTTCAGGAGAAATATCAAAAAAATTACTGTACAGCTAAAGAAAATGTTTGTCAAATACAAGGTAAATTTACTTTTAATGAAAAATCTACAAATGCTCAAATCCATAATTAAATTGTTGTATAAGGCAATATAGACAAAACACCAAAATTTTGGTGGTCATAAGACTTCTTTTTCTCTCTTCAAGTGGGCTGTTGCTGCCCATTGTTATTTCAGAAATCAGCATACAAACTTCATTGTACTTCTAATTGTGCAAAATTAGAGACATTTGCTAACATAATGGGAATCTAAGTGTTCTTTTTCAAAGAGGAAATGTACTAGAGTAAACAGTAAGTTTATTTTCTTTCCTATTTATATCCACAAAATAGTTGATATATAGTGCCATGGTTGCTATAGTGTAGTTGCTGTAGTGCCAAGATGTCCAAGATTACTGTAGCTGATCTGTAGCTATATGATACTCCCTAGGTTTCTGTTTATGCCCCTGTGAGGCATTTTTATATCTGTTACTTCATGTGTACTAAGAGGCTTGTGTTGTTTTATACCCATCCATATACAGATACAGTTGGTGATTCATCGTGGCCCTGCAGAGCCAAAGTGGCAGAACTAACTTAGTGAAGAGAACAATATTTTAAAGTATTGTTGAATATTTACAAAATGCTTTGATTTGCTGAACTTATTGTATGGCCACACACCTGACCTGGTGTTTCTGTTTAAGCAGTGTTGTGTAACTAAATGACTTTTTAGGTGTTTTAGGTAAAGTGGTTTGATAACAGTCTTTTAAGGACTTGTGGTTCACCTTTTAGGATTATTGTCTTCAAAAGTGTTTTCTCCAGAATGAAAACAGCTAGGAGAATGCTGATGATTAAAATTCATTCCCTGAATGTTAAACTACTGATTTTCCATAGCTGAGCTCTGTAGCCCAAATATGTTGCTTCAGAAGGCTGAAGGCATGTTATCTTCCAGCAGCTGAGTATAACTCTTTTAAATAATGTGTCTTTTAAACATTTAGAATATGCTTGAATTGCTAGAAGAAATGCCAAATGGAGTTCCACCAGAAAAAGTGAAAAGCTATATCTACCAGCTAATTAAAGCAATTCATTGGTGCCATAAGAATGATATTGTTCATAGAGGTAAGTGTGTACTTCTCCACATGGAATAAGGGCCTTTTTAAAGGGAAACACATTACAGCTTGAAGTAATTTGCATTTAACAAAAATATAAGCAATTGCTTTATATCAACAGAAAAGAAATGTAAGTTTGGCTGCGTCTTAAGTCTGCTGCATGGCTCCAGATTGTTTTAAAACAAAATTCATCTACGTAAAAGGTTTGCTGTCCACTGTGTTTGGGAAGTGATAAGCACAGCAAACTGGAACTGCAGGAAAAAACATTGTCTAAGAAAAAGGAGTTTTTTAAACATTTCATGGTGCTCAGTCATTTCACTTTTGAATCTGATAATAGAATATTAGAAGAAAAATAACCTAAAACTTAAAACGTGGTCCCCCATGCTTCATTTCTTAAGGCAGTTCTTCCCTGCTCCCTTGAGTTTCAGTTGTGTATATTTATGTTCTTCCGAAGCTTCGAGCATATGAAATACGTATCTTGATGTATGATCTAGTTTTATGTATTTTATCCTGATTCAGTAAAATAGTGTTTTGCTTTGTGACTGCAAGAGTAATATTTTTAATGAATGTTTCCAATAAGATAAAATTCTCAAATAGTGCGCTTTTTATATTTAAGATAAGCACAATTCTGAAAATATTTTCAAAATGTAATTTGAAAAATGTACTGTGTGTGTAATATAGGAATGAAAAAGGGCTTAAAACTGGGCAAGACATTTTTTCTGAACAAATTACAAGAAGTAATCAAATGGTCATTATAACTGAAAATTTAGAGCACAACATACTTAATATTTTATTGGTTAACTGCGTAATTGAATATCAGTCCTTTCTTTTATTTTTTCAATATGAAATATGGAGATTGGTTTTCTGGCCAGGAATATCTGTAAGCACATTTTATCTTTCCATATTTTGTTGGGAAACACTTTAAAAGACTTCAAAAGGCAGAAAATTAATTCTGCCTGTTCACAAACTGAATTGCTGGAAGCTTTTTCAGCAGTTGCTCTTATAATGCTTCATTTATGATTGCATGAATATCTCTAAATAACTTATAATGAAATAATATTTGTTGACAAAGTCCAAAATTAAAAGAAGTTAACAGCTTTTTTTTTTTTTTTCCACCCACTCTCATACTTCAGATATCAAGCCAGAGAATCTCTTAATAAGCCACAATGATGTTCTGAAGTTGTGTGACTTCGGTAAGTTTGGAAGATACCTGCTGCTTATATTTTTAAGGAAAATCTCTTGCAGTGCAGTTTTGCCTTATTTTGAAAGAGTTCTATAGTATGTACTGTCTAAAAGTCTTCTAGCAGTCAGAGTTGATTACTGCTTCAGGAGTGGGGCTACTATTTTAATTTGAAAGGTTGCTGGTCTTAATTTGCATACCCCGTGAAATACCTGTGTTAACATATCTATAGAAACACTGCATTTCTCTCTTCCTGTATTAGACAAGGTTTCTGCTTTTGATGAGAAGAGCACAGATGATGAGCTGATTAGGAGGCTGGCAAAACTATAGGTTTATCTGGCTTGTGTATTAAAAGAAATAATTCCTGCTTGTTTAGTAAAAAACAGTTACTTGTACTTTTTATATATTTTTTGAACCGTTAGCTTTTGTGGAATGTTATGTGTGTAGTTATAGGTCCTATAGGAATAGGAATTATATAATTAAGGAATATATACTAATATATACTCCTGTAGTTAAGGAATATATATAAGTATATATTCCTTAATTAAGGTAACAAACGTTTTTTGTTACATTAGTTAAGGAATCACATGTCCACCTGTGATTAATGACTGCATGACTGGAGGTCAGAGTCAGAGCTGTACATGTTAGGTTAATTCTGATGTTTCCTGACCTGCCAATGGCTGTTTAATGTCAGCTTTAAGGCTTGGAAGAGTCATCACCCAAGTACAGGGCGAACTTTGCCTGTGTGAGTAATCCAAAAAGACAACAGGGCAGAACATTCCAGCAATCTTTATTTTTATTCTATACCCTTCATAAACACAGAATAAAATATTGTTCCCTCTGAAAGGCTTATCGTTTGGCTTGGTAAATAAAAGCCAATTCCATAGTGTTACCCCAAGGGCACTTTTCAGTAAGAACAGTTTGAAAGCTGTCATTTCAAACCTCTGCAATTTTGAATGAAAGGAACTACTAACAAAATAAATCAAAATAGTTTTTAAGGAAGACAAGAAAGGTGTTTGTCATTTGCAGTGCTGCTTATTTCTTTTAATCCTAAAGGCATTTTTGCTTAAACATTCAGAAACAATAACCATTTACGGAAAAACCTTAGAATATTTGGTCCATATAAATTCTTTTGAATTCAGTGCCATTTATTCTGCAGTGTAAGGTACTGCACAGCTCTCACAGAACATCAGGATACTCTTGTGTGGTGCCCTTGGTGCCTTTGCCTTTTTGGCACCCACAGGCCTACTTTCTGCACTGCTGTGGCTGCCCTCCCTCCCCTTACACTGATTATCAGGCCCTGCCAAGCAAACCCCAGTGAGGGACCAACCCACTGCCCTGGGCAGAGATGAGCAACCAACACAAGGCAATGCCTGTCCCTGCACAGTGCACACCCCAGCCTGGGATAACATCATCACAAACAGGAGCAGCCAGTGAGAGCATGGAGCATGAGTGGGTCATCATGGGAGCTGTGCACCCCACACATCCTTCCCTGGCCCTCCCTCACTCCTTTTTTTTTGGGTGAGGGATGTCCCTGCTTGAAAGTAACGCCATTAGAGTCATCACATGACATCAGCTGACAGATCTTTGCATGTGAACTTACGTCAACATCCTCTGTGCAGCAGAATTGCAGGAGAATAAAAAGCCAGGCAAATGGTATGGTGGTGTTTTGGACATCAGTTTTCACACCAGATAGAGATGATGTGAATTCTGCCAGCAGTGTTCTGTGTGGTCTGTTGGCTTGCTCACGCTGTGTGCTCCAGCCATGCTCTCTTTCTGCTGTTGGAAAAGATGTGCAGTCACAGTATACTCAGTGATCAGCATAATATCAAGGAAGGCAAACTGTTATGGGTATTTCTGTGGTTCTTAATGTTCATGTGGGTTAGTTTTAATTTTAATTGGCCTTTCAGTTTTAGTTGCATTTAAAATTCTGAGCAACCCTTGTAAGATGGAATCAGTTTTAATTTTTTAGTGTTATTGCTAATTGACATAATTGCTAGTAGCTTAAGCTATTACTGTAAAATACATGTCAGAATGGTGTTAACCACAAGTGTTTCTTGAACGTGCAGAGATTAGGATATAAAGAATTTGCCTTGTAGCATGATTTAACATACACTATCTGACTACTTTACTTAATTCATGTTGTGGAACATGGGCACTTGCCACACACAACATCATGTTCCTCATCTGATTACAAATACAAAGAAAAGGATAATGCATCCATTTCCAATAGCCCAGTGGAAAAACCAGTTTGAACAGAAAAGTTCATAAATTTTTAATGAGATAATTCTTCATAATCCTTGCGCCATGTGTTCTGTACATACCGTGCTAAATAAAATTGAGATTGGTTGTTGTGCTTGCCTGGACACATGTTGTGTGGGTGTCATTTCTGCCAATAGAAGTGGAAAAAGAGAACAGTACAAAGAGTCGATTACAGCAGATGAATCTGACTGTTGGAAATAATTTGGTTTTCTGACTAGTGTGTTTGCTGTTTGAACACCGGGGCTTCAAAATTGCTTGTTTTAGCAACCTCTTAATTTCTGTATGGTGTGTAAGCATAGAAATCGTGAAACATGGTACTGGAAAAGACCTCAAGAAATCCTCTAGTTTTTCCACCTACTCAAAGAAAGGATTAAGAATGTCTCTGTCATTCTTGACAGGTGTTTGCTTAGTATATTCTTAAAATTCTGAATAATAGAGGTTCCCTAGTGTTACATGTCATTAAGATTAGAATGCTTTACCTTATGTCTAACTTAAATGTGCCCTGTTTCTCTGTAAGAAACTGACAACCTCCTCCTTTTTATTCTTACATCTTTTTCCTAACATCTCTTCTACCATGTTTTGAGATGTTTAAAGTCCTTTCCTGAAATTCTGATTTTGCTTATTACTTTCTGCAGCATGATGCCTTTGCAAATGGTATTGTTTTCATAGCTGCTCTCACCCAAATCTCCTATCTTCATCTTCAAATCTGTTCCTTCTCACTGTTTAGAGTTTGTCTAATCTCCCTAGCTTCCTTCTCTTATTTCTGTATTCCTGATACCTCAGCATAATTTGGAAGAAGGAGCAGTAAGCAAACTCCATCATAACCAAAAAATAATTGTTCCCTTAGTAAGATATGCTTTCCTGAACTGTTAGTTGTGTTCATCATCTTTCTGCATGGTGTTACAGGGTCAGAGCAATATTGGATCTATAAAATGCAGCACCCAACACTAACGATGACACTGAAGCCCACGATGATAACTTTGCTTTCTGTCTTGCCACATCAAATCCATGCTGCACTTGGCCTGTAAAGTTAGAGTTTGATTTTTCAGACTACATTAGCTGGTTTCTGGACATAATAGCTCCTGTCTGTGACCAAGTTCTGATAGACTGGGCCTGGAGGGAGGAGGATGAAACTTTGACCTGTTGATTATTCTGATGCACAGGAGCTCATGTGCTGCCAGGCTCATGTGTTAAATCAGCACCTGTTTATTATGTGACAACTTTTTTCCTTTCTTCCCCCTCCCTTTCAGTCTGGGGTTTCCCACATTTTGACTGTCCCATTTCTTCGGTGTAGCTCCTGATTATCTTCCCTCTGTTCTTTAAACACATGAATGAAAGATTTTCCACTGCCAAGATTAATCAGATAGCTCATAATTTGAAACAGAGATGGGGCTGCCTAAGCAGTTCTAAATATAGTAACATTTCAAAATTCACTCAATCCCCATGTTAGAAGTAAAAAAAAAAAAATCTTTTCCAGCTTTTCTGCAGCAGCACCAGTAATGTTCATTAGACTTTATGGGAACAGATATGAATTCTTATGTTCAGACAGCTTTGAAATACCCATTTCCCATCATACTCATCCCATCTTTTAGTTTACTAACGTGAAATTAGAGGTATCTTGCAAAAAGTAACAGCTGTAACCTGTGTCATTAATGAATTTATAATTGTTTTCTATGATCATTAGTCTAATAATAATAATAATAATAATAACAATAATAATAATAGTCTGCATCCAAATTTTTACTTCAACTTGTAGTAAGTTAGTATTCCACAGGGGTGAGTAGAACTGGGCTTCTTCATGCTAAGCTTCACACTTTCAGAATACTAAAAAAAAATTTAAAAAAAAAATTAAATTTACAACTTTACAAAACATGGTTGAATGGGAAAGGCACTTTTGGCAGCTTCTGCAAAGGAACTCAGATATAAAGAAAAACATCTAGTGCATTTAAGTAGCACTTATTGATTCAGGAAATAAAGTTATGCCTTACTCTTCTGCAACACTTTGGAATTTTTACTATTTCTTTATTGTTCATACAATAATGGAAAGACTTATAGTGATTTCACTGAAGGGAATTTTAAACTGTGTTTTAATGCCACATCCAAATAAGAAAGCATTTTGGAAATGCTGCTTCTGCATTTCAGTCCCAAAAGTTTGTCTCAGTTTGAGCTTTAGTAAGGAGCTGACACGTGTGCAGTCTTGCTGCTGAGATCTGTGTGTCCTGTCTCACCTAATTGTTAATTATTTATTCGAAAACAGTAAGACTTGATACTTTCTGAAAATAGTGCCAACATATGTCTGAGAATACTGCTACATGAAAAATCCAGTGACATTATTGTGGTGCTTGGCTGACATTTAATGGATGGAGGAGAATGAAAATAAAAGTTCAAATTATTCCAACAAATGGATCTTCCAGTATATGCACTCATCTCTCAGCCAGTGGTCATAATTGTTGTGCCTTAGGACAGTAGGGAGGTTTTGGTACAATTGCAAATAAGTATACGTTTTTAATTTTTTTGTTTTATTCTTTAAAAATGATGTTGATAAAGAAGTTAATTTGGACATGCTTTCTGATCCTAATTCATGAAGAACCTTGTTGTGAATGTGATGCTAAGGCAGTTGGGAAGCCAAAACATGTGGAGTGAGCCAAGTGCAGGTATAAACGGTTTTGCTGATTTTCCTAGACTCCTGCATTTTATAGTTTTGAGGAGATGACCATTTTCTTGCCAAGCCCGGGAGGGAGTGTCCTTAGATGAGAATACTATGTAGTTTTTTGACCAGTTTAAAAAATCAAAGACTGTAGTAGTTAGGATCAATGACCAGAAAAGCCTAGTACACATGCATGTGTAATGTTTCTAAAGTTAGGAATCTTCTTCTGCAAACAGCACCTCAGTGAAATTTAGTGTAATATTTCAATAGCTGACATGGCATACTGACAGTTACTTTTATCAGTCTGTTTTGATTTCATAATAGCCTACAGAGTAATACCAAAATATCAATAATAGGGTAATACATTTAGCATACAGAGTAATAGCAAAATAGTAAAACCCTACTGACGTGAGGATAGTACACAAGTAAGGGAGTCATTAAAGCAGACATGCTGACTTTCACTGTTGTATCAATAAAAGCTTGCATTTCAATAGACAAGCAGTTGCTGGAGACATCATTCTGCAGCAGGGGTTGTAAACAATTTGCTTCTATATAAATAGACATGACCTCTTACTGCCAAAATCAGTGGTGATACACATATTGTTTTTAAAATGGGATATAATCTTTCACACTGTTTCTCTGACAGGCTTTGCTCGTAACCTCTCTGAAGGAAGCAATGCTAACTATACAGAATATGTGGCTACCAGATGGTACCGCTCACCTGAACTCTTGCTTGGGTAAGTACAGTTTGAGTACTGCCATAATTAATCTTTACTGATTCTATACCAGTTTTCAGCAGCTTTTGTAAGCTTTGCCTGTGGAGAACTGTGATTTAAAGGGAAGATTTCAAGAGGCTTCCAGAATTTCATTAATTTTTGTTCATTTCCAGTAAGTCAGTATGAATCATTGACATACTGACCTGTCTTGAGCTGAGCAGTGTTTAACTGATTAAAATATTAGGCTGAATTATAACAGATGTACTTCCAGCTCCTGCACTGCCATCCCCAGTTCTTTCAGAAGAGGTTTCCATGGTAGTCCTCTAGCCTGGAATGTTCCATCAGCCCTCTGTGGACATAGCAATGGCAGTACAGCTTTCACAGTGCAGCATTCCTTGTTATCCTCATCCTTTGAGTCAGAACTATATTAGGAAGAAATTTTTTGCTCAGAGGTGGTGAGGCTCTAGAACAGGTTGCCCAAAGAAGCTGTGGGTGCTCCATCTCTGGCAGTCAAGACCAGGTTGGATGGGGCTCTGAGCATCCTGATCTAGTGGAAGGTGTCCCTGCGCAAGTGAGGGGGATTGGAACAAGATGATCTTCAAAGATCCCTTCCAGCCCAAAACGTTCTATGGTTCTATGCTTTGATTTTTATTTGTAGTTACCTTTTGCCAGCACTGCTGAAGTCACTCAAATGGTTTTGCTAGTTAGGAAGAATTTATTGAAGGAGGCTGTATAAATCATTTTAATAAAGCACTGAGAGATTACCATTGCATTGACTGCAAAAGTATTAGTTACACGAGTAGCCGCAGACAGAAAATTAAGTTTTACTCCTTTATTCTTCTGTAAAATGAGCATTTTACTATCTCACAAGGCAAAATAGATTTTGAAGTACTAAATGAACAAATTCATTAGAATCCAAGAGGGCAAATGAAGAGGAAAAAAAAGTGGACATCTATGATATGTGATCTCCCCATTACGGTCAAGTTATGAGAACATTCATCTAAACTACATGACCGCTCTCAATTCTAATATACTGTGCATATGTATTTATATATACATATTCTTAAAATAAGAAACTATTACCCACAGGATGGATCAAAAAATTTTGGGTCACTCCTGGGAGTCTTTAAGTACCATGTTAAGTGCTCCTGGGAAACAAGTCTTTGTTGGAACCTTTGATTAACACTGAACCTAGATATTTTTTGAATAGGTAAATAATTAAGTAATAATTATTCTGTCAATAAAGACATCCTGGTATTCCCAGAGCTGTGCTAATCTTAAATCTGTTGGCAGTTGTTTTCTTATGTGCACAATAGCATCATAAATTTGCCATTAGAAAACTCAAAGCTCGATTTTTCATGTTTTGGAGAAAACAGTAAAGATTCCAGTGAAGTGTGTATGTGCATATATAAGTATAAAAAAAAGACTTGGAAAAATAGCATCAATTGTGACCTTTTTAGATAAAAAAACATTTTTTCTGTCTCTGGTATTAATGAGGATTTAGGAGGACAGGCATGAAAAGCTTGACAGACGTAGTATTAGTCTGACCTGCAGTTTTTGAAACTGTTTTGTTGACAGAGGAAATTTTGTTGGAACTATGTGTCTATTTGTAGTTGACTAAATCTGTTTGATTAGCTTCTAGAGAAAGGAAGGGGATTTGTGCATTTAATGTTTCAATTGTGCTGATACCTGTTTTTAAAGCCAAGTTTTTCTGGCAAAGTGATGCCTGTTTCTTGGAAATCATGTTCCATTTCCAGGCATTCATCTTTCCCATTCCCCCTTTCCTTACATATACCAAATCTTTATAAGCATCTAATATTCAAAAGTCTTCACAGGTTTATTAAATACATTCAATTTAACAAATACAGATTTGCTTTTTCAATTTTTAAAATGTGTCCCAGAGAGGTTTTTGTTTAGTGATAACATTCAAGACTTAAATTTCAGGAGAGGAAAGAAATTGCTCCCTAAATATTCACGGAACATCTAAAATCTACTCACTTTGGAGAGCCTCAGGTTACTCTGTTAGTAGAGTACTCTGTACCCTTTGATGACAAAATATTGCTAAAAGCCAGATTTTAAAGTGTTCTAAATTACTAGGTAGGAAGCATGCTTTGGAGAATCTAATATATGCAGGCATAGACTGTAGTGCTTCTGAGGTGTATGGTCTGTTTGTCCTATAGGAGTTACTTCATTTCTTCAGCCATGTCACTCTTGCATCAAAAAATGCAAGAGTGACATGGCTGGAGAAATGAAATAACTCCTATAGCACAGATCTGACAAGACTGATCCTGGCAATCAGCAGAAAAGAAGTCTCGAGTTTGCCTTGTCAAACAACAACGTTGCAGTTTGTGCTGCCTCAAGAAATTACTATTTTCTGATTTGTTTCTGTTTGCTATAAATAGTGAGCAGTTTTTAACTGTAGTTCAGCTTCCTTTGTTGTGAGCAAGGAAAGGTAATGGTCCATGCCTGAAAGGAGTTTTAGCCCATCCCTCAGTTGTTACCCTAGCTTGTTCTACAGTACCCCCACTTTACAGCCTTTTCCCCATTTCACATTTTAGTGGAGAAAACTGTGTATTAAAGGAGTTGTGAATAAAGATATATTTGGGTAGGATTTTTACCTGCACTCTACTGTTTTGCCTACAGAGCCTCAGTTTCCCAACAGAGGCACAGAAAAAGCCAGTCCTTGGCTTTGGGGTCCATTCTTGCCTGTGTTGGCTTGTGCACTGAGAAAAAAACAAACTAGACCTTACTTGTCATTCTCACCTAGTGGGTGGGTTGGACTAGCAACATCATAGAAAGGTCAAACATTGAGTCTCTCAGCACATCCACAGGGAGCCACTACAGGAGTAGAAAGCAAATTATGAAGCCCGCTGAGTAGCAGTGGTACTTGAGGAACTGTGACATGGTCTACCTTGCCTCTGGTGGTTCCTTGTCAGCAGTCTCTTCCAGGGGGGGAAACTTTTGATTTTGGGATGGTTATTGTGAGAGGACTACAGTGTCTCATGGCATGTTCTCTAAGGCAAGTGGTTCTTGAAGTTTTGGTGACCTACTTCAGTTTTCCCAGCTACCACAGAGTCCTGCAGCAGTCAGCTCAGTGAGCCTGTGGTTTCAGTCGGGCTATTGTCCAGCTAGAAATGCTTTCTCACCAAATCACCATCGGGGTTTACTGTTCTTCCCCACAAGTGAAGTAAATAATCATGAGTAATCAATGGGGAAGAGTCAAACTTCGTTGTTTTTTTTGTTTTTTGTTTTTTTTTTTTTTAGTTTGAGGATGTTCTTTCTCCAAACATCATAAATCAGCAAGCAGCATAAGGAAGGAGTGAAGAAGACAGATTTAGGATAGGATTTGTCACCTGCAACTCTTGGTGCTGTCTTATTCCAGAAAGCTGTAACTTAAATCTCTTGAAGAGTTTGAGTTACTGGATTGCAAGTTTCAAAAAGAAAAGACTCAGTGAAATATGTTTTCAGTTCAGTCTTTATTCTAGTCTTTATTATTTTTGTATGCTTTTTTTTTTTTTTTTTTACATGAAAAGAATTCTACAGTCATTCTGTTCAAAATCCAAGCACTGGAAAGACATAATTGAAATAATATGGGTGTTTACAAATTTTATTTACAAATTCAACAAGCAAGAATATGGATGTATAAAAAGAGTTTTCCCCAAACCCCAACCTGTGGCTTTGCTCCCAAACAGGAATGACTTAATATGCTTTCACTGCTTCCTTACTTATTTTTTCTAAGGAATAGTTTTCAGGAGCACTCGCTGTGCTCTTGCTAATTAAAATTCTTGTGTATAAAAAGATTTTTGTATTTTTTTCCTTCTCACTAATTAAATTTTTGTGTAAACGCTGAAGTAAAGATTTCTTAGAATTTCTGTTCTCCCAGGGCCAGACCCAGTATGCCCATCCACCTATTAAGCATAATCAAACAAGAAATGTAATGCAGGAACGGAGTACAGGCATGAGCTCTAGAGAGAAGGGAAGTTAGTGGTAGTTTAACTGTGAGTGGAGAATGCTTTGCAGTCAAAAAGATTATTCTTGGTGTAAGATTCTTCGAAAAGATCAAGGTCCCTGGGGGCACTTGAGAATTCCTGCCTTTTCAAGCAGGAATCGAATGCAGAAACAGAGGGCTTGGTTTTTGAGGTAGTTTTCTTAAAAACAAAGTTTATTTTTCTGTGTTGTGAGGAAGTGTGCCTTGGGAAATATGGCCAATAAATTGGAGCAGCTCAATAAGAAGGCAGTGGGTGACAAACATTTTTTTTGCCTCACAGAGCCCCTTATGGCAAGGCTGTGGATATGTGGTCTGTGGGCTGTATCCTGGGGGAGCTGAGTGATGGGCAGCCCCTGTTCCCTGGCGAGAGTGAGATTGACCAGCTCTTCACCATTCAGAAGGTGCTGGGCCCTCTGCCAGCCGAGCAGATGAAGCTCTTCTACAGCAACCCACGCTTCCATGGCTTGCGGGTAAGAGAAAGCTTTGTTCTTTTTTCTTATTTACTTGTGTAAAGTGATGCAAAAGTTCTTTTCATTTACATTATGCATTACCTACTGCCTATGTTTCTGAGTAAGTATAGGATATGTAGATTATAAGGCATTCATAAGTCAAAGTAAAATTGTGATTGCACCAGAAGTGAGTATTATAAATACATTTGTTTTCTTGTTAAAAGTTCTTTAAAGGTTTTCTTTCATTTCTTTGATATTTTTGGCACGCAGTTTACCTCTTATACCCAATCTAACGTTGCCCTGCCAGGTTTGCACTGTAAAGTTTAGTGACAAAGTTCAGTAAGGTCAGGTTGTGGAAAATTCAGGACTACTGCCTTCAGGCTAATTTGTTGGGAAAATCTGAGCTGTAGATGCTACTCTCATGGCAGAAGAGCTTTCTGCCTTTTGACTTATATTCCTGGGGAGTTTATGTAAGTCTCATGAGTAAAAAAGCTCTTCCTACTGACAGCATTGTTCTTTTCAAGAGTTTGCCAATATAACATGGTGACAGAGACTCACTAGTGTGAAGATCTATGCAAGCTGGGATATGCAATATGACAAAATACCAAAATCAATAAATAAGTAATAGCTCTGTTACTTTTAACAATACCTGGTCAGTGACTGTACTCGTGTTTCCTTGTAATTCACTTTTGGTTGTCCTTTCTTTATTGATGAATGTTGCTTGGAAAGGTGAGTTTATGATCTTGATAATATTCTGAATTCTTTATTGTAAATCATGTAAAGAGACATACAAAGGTTTTAGGAGACCTGATCTGTGCTAAAGACTCAAAATTTGAGTTCTACTCTGAGAAAGAGAAAATGAGAATGTGAAAGGGAAGGAGTGGAGACCTAGTTCTGTTAAAACATGTTCAAAGTTGCCATAAATTTGGTTTAGTTAACAATGGTAAGAAAAGAGTTGGCTTAAGGTGCTAAGGTAATTATTTTAGGTACAAGGGTAACTAATTCTGAAGAGTTTTTGTTGAAGTTTGTAGACCCTTCAAGAGTGGAGGGTTTAAAAAAATTATTAGACAAGCATTTCTTGCAAGGTCCTTTTTGTATTTCACCCTGCTTAGAACAGGGTGAGGTTGGATGGGTTTTTGTATGAGAAATTTATAACCTCTTATCAGAAAAGCAATATTTTAAAAATTGTAAGCAAAATAAATTACTGCGTCTTCAATGTTATTTTACAGCATTTCTGATTGTGCAGTGCAGATCCAACAATCTTGTTTGGATAAATGCCCTGTGATGTCTTAAGATGAGGATGAAGTATCTTTGGTTTGTAGCTTTAAAATACAGTAATTCAAGAAGACAGCATGGACCTAATGTGATTAGCACAAGGTTCAGAGTTATGAGTCTCTGTTCTCATCCTGGATCAGTGGTTTATTGCTTGGCCTCAGACCTGTTCCTGCCTTCTTAGTCCCGTCTGTAAAGTCAAGATACTGCTGATGTGGACAGGGCTATATGGCTCCTCATAAAGAGTATTTTTTAGAACCAAAGTAAAGGTGAATAATGGCTTAAACATAAAAAATACTACAAAAATTATTTGTTTGAAATATAATATTAATTAATTAATTAAAAAAAAATTTCTTGTGCTATAAGACAGCCTCAAAAGTACATTTTTTCTGAGTGTAGTGTAGTCCTTAATAGTGGAAGATTTTCTGTTGCAGAGCATATTGTAGGTATGCTGTGATCAAGCCAGTTATTACTTACAGGCTGGATTTGGTGCTGGATATTTTCAAGGTAGAAACTAGCCCATGATGTGGAATTTTTTATCCATATGCTTAGACTTCGTGAATTTCTACATTACCCTAAGTGAATACTACCATATTGTAAAACAGGATTTAAAAAAAATTCTCTTCAAACACTCAAAACATAATTGCAAACTTTGTCTTTTCTTTCTACTCATATCCACCATATATATGTATATAACACAGTTTTCCTCACTTTGGAGGTTAAGGGAATATTTAGTGATCTCTCTTCAATTCTTTTGAGGAGGAAAACAGCCAGGGTATGTTGAAGACATAAGAAAGTAAAGTAATACGGGATCAGAAATTACCAATAGGTTCATGACATTACAGAAAAGTGTCAGTGGCAATGTAAGGCTATAAATATTTGTTCTACCAATAAGTTACATGAAGAATCTGAACAATTACAGTGAAAAGCCACTAGTGCTTCAGCATGTTTTCCTCTTTCCCTAATCATTTAAGATATAAAAGCTTCTTTATGATTGTCACTCTACAGGAAGACACGAACATTTTACAATTTGGTTTCTGTTGAAATTGGAGGAAGCGTGGAAGCCTTGGTTTACCTAAGTTGCTGTTTAAGATCAATATAGCAGACTTGGAATTTAAAAAATTCTCAATTCTTAGTAAGCCACTTCAAAATAAAGCAAATTCAAAAGAAAAATACAGAGACTATTTAGGAATAAAAGCATTCAAAGTAATGTTCTTCCACTTTTCTTCCAAGTACACATAATGTGATTTATGAAAGCAATGCTGGTACAGCTAATGGATGCCCCCAGCAGTGTGCACTGGTTCTCATGGTGTTGCCAGTAGCATGACCACAGCAGTAACCCTGAAACTTAAACCTTGGAGCTTTTGCCTTTTCTCACTAAGAACACTTGAGAATTGTTTGTTAATATTTAGTACGTAATTAGTACTGTATTTGCACTCTCAAATTCTCTCTGAGCTATTTTTAATCTTTTTTTTTATAAATGTGTCACTTATGTTAGTTCTGAATCTATTTTAAACTGCTTATCAATCATAATGCCGGAAAAAAAAAAAAAACAACAAGTTGATTATTTCTCATTTGAGAGTGGTTTCTTGGCTGCCCTAATAATAAAGACTACTTTCTTTGGTTGACTAAATGCTTACCACACATCAAGAGTTACTTGTTTTACTATAATATTTTATAGTTTTCATAAACCACTAACTTTTTCAGTGCTTATGTAATTAATGGTTCCCATTAATTGAGTCACTAGTTTCTATTTTTTGAAACATTGTATTCATGTACCACCTTGTTTACATGATCAGTATATTTACAGTGTATTTTTTACAGTTTCCAGCAGTCAATCATCCACAGTCTTTAGAGAGAAGATACTTGGGAATTTTAAGTGGTGTATTGCTTGATCTTATGAAGGTAGGAAAATGTCTTTTATTTTCTGTTTGTAATATGTAGGAAAATATATAAGTGACTTTTAACCTTTTTTTTTTTTTTTTTTTTTGTAATATAATCCATCTTAGAAGGACTTGGAAACTCTGTTTTGAGGTATTTTGATTCCACCATTGTTTGTAGTAAGGCTTGGTATTTCCTAGAAATCATAAAAATATCCCTTGCAAATGCCAGGAAAGTCTGTTGAATTTAAACTGATTTGATAAAGAATATGTATCCCAGACAAAGCATCATCACCATCCTTTACAGGCTGTGCATTCACACTGACATCCATGCAGAGCAATGACTGCTGGAGTGGGAGCTCTCAACCCATCATATTTACATACATCCACAGAGTATTGGGCTAACCTGAGTTGTTTTTCATTTGTTGTTGGGTAAGAGTGAGGATGTAGACAGTTTTCAAAGGCAGAGTTGACACATGGGAGTTTTGAGGTTTTATCCAACTCTTAATCTGCTTGCTCTCATCTCTACACTGTCTGTGTTAGGTTATTCTTCAGTCCTGTTATGTAACAAGTCAGCTAGTTACACATGGCCAGACCAGGTTATGGTCCTGAGGGTTCTTATGGGGAATCAGGAGAATCAGAAGCTCATTCCCCTGAAATGCTATGCATTTGTGTCACATTCCTGGATATGGAACAAGTATTATTGTCCTTACTACTGTACTATAGAAACACTCCATGGTAAGCTGCACCACAACACTCACATCATTTCATCCCCAGTAAGCTGAAGAGAGAAGTCATAGTATCCAAAATTAGGTTTAGAATCACAGAACCACCTAAGAATTAAAGGCAAAATGGGACACATATGAAGCGTGGATATGGCTAATCAACTCTGAATGAATTGTGTGATTCCAAGCCCCTCTGCACCAGTTGTCTTGGAAAACTAAGATGCTTTGGGATATACTTGGGTGTTTACTCGCTTTTGATAGTGTTGTTGTAGCCAGCAGAAATCCACTAAATTTACTCTACTCTTCTTCAATACAGCCAGTTCAATTCACTTTGATCTCCTTGTCTTATGAAGAGAGTCAGCATGGCTTTTGTCTTGGTTTCAAGGAGTCTGCCACATGATATACTCCAGTGCATACAATTGCTATTTTTGGTATTATACTTTCTTCTCTATGTTCTAATGCACAGAAACTTTTTTCATAGTTAGCTGTACCTCAAGATCCACTTCAAGATCAGTCTTAAGACCATTGTTACATGTACTGGGGGAGGGTTTATTTTCATTTTATCCTAGATTTTATGTTATATCTCAGTGTATTTTAAGTTCTTTTGATATGATATAAAAGTTGCAAAGTTGTGAAATAAAGCACTTGAGTTTTAGGGAAACACCGGTTTCCACTTAATTTCATTCTTTTCATCTTTTCTATCCATGTTTCTGCCTACAAGATGAAAAACGTCAGGAATTCTGTAAAGGGGATATTTTGTGTTTGACCTGAATTTCTTAGTTCAGGAATTGGAACCTTGTTAAGCAATGAGCAGAAGCCTACAATGAGAGAACAGAAGGGACTTGTGGTTAAATTTCATGTTGCAAATGCTGCACATTCTTGGTTGTGTGCCTGTTTCTTTGGCAGACAATGGACAGTCTGACACATGTCCACACTTGTGTTCCTCATTATCTGCATTCCCAGGGACCTGAGGTTGGATTACTAGATTACTGAATAACCCATGCTTCAATTTATGTGAACTGAAATAGGCAGTTATTAATATATATCTATTTAGAGAGCATTTCTGAACTAGATTAATGAAGAGGCACCAACTGGACCTTGTTGCTTTGTTATTGCTCCAGTCCTCCACTTTCCTTCACAAATCATGCTGGTTTGCAAGCATTAGGGAGTTGGGAACTGGTTTTGCATGTTATGACTTGGGAATAAAAGACATTGAGGCTCTCTTTTTTATATCATCTGCCATTCAATTGTCTCTGCCATTCAGCACCAGACATGCATTTCCTCTGATCTTCTGTTTGCTAAATAGAATACTTGTAGAACTCTTTCTTTTTACCCTGGGTATTCTTCACTTGCCTTATCTGGACTTTGGCCTTCTGAAGTGGCCTAACCTTTGTGCTAATACATTGCTTTTATAGTCCACCTTTGTATCCTGTCCTTCACCCTGGCTCTTACACATTTCTGTTTTGCATTTTTGTCCAATAGGAAACTCCCTGTTCAGCCAACCTGAACCTATGCAAAAGAGTTTGGCCTATACAGTAAGGTGCTTTGTTCCTGAACTCATAATAAATTTTCCATAAAAATCAATGGCTGTCCTGGACAGCTTTCCTCTTATGGTAACTTTTCAGGAGATTCTGCTCAGTAATTCCTTATAGAAAATGGAATTTGCTCTCCTGAAGTCCTGAATCTTATCTCTGATGTTTATCTTCCCACCTCTTCTTTCAGTCCTAACTGTAATCATCTCATGGTTGCCACAGCTCAGAGTATCTTCTCTGATCAGATTTCTCAGCAGTACTTTACTGTTGTTGAGCAGCAGCTCAAGTAAACTGAAGTTCCCCCCTTGGCTAATTTGCCTCTCCAGCAGCTGCACTAAGAAAATTCCATCAACAGAGTCTAGAAATCTGGAACATGTACACAGGCTGGATGTTAGTATAGCTGCAGTCTGCTGTGAGGATGAGGATCTGTTACCAGGAGACAATTTTTAGTTGTTGTAGAGAGTTTTCCTCTTCCTCACCTTCATGCTCTTCAGTGCATTGTTGGTAACAAACTCCCACCATAACATACCAAATGTTGCTTTCCCTTCTAATCCTGACTTAGAGATTGTCAATGGATAAACCTTTTGTTCCATGCTGACATTGGATTTGTTCCAGGAAGTCAATTATATGGAGTGTTACTCTTCTTGGAACATCCTCTCTTCTGAGGGGGAGTGTAGGAATCACATGTGGCCTTCTCATGTTTGTTCAGCCTTTTGAGCCACTGTAGTGATGAGCACCAGAAAAAAAGGGGGGGAAATAAGTTGTTAATCATTCAGTACAGTTTGTCACTTGAGAAAGAAAGATGCAGCATACTGTATGACCAAACTGCACAGGAGTTTGGTTTGCCACTTGCTTTGTTTCCTGAGCATTTTCCATCTTGAAGTGCAGGAATCCTGTGAAGGGAAAACCAGTTTGTGGGTGAATATGGTGTTAAAGTAGTCACTATGTGTATGTGTGTATATAGGCATGTGCATAGACACACATAGATTTCTTCTCTCCTTGAACATATACAAGCCTTAAGAAATAGGTGGGTTTTTTGCTTAATAGCCATTCAAACTTTTAACCTTGCTAACAGTCATGCATGCTTGAAAATTTTAATGTAAGCTTTGCATTGCTCTTTTCCTGCAAGAAACCTTTCAATGCTATAAGCTAAAAACAGAACTCTTACATTTGTGTATTTTTAAAAATACTGACTTTAAAATAATGTTTGTTTTTACAAAAGAATGTTCCCATGTAGTTGTTTTATTTGTTTGTAAAATCTGTTTCATTGTAGCATTTTATTACTGGTAAATTTAATATTTTTGATTAAAAAAATATAAGGTATATAAAAAAGGTAAAAAAAATATAGGCTATATAAGGTTGTAAGGTAAACCCTGAAAAATAAGTTTAAAGTACATGTATTTAAAATATATATAGATATATAAAAAACATATTTTAAAAGTTTTAGATATCTTTGTATTTTAAACATACTATCATGTATGTGTACATAACATTATACACATATAACATATATATATATGTTTGTTTTGTATCATGTGTAGTTTAATGCACCATGAAATTATTCTAGCAGTGACATCTAATCCCAGAAACTCTGGAAATTAAAAAATTATCCCAATAATTTTCTTTATTTTGTTGGGTTTTTTGAGGGTTTGTTTGTTTGTTTGTTTGTTTGGGGGTTTGTTTGTTTTGTTGGTTTGGGGGGGTTGTTGGGGTTTTTTTGTTTGGTTTGGTTTTAGTTTTTGGGGGTTTTTTTTGTTAATACATATATTAACATTTAAACTTTGGAATTTGTTTTTTAAAGAACTTACTGAAGTTAGATCCAGCAGATAGATATTTGACAGAACAATGTTTGAACCACCCTTCGTTTCAAACCCAAAGACTCTTGGATCGCTGTGGAAGTTCCCCTTCACGGTCAGCTAAGAGAAAACCTTACCATGCAGACAGCAACACTTTATCTAACAGGTAAATGTAGTCTTGTCACTGTTACACTGACATTTGCTCTGCCAGTGAGTGAGTTGTTGTGGTGCTCACATGCAGCATCACCTACTAGAGAGGTGGTTGTTTGACAGCGTAGGCACACTGAGACATGTTGTGTGCTGTTCTGTGTTGTCTCACTGAATAAAGGAAGCAGACATAGTTTTTACAGTTACACAAGCTGAAATTTTTGCTAACTTTCTGCATCAGGCTGAATGCATCTTAAAAAAACAGAAAAAGAAGACAATGTTACAACCATTTCTGTATATGACAAAGAAAAATAATTGACTGATCCACCTTAAAAAATATGTTAGCCTTTTTCTTGAACAATAGGAATTTTGTGGCTTGGAAGATGCCCAAGATTCCAAAGGAATGCTCTTTTCTTTGGAATGCTCCCATTGCTGTATGTGTACAAATCTGTCCAAGATTTTGATATTTAAAAAAGCTTAAAAGTTCACACAGATTCTTAGCAACTAAATATCCTGAAAATTGTGCGCGTTGATCACGTTCCAGATTGGAGATGAACAGAATTTTGTCTGCAGTTGCAGTTGTGGGTTGGGTCTAGTCTATTTGACCTCAGATTCAGACTCAAAGTTTGTTCAGTAACTCCCTTGCTGGACCCACCTAGCTTGAGAGAAGCCACTTAATGCCTCAATGAATCAGGTTTACTGGTGGATAAAACATTTTAGTACAAAAAGCTTCATGTTATTGCTCTGATAAATTAATTCCTAAAGGTCACCCTCTGAACTAAGCAGAATATTTTAATATTCTATATGCAGGCTTTTAATCCTAGGCATGTTTTTCTTGAGTTTATTTTGTGACATTCAAAAAATTGCTCCTCTATTTTAAGACCTGGGATGATGACATTCACAATCTATACTTTTTCAAAGATAGACGCCAGAAAGTTTTAGCTACCTTTACAGATGCTTAGAGTAGAAGTTCTACCATTAGACATGTGACATCAGAAAGAAAAACCTACATCCCCTGGAAACTTGTCCAAAAGGCTTGCCTAGTAAATATACTAGGTTCCTTGAATCTGAGTTTTTAAAAAATATACTTTCTGTTAACTGAAAAATATTTTAAACTGGCATTAAAATTGCTTAAGTTTTAGAAACTGTAATGAAATAGATGATGAGATCAGTAGACGTGGTTAATACAAACATCCTAGGTATAAAAATGGCTAGCATTATCCAATTATAATTAACAAAAAGATCAACGAAGGTACAGTAAGCTCTAACTTCAACCCTCAGTGATATATCTGAGTTACATCATAGACTTGTTACAGAAATAAGTTAATTGCTTATAGCCTGCCTAGGTCCATCAAGGCAAACAAGCACAGCTCCAGCACTGTTCAGTCTTGGCTACTTTGCAGAGCCAGCCTAAGTCCAGAAGCAGAACTGGTTTAATGCCAGAAAACCTGAGATAATAAATCCTGCTCCAAAAAGTCAGGATCAGGGTTTGTAGGACCAACTCATGTCTCAGTCCTGTAATCCCAAAAGCAGAAGAGCTAGGAAGTAGAGGTTAAGGACACAACTCTGCGCCAAGTCAGTCTGGTTGCAGAGCCTTTCAGGTGCAGCCTTGGAATAAGTTAATGTACCAAAAACTGGGATAGTGCCAAGTTCCACAAAAGCTGTCTTCCTGTGGTAGACCTGATTTTGGGTTTGGTGTTACAGGGCTTGCTCAGGCACACTCCATCTGAATAATAATCTCTTTTCCCCTCCTTTCCTCTCCCTCCTCCTCCAAAGTAGGAATAAACTAGATAGCCTGGAGCATTGATTGTATCAGGGTTTTTTTGACAGTGCTGACATATTTGATTGTTCTATGTTCCTTTGATATGCCAGGTGTATTTAAGATTTTTTCAATTGATATGCAGCTAATTTACTCACAAAGTACACACATACATACATAAATGTGCAAATATATGTTGGAATTTCTATGATTAGATTTTATATCGTTAGGATTTTTGTCAGCAAAATCATTAACCAAAGCAGAGTTTTCCATCAGATTATAACCAGAAATAACAATGCTTGCAAATCTGTTATTTTAGTGAAGCTTCTGGTACCTCAATTGGCAATATTTGATCTTACTGCAGTTAAATTTTGTGGTTTTAAATGGCAACTGAAATGGGTGTACTTTTTTGAAGTTATTAATACATGAATAAGTAATCTGGTATACTAATGCTTCTTTATGCATTTTAATATAGAAATCAAGCCAGCAAAAGTTCTGCTTTGCAGTCACACCACAGATCAAACAGCAAGGATTTGCAGACACTAGGGGCTGGCGGGCCAAGAGAAGAAGGGCTTCCAGCAAATGAAAGCTTTTTAAATGGAAACCTTCCTGGACCTGGACCTGGACCTGCACCTGCACCTAGTCCAATGCATGCAAAAAAACCAAGCAACACACCTGGATCTGGCAACAAGGATATAGCCAATAATAACATGCCGCATCTTCTCAGCCCAAAGGAACCAAAGGGAAAAACAGAATTTGATTTTAACGTGGACACCAAAAGTTCTGATGGCTCAGGCACAAAGTACCTGAAATCTAACACCAGATCCCAGCAGAATCGACACTCCTTTATGGAAACTTCTCAAAGCAAAACCGGGACGCTGCAGCCCGGCGACAAGCACAGTCGCCACAGCTACATCGACACCATCCCACAGTCATCCAAGAGTCCCTCCTATCGAACAAAGTCCAAGAGCCATGGAGTTCTGACAGACTCAAAATCCGTGGGCAACCTTTCTGAGGCCAGGGCCCAAGCTGCAGAACCGAACACCAGTAGGTATTTTCCATCCAGCTGTATGGACTTGAACTCTCCTACCAGTCCGAGCGCTCCCCGGCACAGTGATAACAGAACTATGCTCAGCCCATCCACCAGGAATAACCGCAGCGATGGTACCCTGGACACCCGAAGACCACCAACAAGGCACTCCAAAACAATGGAGGAGTTAAAACTGCCAGATCACATGGATGGAAGCCATTCCCACTCTCTGTCTGCTCCACATGAATCTTTTTCCTATGGTCTAGGTTATACCAGTCCTTTTTCTTCACAGCAGCGCCCTCATAGACACTCTATGTATGTGAGCCGGGACAGAGTGAGGTCAAAGGGCTCAGAGGGTGGCTTAAGCGTAGGGCAAGGGATGGCAGCCAGAGCAAACAGCCTGCAACTGTTATCTCCACAGGTGCAGCATAAGTCACTCACCAGGTCTGTTGGCTCATCACGAGAAGACTGTACGGATGATTCTAATAGGGTTAGTCCAAAATATTGCCTCTTACTTGAAGGTTTACCTTCCTCTTTTTAACTCAGTGTGGGGGCAGTGGCCTGCTTTCTGTCTTCTGTTTGTTTCTTTGCAGTTATTAATTTATTTGTCTTGTAAGGCATGGGGATTTTTTAGGGGCTTTTTTTCAGAAGGGCTAAATATTTCAAGGTACTTTTGAAAAATGGACTATGAATACCATTGTCTTAAAGTACTAAAATGTGAAAATGGAAAAACTGTCTCTGAAGTTAAAATTTCATTAGTTGTTTTTAGCCCTTGGTTACGTGGTCTGATTTTTATTGTGTCATGTTGCTTAATTATCTTTCTCATTTGTGTTTTTATTTAGCTTTTCCTATATGTATTTCTGTTTTGAATGCTGATGTTAATTTTTTAAGCCAGTGTTTCATTCATATATAGCAGGACATTATTGCTGAAATACCTTAATTTACTAGAGAAATATCAAAGCTTGCAATATTTCTTTAGATTGGTATGATAATTAACTGGGGTAATCTAGAGATTTCATGATGTAGTAGCCACTGGTAAATTGACTCCTCACAGTGGTTACTGTCAGTGGATACCTGGTTGTGTTTTTCTGTGAGCATTAATTAAAGAGTGGAGGATGGGCTGATTCTGGTGTTAATTCACATTTGTTACACAGCACTTCTGAATTATCTCATGTTTTACACATCAGATCTGTAAAGGTGACTGTATTTGTCCTCAGAGCTTTAAATTCCTCTATTAACAAAATGGTTCAGAGACAAATACAAAAATTAGTGTTCATTTCTCTATGCCTATACCTGCGATAAACTGACTTCTAAGGAGAGAACATGTAGTTCAGATTTGCTGACAAATTGAAGAAAGTCAAAGAGTTGCAAATAATATTTAAGGTCCAAAGATTGTGGTTTACTCTGAGAAACTGAATACTCTGCCTATTTAGTAATTCATCTAAGAATTGTGTAGCTGACCTAATTGTGTAGCTGTAGGGGGTCTACAAGTACCATAAAAAGAAGAGTTTTAGGTAGTGGTTGTCTCCACAGTCCAGTGGAGAAAAAAAGACAAATTGTGTTTTTTTCCTTTGTAGCACATCTCTTCCAACCAAGATTGTGTAGTCAAACATGAGAAAATATCAAAATAGAAGTGCAATGGAATAATAATTTTTAAAAAGCTACCTAGAAGGGATTACAGCAGCTCCATTTCAAAACCAGCTTTTTCCTGTGTAGTTATTTTTCTGTCTCTCATTTCTGTCAAATTAAATGTTACTTATTCTTCAGGATATTATTTGGAAGGGCAGTAATATCAGCATTTCAGTTTTTGATAATACAAGGTCACACTACCTTATATTCCTCAGTTCATTTCCTGCATTGTGCAGCAGATAGTAATTTGAAGTAATTTTAATTCTATTTCCTACTATTTAGAGGCCAGTTGTTTTTATTGGATTATTCTTTGTCTTTGAAAATTGGTTGACAGATTTTTGTTTTAATTAGCAAAATCAATGTGTATTGTAATGCTTATGTTCATTTTCATTTGCTTTGGAAAGTCTGTTCATTTAAGATAAAGAACTTGCCTTTATCTCTTATGGTCAGTATTTTTATGACTTCAGCCTTCACTTAGTGCTTTTAAATCTGTATTTCAACCATTAGAAGTGTGAAAGGAAAATGACATTTCTGAAATGGATGCAAAATCTGTGAATTCTCAAAGCTGTTTTTATTTGTGTATACTGTTTTCAGTAACAAATCAAAATCAAATTGTCAATCTTCCTATGCCTCATAAAGGCATTTTCACAAAGAAATCATTCTTTGGCTCTTTCCTATCTTCATTTTTCCTCCCCTTTTCTACATTATGCATTAGGAATCAGAAAATTTCACTCCCCTCACAATTAGTGAACTAAAAAACTCATAAATAATATGTGTTCTCATAGATTCTTTTCTGGTTTTATACTGTTTTTTTCTCTGCTCGTATTTTGTGAAGTTTCCTCACTTCCATGTTTCTAGTTTCTCATTGATTTTCTTTTTAGCTCTACCAAGTCTGTTTAAAGAAAAACATTCTTTGTTTGCCAAGATTTAAGTCTTATTTAAAAAAAAATCAAGAAAAAAACTCTCATCCAGTCTTAGGACTTTTCAAGTCTCAACACAACAGTTTTGTTTTAAGGGTCTTGGTGGGGTTTTTTACATATAAATCAAATGTACACAGAAAGGGTTAAGCAGAAGAAAATCAAATACAAGTTGCTGTTACCTGTCTCATGTTTGAAATTTAACTGCTGATAAATAGGAATTACCTAATACAGGTAGTAATTTAATCAAATGCTTCAGCCTCTGGTAAATTTTAGAAAAATCCAATTGGGATTTGAAGCATTGTTTTAGCTGCAGGTCTTGGTATCAAGGTTTGTTTTCACTGTGACAGTGAGACCAGATCTTCATCCACAAAAAGCAAAGCAGGTTTTGCAAATCACTTGTGCAGTGAAGTGAAATCCTAGTTTTTAATTTTCTTTAAGTTTTTTTGGTACTTTGGTTTTTAACCTTTGTCCTTCTTGGACATTCTAGATTTTAGTTTGTACAGAGGTTTCAGTAGTTTCCTTTGGGGTCTTGAAGAGAGCATTAAATTTCATGTGGTCAGTCCATACTGAGGGAAAAAATTGTAGCTTCTGATTCATTTAAGAGCAGAGTTAAGTCAAATTAGGTGGTAACTGATGTGCATAAGGATGTTTCTAAGGGCTCACCTAAACTTTACTTGAAGTACTTCCAGGAAGTGCTGTTTTCAGGAAAATAGAATAAATTAGAGGTATTGATATGCTTTTTGCTGTCCTGTCTGACTAAAGTACGTTGTCTGTGGAATTCTTAGTTCAGAGACTTTCTGTTATTTTGCATACAGTAGATTTTGTGACTGTTGGTACCTCTAGGTAATGATATTAAGAGATAAGAGATTATGGTATTTTGGTGTTGCAATTATCACAAATTAGGTGCATTCCTGTCTGCTTTTTAAAGTTCGCCAGTAGCAGAGTGACCAGATTCCATCAGAAATTAATTTAACAAGCCCCTAGTGAAAGATTCCTCCAGATATGTTACAGTTGCATTTCATTTAGGTTGAAAAATCTGAGGGTCTGAATCAGATTCATGTCTTTAAAATTACAACTTAGAGGCAAAATTTTGTTAATGTAATTTTTGTCATTCTGGAAGGAAGCAAGGAAGCAGCAAAACCAAATAATTATTGATTACGTAGTCTGTGATTTGATATTTGCAGTTAATAATAATATGAAAGGAGAATTGTTTGGTGAATTTTGAAGTTTTGCTTATGTGTATGTTGGTTAAAAATTGCAAATTGGTTTATAGTCTTTCATTTTAAATAGTTTATTGTTCTTTTGCATAGGGTGGAGCATATCATGATCCACACACAGAAGATGGAGCATCTACTAAGGAGAATAGAATTCTGTATAATGACCCTGTTCCGAGAAGAGTTGGCAGCTTTTACAGAGGTAATTTCATGATTTGTATCCTTCAAATTTAATCAAGAATTTTAGCATGGAATGTGAATTAAGTAGTAGAAATTGATACAGAGAATTAACATGAGCAACTACAAAAATCTGTTGGAAAAAGAATTTTTTCTCAGCTTTCACAGGGTGAGTTTACCTGCTAGGTTGTTTGCAGGAACTGCATTGGTACTGCATTGTTTGTTTGTAAATGATAGCTCATTTTAATTGGAAAGTATATCCACTGCAGAACCTTGTACAGCAGAATATAATTTATCAGGGCAAAATGAAGAAAATGAACTAATATAACCAAAGTAAGCAGTTTTATTTTAATTTCTATTTTATTATTTAATTGATTATAAATTTAATTATGTTTTTAATTTTTGTATTAAATTCTTATAAAGACTCTGTTTACACCTATGCAGTTGTAGCACATGGACATACTGATCTGTTTCAGGTACTGTGGAAGTGTAATGCTGGCTTTTCATGGCTTGAAACCTGTGGCATTTCTTTCATTAAAATGTACTAAAGATCAGGGTTTCCTACAAGCAAGAGCACACTTACATAATTCCAGTTCAGAATAAATAATAAAACAGGTCTGTTTATGGACACACACAAAGAGATACTGTTCTATTATGGTGATTTCTGAGCAGCTGCTTCATGGCTAAACCTGGATAATTGTTTTGAAAAAGATGGTAAGAGGCTAATTACTGTCCTGCAAGTGTTAGCAAGCTTGTGGGGCTCCCCTGAATGTTAAGAAGTCCCAATCAGCTGAAATTCGATTATGAGTCAGCTAATAACCTTAAGTAGAGTCACTAATCTCTCCCTGATCCTCTTCAGGTTGATGGGTTGGCTGATGACCTGATTTAGACACGTTAAAATCTGACAATCCTTGCAAGTGTCCCACTGCAATATTAAAACCTGGGAGCAGAATTAAAGCTTGTACTGTTTTGAGTGGCACTTTGAGCGTTTTTGTTGCAAATGCAACAGAAGATCCTTAAGAATTCTCTGTCCTGAATTGCTTTCATTAATCCCTAAAAGCTCCTAAAAACTGGACGTGGATTACCCTTTGTTTTTATACATAGTGAAACAAAAGTTCCAAAGAATGACTCCCCGTAAGTCACATGCTAAAGAAACTGTAGGTGTGGGATTTATTAAATTCCATATTATAAACAGGAGGGTTTTTCCTCTTCAGCTTTATCTATCAAACAAGTATATTTTATATCGACTTAATCATTGCTTTGGGAAGATGATATTATATTTAAAAGAATATATTGATAATAGTGTATATGCAAAACTGGTGATAATAGTATATGCAAGTTACTGTGAAAAAGGTAAATCCTTATTTATATAACGTTTAACCTTTGTAGTAGAACGGTATTTATTAGCATATACTTTTGTGCTACAGCTTGAACAAAAACTTAAAGATGCTGTTTTGATTGATTGTGTAATGTGATGATGCATTAATGTTCCAACTAGTGTCTGGTCAATTTTTAATCCAGTGAAGGTATTTCTAGTGATATGCATAATTCTAATGAATATATGTTTTAGATCTCTATATAGTTGTGTATTTTCAAAACCACAGTATGTCTGTTTGAAAAATACATAGTTTCTGATTTTGATGTTTTAATTTTTAGTCCATTATCTCTTAGTTACATTAAAAATCAATTTTTTTTTCCAAGATAGGTACTACTTTTTTTAAGGTCTAAAGTAAAGACAAAGTGTAAACTATAGTATTTCATGTCTTCAGTAACAGTATCCTAACCTCTTATTCTCTTTCCTGTTTTTAAATATCAATCACGCTTAGAGCTCCCTATCAATACAAGTGTTTTTAAATCTAATAACAATTTACCCAAGTTCTGATGGTCTCATTTTACAACCAGTATTACCCTGGAAGGATCACAAAAGTCAGCTTCTGTGTACATTGTTTGCTGTTTCTCTGTTCAGTTCCATCTCCGCGTCCAGAGAGTACCTACATAGAAAACAACGTGTCAAACCGAGCCTCGGTTTTACCAGCAGACAGCACCACGGTGACAAACCATCCCAAGAGACAAACCACCTTTGATACCTGGTGAGTTGTAATTTGCACGCATGAGTAGAGAATGGCAGGAAAAAACAAAAGCAGTTTTAACAGGAGGAAAAAAACCTCACGCTTTTCTGGAGATTTGCAATTGTCCATGTGCTTAGTTGCTTCCTCCAGCTGTACTGGCATAGCATGGCATGTTTTCTGTCCCCTTCTGAGCAGCAAGAAATCCTTCATTGCACCCATAACATGAATGCATTAAAGTTTATATACTTTTGTCCAGTCTTTCACAATTTTTTCCCCGCTATTAATCTTTAACTGATGATAGTACAAAGTGCTCGTGTGTGTAGTATGTATAGAAATTTGTGGATTCCAGAAGCATGAATTGTTAGACAAGTGGAAAAAATATCAAAATGCATGTTTTCATATATAAAGTAATACTATATTAAGGAAGAATATTTTCACCCTACCATGGGGACCGCTGCTCTCTTTGTTTACACACGGAAGGAAATTAATACATTCTGTGGGAAAATGGACTAAGCAACATCTTAATGGTGTATATTGATTTTAAAAGATTAAAAGCATCACATGGCTCCATTATATAACATAGAGCACCTTAATTATGCTAATAAAATGACAGCATATACGTAGCTTTGCAGGATTTAAAGGTAAATACCTTAATTTTGTTTCTTTGAGAGCTGTTTGGTTTTAAAATACTCTTAATCTTATACTTTGTTAAATCACAATAAAGCATATTGAATAAAAATAAGCAAATGGAGCTTCACAGAATTGGTGGGAGGAATGGACTGCATACATTTGCATGGTTTAGCTATGCTTTGTAGCACTCACTGAAACACTTCTCTCTAAAAGGGCCATGAAGTCATGCTCTCTAAACTATTTCAGTGGTTTGTTGACTTAATGTGTTTTCACACAAATAACCAGTGAATTATGTGCTTAAAAGAGAAAGGGGGTGGTGGGTGGTGGACAGTTGCTATTTCAGCTTTTGTTCAGGTTTCATACCTATGTCAGTAATAGAAGATGTTTACTCCAGAACCCTTCTCACCTGCTCTGCTTCACTAGAGTCTGCTTCCTGTCCTTCAGTAGCTCCACCTACATCCATTTTCTGGAAGTTAGCTGAGGAAACCGGTCATTTATGTAAAAAGGTGGTTCTTATGTTGTGACTTATGTGGCTAAAGAAGGTATTTATTCCTACTGTTCAACCCTTTTATCATTTTACATTGTCCTTCATATCTGGATCTTTCTATCTTGCCTATAACATAAGACAACTGGAATCTTGTTTTGCTTTATATATCATTCAGCAAGATATTGTCTTGACTGCAAAGAAACATGTAATGTAATTTTAACTTTGAACCGAAAAAAAATAGCATATGTTATTAGAGCTGGTTGGGAATTTTTTTTAATGAAGTACTTTTTTTTTTTTTGTTTATAATGCCAAATAACCAAAACCAGAACTTTTCAAAGGAACTGGCTGATACCCACTAACCTTTTATTTTGAAGATTCTTCAGCTCCAGGATGGAATTGCCAGTCAAAACCAGAGATACTCTCAAAATAACAAATATTTTGGAGGCAGCATTATTTTTTAGAATGCAAGGAACTTGAGTGCAGGGTCTTTGTTATTTAAACCAGAGGCTTGAACCAAGATCTTAGATCTAACAGGTGAATGCCCTTGACCAGAAGTTAGAGGTTCTTCTGGAGTACATTGTCTGGTTCCCTTAATACATTCTCTTGAAGCTGTTTCATCCTCTTAAAACAGTGAAATGACTACAGAGGTGCTGAATGTGGACTTGTGAAAAAGGCCCTTTGTTAACTTTGAGACAGTTAGTTTTAAGTCCTTGTTCCAAATTACTCAAATATTTTCACAAAGTGGAACAGCTCCTTTGAGAGAAGAACCCACAGAAGAACAAGCATTTCTTCTTAGGAAATGGAAGAAATAGCAGTACCTGCAACACCAAGTTGCTGCTATTTTGGCATATGCTTATCTTTCTCTTTTCTTTTCCTGCTCCCTATTTTCCCAAAATGTTTCCTGCCCAGCTCTACATGCTAACTCTGTTCAAGTTGTCTTGGCAATGGTCTAATGTTGTTGCAAAATTGTTCTGTGCCATAAATGCAGCTTAATCAGATTCTTGAGTGGTGAAGAGTCTGTGTTCCTCTACTTAATTTTCTGTATAGAAGTTGTGTAAATGCTTATGAAAATGTTGAAAGCTCTAATGCAAAATGATTCTGCTTACATCAATTTTATGATGAAGTAAATATTTGGTGTTTGACTGACATACCTAACTGGTACATGACAATTCATCTCGAATTATGAGTGACATGTATTCCACCTGGACTTGCCACTGCTGTAAAATATTGCTTCTCATACTATTGCTCTGTGTTGCCTTTCTTCTGTCAAAGATTCTGTGAATGTTTGCTAGACTGAATTGTCACAGATGTTCCCTTGTCTTTGTGTGCATTTTTTTGCTCTGTGCCCACTGTCCTTCCTTTTAAAATAAAGATGTTATAAACTTGACTTTTGTCATCAGATTTTACTCTTAAATTACTAGACCATTTCTGAACTTCAAACAACTTGATTTGAAAAAAGGGAAATTTTTTATCCTTCTAGAAAATCTTTTCTTTGCTCTATTTTAATATCCTGTAAATGACCTTGAACTTACTCAATTTTTTCTTGTTGATATAAGAACAGATGTTTTATTTGTTTTACTCATACAAACTTTGTCCTGAGCTGGGCAAAATCAGTAGGTATAGGCAAGATAATTGTATTCTGCCAGTGTGCCAGAACATTGGCCTGAGTTATCTTTACCACTGTCATAGTTCTAAATATTTCTTTAGAATCAATTCCAACCTGCAGTAGTGTATCTCACATCATATTGCATTGACTGCTTACAAGGTATTTGGGGGCTTCTGGAAAGCATTTTTGTTTAGACCTTTTATGTCCATACAAATGTAGTCGTGCAATGACCAGCAGCTTGTCATTTCTTCTCTAGCATATGTCATACATTTCTGCAAAAATAATAAAAAAGAGGAACTATATGTATAATATTACTATTTTTATATGTATAATATATATATTTAAACACACACAAAATCTCTGCCATTCAAAAAAGAACAACAACAAAAAAATCATCTCACTCTTACGAGAGTAAAAGGCTTAAAACTTCATCCACTATTCAGTTTCAAGGTTCCAGAACAAAACAGTATTTTGTAAACAGAACATGACTGACTTTCATACTGCTGTGTCAGTATCAGTGTAACATTATAGTTACACTTACTATTCCTGAAAGTAAAAGGTTACCAGCATCTGAGCAAGTTAGTTTAGAGCATGTTCAGCTCTGTGTTGCAGCATGACTGTTGCTGCATTATAAATACTATTTCCAATTCTTTAATAGAATTTTTTTTTAAAAAATAAAGAAAATGCAAATTCTGAATGGTATTCTGTAAATCAGATAATAGATCTGGGGTTTATTCCAATTAATAAATACTTATTTTCCACATGAAAAATAAAAAAAATTGCAGCTGCAAACAGAGTTCAGATTTGATCTTTTGATTTTTAAACTTTCAATGCCAGACTTTTAGACATGAAGTTTTACTGTGGGCTTCAGCTTGTGGGATTGAGATTTTTTATCTTGAACTATCTATTTGAATAGTTTCATTAATTTCTGACATTTTCTTACCTTTGCTGAATGGTAACTGTGTAACTGCCCCTTAAGGGTCTTACTTTGAGCAAAACTAAAAGCTAACTTGAAGAATTAGCGTTTGTCATTTATCTTCTAAAGAAAAGTTCAGCTATTTCAGTAACTCCTTCATTAGGCAAAAAAAACCTTACTCATGTAATTGTGATTGGATCAGTAAAGGGAATAGTAGAGGGTTTCCAAGCCAGGCTGCCTGCTGAGATTAGGATTGCTGAAGAATAACTAAAACAAGCATGAGGAATTGCCTCCCAAAAAGAGCTGTCTGCAATATGAATCTCTCTATGGCAGCATGAATGCAACATGCTTCCTATTTTTCCTTTTTAGTTAATGTGAAAGCACATCAGCTTGCTTGCCACATGCATGTTTGCTGCTACACCTCATTGCACCTGCATGAAGCTGGATATCTTTCCTACTAGGGCCAATAAATAAGAGTGATAATCACAGAATTTCTGTTTGTATTCCAAGTGTTTCAGACCAGAATAACCAATGTGTTCTACATTATATGTCCTAAGCATACAAAAGATGCACAGAGATAAAATAACAAAGCACAACAAATTTTGCCTTTGGTTTCTGCGTAAGAATGAGCTCTCTGAGTGGGGGCTTTTCTCTGGGACTACTCTTACTTGCTACTAAAACAGACAGCACATAAAAGATTCTGGTGGAACTGTTTGCTTTCAAGAGCTGAAGCTTTCTGCAAAATACCAAAATACTTGCAGTATGTTTGTAAGAGTTTCATGTTGTGTGATTCTACCATACAGATTTTTTTGATAATCCTATTTTTTCCTGTACTGTCCATTATCTGAAAATCATCTTTTGGGATGCCTAAAATATCCCAGTGTTTCATCATCGATCAAAATGTTCTGCTCTATTTTTACTCAGTACAAAATCCTGGTGTTGAAGCTTCCTGCTATAATGCTATATATGTTCACTCTCTTCACATAATGAGCATGTGTTTTGAAGCAGTTGCTTTTCAAGGTCAATGCTTTTTCAGACAACTGTACTGCAATATGAGTCATAGGAGTTAATGACATAAACTATTCAGTATAAAACCACTGGCTTTTGGGTAAGCAGCAATTGAAAATGAGCAGTTCTCAGCCCCTTATTTTCCAATTCTCTCTGGCCACTGCAGCCATAAAGAGGAAATCATGGTGCAGAATTTAATTTCTCTCCTCTCTGCTCAACTGCTGCGGAGAGCAGTTTTCTCATCCAGGTTCACTGGGCCAAAGAAAAGAATCACACTTGAGTGAATCTCTTTCTAAAAGTATGGCAAAAATTGTTCCAAGCTTCACTCTGAAGATTAACTTCACCTTTTAAAATATAGCATCTCCATTTTGGAATAGACTTTGTAATAGAAAAGCTATAGCAAGACATTGAAAAAATTTAAAGGACAGTGGGGTCTTGCTTATGATCTGACACTGGTTCCTCTGTGGGCAACCATCATTGGGTTGGTAATTTGCACTGGGGCTGTGGTTTGGGATATGCTTGCAGATGTGGATGCACAGGAGCTCTTTTGGGGAAAGGCTCAGAAGATTCTCAGCCCCATTTACATGACTCTCTGACTACAAGCAGGATACTTGGGGTATATGCTTTCCTCCAACTTTTCTAACAAATCAAGTACAAATCGTTTAGTAAATAATTCAGCAGGTGTTCTGTCTCTGTCAAGTCAGGCTCCTGAGTTCACTGAATCTAAAGCTGTCAGCAGTTTTTACTCTTTGGCTTTCTCCCTGGTGCTTTAAGTGACTTGTGTAAGAATGCTTTACACCTGTCACATTACTTACAGTAGTACCAAATACAGGGACATGACAGCAAGAGCAATCTTTAGCAATCCAGTATATTTAAAACATGTGTTGTAAACATAATAATTACGGTAAACTAGAGGTTTTTTTCCCTATAGTAGTGTTTTAATGTCCACATTAAATTTATATTGTCATGCACCTGAATGTGTTTTCTGCATCTAGATATAAGTTCCCAGAAATCAAAATTAGGAAAATTTCTGCCATACTTCCTGCCTATGGATCTTTCTGCTAAGACCATTCTCTTAATGAACAGTTGCACTCTATTACAGGATTTAAACACTGCATGCATTTGTACTTAGAGCCAGGTAACATTTCAAGCTCAAGGTGGTTTTGTGTAGAAATTGAGGAACTGATACCGCCTACCAGAGTGAAGATGGTTTTATCAATAAGGAGGATGACTCCAGTGATTTCTACCCCAATTATGTTTTTCACATTTATTTAGCAAAAAAAAGTCAGCTTGGCATGTAGTAGCAGCTGAATCACCAGCTGATAGCATAGCATTTAAAGCCAGAATTAGAAGCCAGCGACAACTATATTAGACAGTTAAATGTTGCTACATTACAGTCGCTCCAAGAAAAGCTGCTCCTGTTTGTCATACAGAGCCCTTAAAACAGTGGCTTTTTTTTAGGTTTTCCATCAAGACAATGGAATAATTTCTTTTTTGTTTTCCTGCAATTTAAGCGGGAAAACGGACTATTAAATGACCCAGTATGACTTTCTGTATGTTAGTTGCTATTAAATTTGTCCATCCTCTGGGATCCAGGCCCAGGGGCAGGCCTGTTGGCTGTGTTTCTCCCAGATAAGTGTTAGGTCCTGATTTGAAATGTCAAAGACAGGAAATCCACTTCACAAAGGAGTTTGTTCTGGCAGTTAATGATGTTATTGTGAAAATCAGTGCCTTATTTCTAATATGACTTCTTAGGCTTCATCATCCACCTACTTGTTCTTGTTATGTCTTTGCCTGTTAAAGATTTTTCTAGTATTCTGTAATTTCTTTCTGGATAAGTAGTTCTGCATCATGATCAAGGAAACTAAATATTTGGGCTTGTTTGGCTGTGTTTTTAAACACACCAAAGAGATGGAAATCTCTGAAAATATTTGTGATGCTTTTCGGCACCATTTTCAATTTTCAAGCTATTTTAAAGGGCACTAGAACTGCATTCAGTTATGTCTTACCACTGTCCTTATAAACCATCTTTTTACCCTCTATAAGCACTTCACATGCGTGGTTTACTGTGTATATTGAAAGTAACATGTTATTTATCAGCTTCAGACGTGTCAGTTAAGAGTTCAAAGGCAGAAATTCAGTCTTCAGGCAAGTCACCTGTTCCATTTTTGGGTCACCTCCTTTTGCCAGCACTGTTTTACTCACACATAACAAACTAACTGAAGGCTTTAAGTTGAAATGGACAACAGTAGATCCCCAGCTTCCCTGATGATAAATTTGGAATCATGTCAGCAAGGGTCAGGAAGTGCAATTGAAAGTGGTTTTCTCTGGCCAACTTTGCAACTCCTGGTTCTCCAGCAAGCAGTGGATAAAGTGGACCTGTGCTTTATAGCTCATCACCATTTGTATGTTCTCTCAGATATGCTTTTTATTTCTCTTAAAGACCTCGTGTGTGATATTGTGGTTTGAGTATTAAATTCTGGCTTAAAAGAACACATGCATGCTTTCCTTTTTCCTAAATAACTATTCATTGGTTTAAACTAATCATTTTACCCTAACACTGTGTGCTTCCTATCCCTTGTAATAAGTCTATCTGGTATTTGTGTAGTAACCCTGGAACCAATGAATGCTAAAACATTAAGTATCTTTTTACTTTAATCAATAATTTGCATTCTTTGGCATCAGATCTCAGTATTACACAGAATTTACAAAGCAATACCATAATAAAATTTCTCTTACAATACCTTATTTCGTATTTAGGAAAAGTCCTGAAAACCTTAACAGTCATTCAGAACAGCTCAAGGAGAAAGAAAAGCAAGGTTTTTTCAGGGCAATAAAAAAGAAAAAGAAGAAATCTCAAAATGTAAGTATGCAGCATTTCTAATAGAAGAATTCTTTTATTCATTTTGAATTATACCGTTTTAGTATGCTAGATTAGTACAGTACCTTTGTATTATTTATGACTCTGTGTGTGTATACACTTGTTCTTTTATTTTCTCTCTTCACTATATGAAAGTCAAATTCTTCTCCTGTTGATCAACCCTGAGGGTTGATTTTTCTGCCTTTTCACATATTTCTTCACTTACTAGTCCTGTGCACCTTTGTTTGCATTCAGACCCTTTGAGAGGCAGTTTTGATACAGGTTTTAAGATGATGTTGCAACAAATTCTTTTTCAGGCACCCATACAGAGAAAATGAGATTATTACAAATGAGAATTCTTTCCAGTTTTTTTCATGAGAGTGTCTTAGGAACAGCCCCTGTCTTCTTGCTGCATTCCATGACTGGAAAAAGGATGATGTGTCTTAAACATTCTTAAGTGTTTTATGTTTTGCTGAGGGAATGGATTGTGGCTTTTGTTATTCAATATAAGTCTTTTGTGTCTCATACATTTTCATATGGCTTTTGGGAGGGAGAAAGGACTTTGTTTATCAGAAAGTACTGGTATACTAACATTTCACAAAATTTTATAATAAAGATATCCCTAAGAACTGAAGTAACTTACACATAATATCATTCTTAAAATGACAGCTCTGGAAAGAGTAAAACATTTAAAACTATAATGTTCCTGTAAGGGTAAATGCAGTTAGAGTTTTGAAGATTCTCAAAACTGAGTAAATCATGCTTACTCCTGGCAAAGGGGAGTGACTTAATGAAAATATTTACTGTCAAGGAGTAAGGTAATATGACTCTGAATGTTGCTGGAGGGCTGATCTGTTGAAAATTGGGAGAGAGGAGTGATTATTAGGGGTTTTTTGTTGATTTGGGTTTTTTTTAAATTTCTTTGAACTGTGTAGAACATGTGCATATGTACATTAGCTAGCACTCAGAAATGCACCTCACCTTCCTGCTGGGTGGAATTCACAGCAGTGGCATCTATATCTCCTTCTGAACTTGTTCACCCTCATACCTGGATGCAGTTCAAATATGATCATTTGTATTAAACAACTGAATTAAATGTCTGAATTATAGCTCTGAGATTGTTTGATACCAAAATGTCCATGTAAGAGTAACACACCTAAGGCCATTGATTCCACTGATGCATTTTCAAGGGGGAAAAAAAAGGGGGGGTAATTTGCATTTTTGTACTGTACTCTGATTCCAGCCATCCAGACATGGTGGCAGACAACACTCCAATAACTGAGCTGATAGATGGTGTATTAATTACCTCCACATTAAACTGTGTGAAAGAAATACATACTGGATTGTGTTGCCTCTCAAAATCTGGCATTTTACAAAACACCTAAATCAAAATCACTTATCCTTGATCTATAGCTACCAAAACCATCACCGATTACAAGCTAAGGCAGATTTATATATATAATCCTTACTCCTGTTTCTTCTCACTTTTAAGAAGAGGGACAGAGGGGAATGGAGAGATAGAGAAGGAAAAAAATGTAACTAGAACTGCTATCTCACAGAAAGATGAATAAATTAGTGAAATAATACAGTACAACTCTTTCACCCTCAGCTAGAAACTTAGTGAGATCAACTTGAGTTTTGAATCAAATCAGAGTTGGAAAAACCTCCTTTCATTTCTATTCACAGCTGATTACCAGGACAGTACTTAGGCATAGACTGTACCACCAGTGTGTGTACAGGTGTCTGGCTCAGACACTGTTATTTATTCTTCTTCATCTGTTAATTGAAGACATCTACCTGACAAACTTTTCAACAGTCTTTAGGATCTTCCATGACAAAAAATAATTAATGCCTTCACTTCAGCACCAGATTTGGCTTTAGTAGTAAAAGCTGTTCACAGCACTGTAATATTAGCTCTTCTACTACCCATATGTTTTCTCTGAATTTCTATTAAAAGTCTTAATAGACAGTTTGTGACTACCTAAGTTGTTTTTTTTCTGAGACCTACAATTCTTGTAAAGTCCTACAAGTATGAAATTTCAGTTATTTACTCAAACACAGACTTTCAGCAAGAAATAACAAACTAGACCTGAGGACTGTCGCAGAGCTAGGAAGCACAAAATAGCTAGCTATGATTTGCTTCTGATATCCTTTGGCAAGTCTCATTTTGCTGGTGATCATCATCACAGGAGTCGTAAAAGATACCTGAATTTGGATTGAAGACATCTTAGTAATGTCATTCTCAAAATATCTAATAGCCCAGAATTGATCCCAGTTCCTCACACTTCTTCCTGCAGGTTGTTCCCATGAATCAGTCCCCCTAGGGTTCTCCAGGTGCCTCGTGGGGTAGCAATTGTTACTGCCTGTTATGGGAATTCTTTGCAATATTGTTTTTGCAGAGCTGTTCTTACCCATTCTCCTTTTCATTGTTTGAAGTGTTTTAGTAATGTAGCAAAAGGTTTTGAGGATTTTTAGCATCACAGTTTTATGTCATCTGCCACCAAACAATTTGATAACCATGAGGGTTGTGCACAGTGTCAGTAGGCACTATCTTCAGAGGAGCCTGAGTTTTGCAGATTTTGGTACTTATTTCAAGCTATGGGTATGAACAAATTATCTGCTTTGGAAAAAACAGTTGCAGGTGAGCATTTCTCTTAGCAATGCTTTCATTCCTTTTTAATTTACTACATCTGAAACAGGAAATTCTTCTGACCATGAAGTTCCTAAACACAATCTATGCTAATTATTGATTTTCGTTAACTTGGATGGAATCTAGAACCTGAAAAAACTATTTGAAAGCCTTTGCTTTTGGTAGTGCACTTGTCATTGTATTTAGTCATATAATAATTCTATTGCAAAATAAAGATTTCTTCTGATAGACAGGAAAATGCAAGGCACAATATATATGTCCTATGCTTGTTGTCCTTATTACTTGTTGTCCTTATTATGCCTGAGCAGGGGAGAAATAGACCCATTTATAATTCTAGTACCTTATAGTTCTGTTTGTTGTTCATGCATCCACTGGTAAGCTCTTTGGTTGTGCTCTAGAAATTAAAATAAAACAGCCAGTGTACTTGCAGCTATACGTGAAGTTGCTAATAGCATATTTATGTTAGAACTGAAATAATTCATCTTGGAGCCTTAGCTCTTATTGCAAGTTAAAAATAGAATGGGGTTTTTTTTCCCCTGGAGTAACTATCAAGTGCTCATTCTGAAACCAACTCCTATTATTGTTAGTGTATCTTTCATATTGTCTCTATATAAAAATAGAAATGTCATACTGCTTTAGGTCATTATCAAAGTGATTGCCAGAGTTACAGGATTAAATTCAAAGCTCAGTAAAGTCAACCAGAACTACCAGTTATTTCCAAAAGCCTTTGAAATAAACACATTCTGTATTCCTAATGAACGTGGATATTAGAATAGGTGTGCTGATCTTTTTTTACATGCTTTCTATGCATTGAGTTCCTTGAATTTGTTCCATAGGCTTTTTTCAATCATTATTGTATTTTCCAAAAGCAAAATTATAGGCTTGATAACATGTATTGTCGAATTACCAAAAAAAGGAAAGAAAGAAAAAAAGTGTTAACATAGTATGGGGCAGATCTCTTGAATTGAAATACTATGCATTTAGTTTTTGTGTCTTATATTGCAGACAGACTCAACCAACGGCGAGAATCCAAGCATCAAGAAATCCCTCTTTCCTCTTTTTAATTCAAAGAATAATTTAAAGCATAGTTCTTCTTTGAAAAAACTTCCTGTAGTCACTCTACCAATGGTATTAATTTTTAAGTACAGTAACAATGTAAAATGCTCCAGTAAATTTGTTTTACTGACTACAGCAGCATGTGGTTTATTTTCATGGTATCACTTCCTCTTCATGCCAGTTAAGTATCTTGGGCCAGTTCAATAAATTTAAGTAAAATTGGCAGTTTTGTTGAAACAGATTGTGCCAAAAAACCTTTTTTTTAGTATTTAGTGTAGTGAAAATGTACCCTACATAGTTCCAGAGAGAATGAGTCTTGGGAGTAAGACTAAGGAAGGGAAATAGTTGGAAAATTATGTATGTTTAAAATTAAACTGTCTCATTATGTTTAATTCAGAAAAAAAATTAACCTGGTTTGATTTATAAATATATTGTAAGTACATAATTTTATACAAACTATTCCTTTATATATAAATTTATATAAATCAAGTACTAACAATGGATGATCTGGAAAGAACTTCAGCTCGTGTGTCTGTCTGTATTTTTGTTTGTCATGATTGTTCATGATAAAAGACAGCTTGCATTAAAAATACATTATATTTTGACTGTCCTCTTTTTACTTAGAATTCTTGAAATGAGATTAAAAGCTACATGTAAGTTTTTAATTACTTTTCTGCCATAAAGTTTCATCTGTTTTTTTAATTTTTGCTTTAGTTTGGGATATTTGTGGAGGAAAAGGAAGATGGGAATAGAGAAAGCTCTTGGTTTTGTGATGTCAGTCAAGACATCAGTTTAGAGGGATTTTGGTCTGCTTCACTCTGGAGCAAATTTATAGAACTGATCCATGGTCTTAACTGCAGTATGGAATGCTTTTTAAATGAAGATGAGGCTCAACAATATTTTGTTTTTAATTTTATTTTTAAGGCCTTGTTTAACTGCTCTTTCTTACAGCAAATAACACTAACAGCATGTGAATGCTTTAAGGGCTAAGGGTAGAGCAAATCTGCATGATGTCCACAGCCACTTAATCTTACTTTGGGGAGAATTATTGAGAGGTCATTGCAATTCTGCTGCAGTAATGGGCTTCACTTGTGTTCTGTAATTAACTTTGGGAAATTATTGACAGCTATTCTTAAGAAAATATTAGGAGACCAGTATTTAATATTTTGTTGCAGATGCCTAACACTGAAGGTCAGGATCTCTTGGCATTACAGAAAGCCATTCATTCTTCCAATCACCAGAGCAGCAGGCAGAAGGATTGGCATCCTGAGAAGATGACAGAAATCCAGCCTCATGTAAGTGGCATTATCAATTCCCTATATATTAATATCACTGATGTATCTTGACAGCTTTTTCTCTGGTGAATAGAAGAATTGCATTTGACATTTTTACCCAACTTTCTAATTCCTCGCGCCGTGGATGTAAAAGATCGTGTACCTGCAGTCCTGCACAATTCTTCTGAAATGTGGACATGAATGACAAGGAAAAAAGAGGCTAAATGTCCTGTGTCAGTCTTTGAGCCCCTTGAAATATTGGTTAAGTTTCTGTATTATAGGCAAGCAGTGTTTCAGTGCAGGTCTATGGTAGCGATGCAGTGCTGGTAGCGATGCAAAAGCCCTCAAGTCAGCTCTGTAAGGAATGGTGAATCCTGAGGGTTGGCAGCTGCTCCGCAGAGTTTGATACTTGGCACAGACTGGCAGTTTCAGCTGGCTGCATTTTTGCAGCATAGCACTGCACTTGTGCAACTTTATTTTCTCCAGTTCTAAAACCAGCTCAGTGGGCAGTATTTGAGAGGGAGTGTCAGTGCCATGTTCGTTGTTGTCACATTGGAAACTGGAAAAGAGGGTTTGTTGCAGCTGCAGTGTTTGAAGAAACAAGTTGCTCTGTGAGCTGTGGAATTTAATGAGACTGCTTTCATGCCACTTTGTGTACACAGGCTTCCCCAGGCTCTTGCTACCTATTTTCAGTAACCCTGTATCACCTTCAACCTGCTCAGCAATTGAAGGAAGCTGTGGGAGACTAGAGCTGTCTATCACCCAGCTGCCAGCAAACAAAATAACTTATGAGTTCTGCCAGACCTTGTTTCAGTGCAGATGGTTACTCAAGACTCACTCTAACCCCTAATTTATGTTCACAACATTTTTAAGAACTTGTGTTTCTGAAATCTGTTCCTCTTAAAATGTGGCTGAGGTTCTTAAGTTAATAGCAGGAGGGAGAAGTGACAGATGGACAGCTAATGCAATTGTCTATGCCTGCATTTTCAAAGGAAACCAGGATAAAATAATTGATGGGAGCAATTTTTTTTTGAGGGAAAAAAGGTTCTATCTTTTCAGGTAGCTAATAGATTGGACCGTGATGAGAAGACATTTTCTCAGGTGTGTAGTCATAGCTTGGAATGAAATATATCAAACAGATATGAACTAAAAGTGAAGAAGTTCTGTAAAGTTCAGGATGTCCAGTTTAGGATAGGACAGCTTTTTTACGGGAGGTTTGATATGATGGAGCATTTGTGCGTGTCTTTCAGAGCCAGCCATTAAAATCTCTTCGGAAGCTCTTACACCTCTCCTCAAACCACCCTGTCGCTGCTGAGCCCCGCTTCCAGCCCCTGCCCAGCCAGCCAGCCAAAGCTCCATTTCCTGAAGTGCGAATTCACCCCATGAGTCAGAGCTCCAGCAGCAGCAGCAGCAACGTGCGACCGGAGCCGCAGCCCAAGAGCCGGCCGACCCTGCAGATCCCCAGCCAGCTGGAGCCCACCTGGCACGTGTCCCCCGTGAACAGGGCTGTCAGCGAGGGACCCCCCTACTCGGACCAGCTGCCTTCCAAGAGCGGACAGAACGGGCACACCTACAGCCGAACCAACCGGGCGCGAATGCCAAACCTGAACGATCTCAAAGAGACGGCCTTGTAACTGCCCAGCAAACAGACCAGTGTGGGTGGAGAGCAGCCCGGGAGAGCGGTGGTGGTTCTGGTGATGGTGAGACTGCATTTTCAGCTTTATAGAGGTGTGCAATATGTACGTGTGGAGCTATGCTGTTCAGCACCACGAGAGAGTCAGGGATTGTACAGGAACACGAGTGAACTATGAATTACTGGTCATCAGAAATGTCACTGGATGCCAGGCAGAGTGTGCCGGTCAGGGAGCAAAATGCACTGTCATTTTCTCTCATTTACATTCCAGCTCAGTGCACATCTCTGTCTGAAAGCTGGGAAACTTCTGGTATGTATTGGCACTTATAAGGGTGAAAGCATTGTCTAGGCCTATGCCCTTACTACATTTTTTGCTGCCTAGTTAAAACAGTGGGGTTTATGTGATAAAAGTGTATCCCTGTTAAGGGTTTAAAGTTAAATTGTATGTCTTAAATTTGTTTTTTAAACTTCCATATTTGATAGGATTTGTAATATTTATTTATGATGACCCAATATCGTACTGTTATAATCATATCTTTTATGTTATAAGGTAAAGTTATTTTGAGCTGTTTGAAACATTGTGAAGCAGTGCAACAGCTACAGTAGTTTCTATAAAAAACTAACAGTAACATTTATATATTGCATCAGGAGTATTTTATTCTATATATAAATATATATATAAATGGAAAATAACTGTCTGTTTTTTAAATATACTCATTTAAAAGAAAAGTATTGTTATGACACTATCTGCCATATTTTTTATACATTTGTGATATAAAGTGCAGTATTATACTTCTAATAAAAGGAAATTTGAATGTGGATATAAACGTGACTGTAACAGTATGAATCTTGCTTGGCTGTGAGAGCCCAGTATTATAGGCATTATTGGTAACAAACAAAAGACAGCATTCGATTCCAAGCTTTATTATGGGCTATTTTGTTGGAAGTATGGGCTAAAAGTAAGAGACTGCAGAACTGTACAGTAATCTAAATGTAGTATGTTCTCCCCTGTGTCCTTAGCTTTCCAAGTAATATTAATGGGATTTCTGCATCTGCATCAAGAGCACAGAGCCCCAGTACCAAATTTTTGTTTCTCCTAAAGAGATAAAGTGCCCCATGACTACGAAAGCAGGTGCTCTTCCACTTAATAGCAGGGGTGAAAACCAAAGAAACACAGCATGAATTGCAAGTGAAATGCAAAACTTTGACACTTAAGCATAGCATGGCACTGCAGATCATGATATAAGCTTTTATGCATATGTGTATTTTACATCTCTAACAATCTATTAACTAATAAGATAAACACTGTATTAGAATTTAAACTACTCTTGCACTTTTTATTACATTTCAGGATGTATTTAAAGCTACAAATCTGATATTTGGATACAGACGGAGAAGGTTGCCATGCAACTTGATTTCTCCTTAGGTCTTACTATCCAAATATTCCCATACCCAGTTCAGCTACCAGTCTCAGCAAAATACTAGATCTTGAGTTCCAGTCTCCTGTACAACTTAGTTAAAACTGCCTTTACCTTGGTGAATGTCAAGTGTAGCAAATACACACCCTGATTCCTCTCTTGCTACCAGTAAAGCAAATCAAACATGAGCCAGTAGGAGTCAAAAGATTTATGCCAGTCTAAACTTTGTGCAATAAGAGGAGAGCCAGGCCTGTAGTGTCAGAACAATACAATTTTCCTTTTTAAACACATTAGTTCTACTCCCTCATTACTCTGCAGCATAATTTGTTTTTCTAGATGCTGTCCTCGTAAGACACCTGTACTTGCAAATACACTGTCTTTTTCAAAAAGAGATTAACCTGAATGTAAATTGGATGATTTAGCCATAGATGTAGTTAATAGAAGCAGCCAGGCAGTAAAAGCTGAATTTCCGACTTGGATAACAATGCAAACTGGACATGCTGTTCAGTACCTCTTGAGTCATACCAAAGTTCTAACAACAGCAAATTTGGCACCACTACTGTAAAAATTGTTGTCAGAAAGAACAGTATGGAAGGATGTTATATCAGTTTTGTCCAGGACTAAAAATACGTCTGCTAAATTTAAAAAAAATATAAAATAGGAATTCTTCCTTTGTCAATTGCCTGCAAGAAATGTGCATGTGATTTTTCTATAGATAGATATGATATATAATATCTCTCTATATATGATATATACTGTATTGATATATCATATATATAGCATATATAAATACAATAGACATGAAAGGGTATTCAGTTTTTTCCTAAGTTCAGTGGGCATCCAGGAAAGATATTGTGATATTTACTTGTTGTCACTGTCAGAGTTTAGCAGCTTATTTTAGCAGTCTCTGTTATATTCATTGCTTGGTCACAGCTACATGAGCCCTGTTAGCCCTGCTTTGAAAAGGGCTGATGCCACTGAAATCCCTCACAAAAGCACTGAGAGAGTGGGGCTCTAAGCAGTGTGGTTTGAATGTCTCTTTTAGGGCAACAGAACTGGTGGAGGGCCTGGAGCACAAGTCTTACAAGAGTGGCTGAGGGAGCTGGGGGTGATTAGTCTGGAAAAAGGAATCTCAGGAGGGACCTCATTGCCCTCTACAATCACCTGAAAGGAAGAGTGTAGCCAAGTGGGGTCAGCCTCTTCTCCCATGTCTCAAGTGAAAGGATGTTTGATGGCACAACAACCTTCTGTTGTGCCAGCAGAGGTTCAAATTAAATGTTAGGGGGAAAAAGATCACTGAAAGAGCGTTCAGGCATTGGAATAAGTTGTCCAGGGATGTGGTGCAGTCACTGACTCTGGAAGTGTTTGAGAGGTATCTGGATGTGGCACTTGGAGATATGGTTTGGGGGTGACTAGGGTGCTTGGTGGTTGGACTGGAAGATCCCAAAGATTTCTTCCAGCCTTGATGATTTTGCATTCAGTCTTACAGGGAATGTTCAGTCTAGACTCTCCTGTGCTTCGTGGATATGTATCCTTTTGCCTCTGCAAGGTTTTTAGCTTGCTGGTAAGATCATCATGCTGGGGATGATGATACTGGGCTATATGTGGTTGTTAGGATTTCTAGCAAGGAAAAATGTTTCTAAAGGTTGTTGTTTTTTTTTTTTCTCTGTACCCATTAAGTTAAATCAGGGTAATCCCTGACTGTACATATAGCTGTTTAAAGTAGTTAGCAAATCTTCAAAGGTGACCCAAGGAATGTTTGAGTTTTTGGTGGCCCATGTTTACAGAAATTTGTTTCTGCTTCATACTGCATTTTCCTTTTGAATTAAACAAACTGTAGTAGCTTTCAGTTGAATAATAAATTGTGGTGAATGTATGTAGTATTTTCTTTCTTCAAGAAATTCCAGTAGCTCGGCCAGCTGGTGCTGGGATGAATTGTGTATTTTTAACTTGGTCTGGCTTCCCAATAGTTAGACTATGGCTAATGTAATTTTGTCAAGGTTTTCTAAGGAGTCTTATTATAGTGACTGAGATTTTCTGACTTAATAAAGAGGAAGAGAATTACAGAGCAAACTATTTTGTAGGTGTGAGCTTTCCTTTTCACTGGTCTGTGAGTCCTGTACTACATGCTCTATAGATTTATTTAGTATAAAGGATCCTAGTCAAACTGCGTTTTATTCTTTGGCAATCTTTTGCCTTATGGCATCACTGATGATGTGAATAAAAAAGAAACTAAGTTTCAGAAATTAATTGTAGTCATTTTGCAGAACTCAAGCTGCCTAAACTTGTCTATATGTTTTTGTTATAGTTCTTGAGCTCTTTTTAATTGAAAAAAAGCACCTTAAATTCATCCTAACTGAAATTGTTTGAGTGTCCAAGCTGTCGTTTTAAACTGCCATGTAAATGTATAAACCTAGAACAACATCTATTTTCAGCAGACCTGGCCACAGAGAGCAGTCCCTTTGACCTGTTTAACACTTCTTGCTCCATTTATTGCAGTGCAAGCTTTGTTGCCCCTCTGAGATGTTGCCAGGAGAGCACTGGGCAGAGTTCTTGGCAGGAGGTCAATGATCCCAGATTTGTCTCTTAAAACATTCCCCAAACACCACTCATTCTTTTAGATCAATATTAAAGCAGGCTTCAAACTTCCAAGTGCATGAGGCATCCTCAGGTCGTCATTTGGCTTGTCACCTTTCTCTCTACCACACCAACTTGTTTCTGGGACCAAGGCTGGAGTGACTCTTCAGAACGCAGTGGCCTGTGGTAGGCTCTTCACCTTCCCTGCCATTGCAGTTAGATCTCTTAGGAGATGAATCTCGCTTGTTTAAAAAGCTACATACCAACCTTTTATTTTTTTCTTCAAAAGCTGATGAGGTGTTAGCTGAGTAGACTCCTAGGTTCACTCAGATAAAGCTATATATTCTCAACAATTCTGTAGACCTCCCTGTAAGAACACAGGGAGCCTATGGGAATACAGATTATACAGCTCTGAAAGCACTATTGTGATCTAGGTAGCTAAGGCAAGACCTAGTCACTTTAAAGAGGAGCTGTGCTCTAGAAGTATTGGGGGGTTTATTCATATTTAATTTTTTTTATGTCTTGTAATGGTTTGATAGTGAGACATGCTTCAAAATACTTGCATGTAATTAATTCTGTATGTGTTGATCACTGTCAGAGTAGAGCTGGGAGAATATTTGCATCCCAGTCACACAAAGAGTATGAAAAGGATAGCCATATATAATATACTGCAAATTGTGGGGTGGCAATGAATGTTTATTTTTTCCATTCCAGCTAACATACATACTACATCTGTTAATGGGGTAATATCACAAACCATGCATCTAGGCTGTTGTTCATGTTAATAGGCCCACCATTTGAAATAGGAGTGCCACAGAAGATGGTTGGAAAGGTGATGTGCCCTGTGTAACCATTTTTGAATAACCTTCAAATCAAGACACTATTAAAGAACAGGTGCCTTTCCCTACACAACTCTTTCTAATGGTATCATGATATTAACCATTCATTAACTGGGTTTGTAGTGAATGAGGAAAAAAGCCATTTAACTTCTGGCCTTTTTTTTAAAGGGAGTGATTTGAGTAAACCCTTTGCATATAACAAAGCTTGGAAATTCTAGATGTTGGCACCTTTTTCAAATGGTCAAGCAGCAGCAGTGCATCAATGCTCAGATTCATCAGGCATGTTAAGGCTTGTGCTGTACTGAATGTTGTACTGAAACAGAAGATTCCTCATTTTGCAATCACAAAGCAAATGTCATTAAAATTAGCAAAGCAAATTTTATAGGAGATGCTCTTTCAGTTGTAAGAAAAAAGCTGTGTTAGGTCATCTCAGTGGAGTGTCTTAACTACCACATGAGACAGCATAGGTAAATCTGATTAATTAGGTCTGAATTTTACTTGTTCCGAGTTCTGCTTGGATATAGATTTGTGACCTTGTGTGCAGCCAATTGTTTGATGCAAAAGCTGGGTGACCTACTCAGTGGAAGATGCATGCAAAGTGTGAGGGGACTGGCACCACTACGTTTGGATGCTTTCATTCCAACAAATCAGATTGCTTCTCAGGCTCTTAGAACATTACAAAGTGACTCTTGAGACATGGTCCAAGAGCCTGAACATGGAATTTGTGTCTTAGCCTAAGAATGACTGCACATCTCTTGTCTTCTCTGCAAGTCAATCTACCTCCTCTCTCTTGCAGAATGTGGTTAGGTTAGGTTTGTTTATTCTGAGCTTATTATTGACTCCAAATTTTGAAGAGTTATCTAAAAAGATTCTTCCTCTAGGTACTGTTAGCAACCATGTAATGAAATATTGTTGGGCCTTCATCTGAAATACTTTGAAACCTCCAAGCCATCTGAGCTTTCCCTCTAGAATCCCAATGCCATCCTTTGCACTGCTTTGCAGTCTTCCCTTGGCCTTCCCCTTGTGGTTCTCAAATATTGCAGTTGCCTTGTTCTTTGTTGTTTCTCTAGTGCAGATTTTCAGGGAGTTAGAGGCCTTATCTACTACTCCACCCTATTTGCTGTTTTACTCAAACAGCTATCCTTAGACTTGCTCAGGATTTCCTTCATTTTAATTTTCCATTTCATCTGGGTGAGATACCTTACCTCATTGTGCCCCCACCAAAACACACTGCCTGCCAGGCTTTTCCTTCCACCAGGTCTCTGTTCACACAGGGCATTGTTTCTCTGGATTCGTTCTGAGAAATGCAAGGTGGCATCTTCATTGTACAGGCATAGAAATGCGTTGTGAAGTAGCTGCTGTCGTGGAGCTTTCCATTAGCATAAAGATAAAGCATGTTCATAGCACAAGGTGGAAGCCACTGTTCCATTTTCCTGTAGGATATGAACCTCTTGGTGTAAACTCCTGACATGTGAATCCAGTGGCAGAGCTTTTAACTCTTCAGTCACAAGGCAAAACTTCAAGCATAGGGAACTATCTCAACTTTCCTTTTCTTCCTTTTTTTTTTTTTTTTTTTTTTTTTTTTGCTAGTGCACATCTTAGACTCGTACTACTGAAGGATATGACTAATTGAAAGAAGTAACTTTGTATTTGGATTATATGGAACAAATCTACACTAAAATCTTCCCAGAAACTATATGGTTTTTTGGAAATTCTATGCAGGCATTTTAAAATCTGGTTAATCTGATAAGAAATTCCGGGACTGCTTAGGTCTCCACTGTGGAATGTTTAATTTTAAATTTATGTCATTGGAAGAAAGAGGGAAAAATGAAGTTTAGGAAGATCTTTTATTTTTTCACTATCTGCCAGTACAGATTAACAGGCTGGGGAGGCAGCTTTCAAAACTTCTAAATTCATGAATAAGATTCCCTGATGTTTTTTAACAGCTACTAGAAATCTAAAGCGCACAAACTTTTAAATCTACCGTGCTTTCTGTTGTGGAAGGGATATGTTGTGGTGTTAGCCTTTTTAATCCTGGAATACAAATTGATTTTAAAATGTGTTGAATATTTAAGGATGACTTCATGCAAGTTAATAAACCATTTGTAAAGTGTTTGTATACAACCCTTTGTATCATGTTGTTGGTACACCTTACCAAATTTTTTTTGAGCATGTATTCCATTCTTTACTTCTGTACAATTTCTATTGTTGCTGTAAATATTCTAAAAGAGAAAAAAAAATCCTGTGGTAACCTTAATTATCAGCATGGAAATGGTTAATTTTTACTGAGCACAATGTATTTTTGAATGGGCCTTCCAAAATATGTCTTTAATAAAAATGCAGATTTTGCACTAGAACACTGGCATTGTTCAACAGCTGATCTCATTCCTGACACGTCTCTTCCAGAGCACCTCTCCATAGTTAGCTTGGCTCAGATGAGTGGAACAGTCCAGAACCAGGACTCCTGTGCCCAGTGGGTCACTGCCAGGTCCTGGCTGACTCCCCCATCTGAGAGGCCACTTGTATCTGTCCAACAAGCCTTGATGTTTCCATGGGATGTTTCCACAGGGCAACATCTCTGAAGCACCTTGTTGCCCACCACTCCTCTAGTCTCATTGCAGGATGGATTATCTTCCTTTCAGGGCAAAAATCTCTGCTGTTCTCTCTTTTGAACAGTACCAACCCACCAAGCCCCTCAGCAGGGACTACCAGAAATTAAAAGGCCCTGAAAATTGCAACCCACAGTCTTCACCTCAGGAAGTGTCATGATGGCATTTAATCATTGTCACATGTAAACTGAGACACTTCTAGGCAAGTGTTGAGGTGTCAGCAGAAAGTTTTTGATGGCTTCCTCTTTAGTGTATCCTGGCTATGAGTTTTTTGTTACTGTGGGCAGCTTTAAAAAAACTTTAAATATTTCCCTGCTAATCTCTCATTCTTTGGGGTAATTGGAAATTGGAAACAAACTGAGGAGTGCTTTTCCTGGGCCTCCCTTCTTTCCCTCTGAGCTTCAGAAAGACTTGCAGTCTGTTAGATCCCTCTGAAACAGCTGCCTGATGGGTTGTGCAACAACCACAGCCTTGGTGAGACCAGGCTGCTGCCAGTGCCTGCACTGAGCTGTGCCCATCACCTCCCCAAGAGGGAAACTTCCAGCCTGAGCTAATGGCCTCAACTTCCACCAGGACAAGCAGCCCAGCATTTCAACATTTCCATCCAGAAATGGGGTTGAAATGCATTTCCTTGAGGTGTCCAGTGCTCTGGGGGACTTGGCTTTACTCTTAAAACCTTACTTGGCTCTTAGTCTTCCAACAGTCTCGTTTAGTAACCCCTTTTCTGTACCCCCTGCAGAGGCCCAGAAATTGGAGTGGCCATCTCCTTGAAGAGGTTGAGCACCTTGATGTGGTATCTCCAGTGTAGTCAGTATCAGACCCCCATGGGATGGAGGGGAGAGTGGACATTTTTCTCTGGATGGAAGTGAAGGGATAATTCCTGCATATACCCATTAAGATAAAGGAGCTATTGGCTTAGAAATAAAGTGGCTGGTCTGGAGGCTTGAGGCAGTCTCTGATCAGGTAACTTAGATTGGGTACAAACTTCTCAGCACCCTTTGTTCCCTCACTTCTCTCTATGCATCCTATCCTAAAAATCCAGGTCATAAAGCTGAAAGCAGTTCTTGGTCCTACTTCCTGTTTCAAACCCCTTCTGTTTTATGCAGTTGCAAACCCATACATTGGTCTCCCTATCTCTGCAGATCAAGGCCTGCAGGATAGTTTAACATCTTTGTCAGCAACATGGACAGTGGGATTGAGTGTCCTCTCACCAAACCCTGTTGTGCAGTTGACATGCTGGAGGGAAGTGAACACATCCAGAGGGAGCTGAGCAGGCTTGAGAGCTGGGCCTGTGCAAACCTCAAAGTTCATCAAAGCCAAGTGCAAGATCCTGCATGTGGGTCGAGACAGTCACAAGCAGAAATACAGATTGGAGGAGGAGCAGATCAAGGGCTGCACAGGGCTTCCCAGGGCTGCACACCTCTCCTGAGAAAACAGGCTGAGAGATTTGGGTCTGGAAGAGAAGACCTTGGTGAGACCATATAGCACCTTCTAGTACCTAAAGGAAGCTGCAATAGAGCTGGAGAGGGACTTTCACAAGTGCATGTAGTTACAGGACATGGGGGATTTGCTCTAAGCTAAAGGGGGGCAGGTTTACATTAGATATCAGGAAGAATTTTTTTTTACTGTGAGGGTGGTGAGGCACAGAGTGACAGAGTGCCCAGAGAAGCTGTGGACTCCCCATCCCTGGAGGTGTTCCAGGTCAGGTTGGATGGGGCTCTGAGAAACCTGGTCTAGTGGAAGATGCCCCTGCCCATGGCAGGGAGATAGGAGCTAAATGATCTTTAAGGTTCCTTCCAATCCAAATCATTCTGTAATTCTATGACTATGAAGAAAAGATTTTGTATTTATGTAATTATACTTCAGCTGGTGCTGTCTCACTTTCATGATGACCTCAGTCACACTGTTACTCTAACATGCCAAATTTATGCAGAAGTGGAAGTCAGATGCAATTCTAAAAGCATTTTAGGACCACTTAATTAATTGAGCCTCTCAGCACTCTTTATATAAGAGGCAGAGGTTAAGTGAATTTCTAGAGGTCAATTAGCAAGTGAGCTGCATAGCAAGGATCAGAACAGAAACTCCTGCTTTAGCAGGAACCATTGAGTTGCAAGTCAGAAGTATGTCCCTTCTCCATACAAGTTGGAGAGGTGAACTGCAGACAAAGGATAGGGGCAAGGCAAGAGGCAAATGAACTGTGAAATGCACTGTGTTCCATCTTATGTATTGCCATACATTTCAATCTAGAAAAAGGTCTAGTGATTTCTTTGAAGATGGGAGGCTGGAAGAGTGATAGCACAGGTCCTTTCTACCTAGAAAGTATTTTCTTCCTCCAAGGTTTTATTATATCCTCTATGTAGGATCAGTCATATGAAGATATGTAATTTAGTGTAGTGCCTTGATGAATAATGGTGTGTGGTCCATCCATTCAGGCTGTGCATTCAGCCTGCCAGCTCTTCCAAATCTCACAGGAGCTTCTGGCCTTTGCCATTGGTTGCATTTCCAAAACCAGACAACTGAAAAACCCTTGACTGTGCATAGGTGCTTGTCAGAGGCCAGTCACAGACAAGGCTCTGACTAGCTACAGTCAAGCTTAACTGCTTTGGGGTGATACAAATATTCCTGTGCTCTGGTCATCCTTCTGCCCCTCGCAGCCACCCCTCCACTCCCCAGACATGCAGGAAAACATCAGCACCAAGGCTCCTTCCCCCATTACCATCCATCAGGACATGGAGCAGAGCTGCCTAAAAGCTGCCTGATTTTAGGGCAGAGAGAGCTGTGTGTTAACATGTTGGCAACTGCATGCAGGGCCTGGAAATGCTTCAGCTTTCAGTGTTGGTGTTAGCAAGACAAGAGCTGTGATTACTGCTGGGGAGGCCTTGTCTCCCTGGTGCTGGATGTGCAGTGCCTCCAGAGAGGCTGCTATACCATGCTGGTCTCACAGCTTGGCTGCTGAGGAAGTGCCTCAAGCTCAGTGGATCTTCTCAATAGAGCTTGCCTCGACTGTTCAGCATTAAAAGAACCACCCAGTGATTTCTTACTAAGAAAATGTGTCCCTAGACCAATTTGTGAATAGGCAAAAATCCTACCCATGGATGAGGAGGTGGGAGGGAAGCAAGGGAGTGCTGGTGTATAGCAATCATCTCAGCAGATGGGAATTGGTCTTTTCTACATCTCTGTAGACTTCATAATGTTGGTTAGTGGAGCAGCTTTCAGACTTGCTAGAAGAGTTTATTTCCCTGACAGCTATTATTTGTCTCTACATACAGGAATAAAACAAGGCAGAAACATCTGCTCTCACAAATGAATGTGATGAATTGCACAGCCTTCCAAGGCTTTTCTCATGTGTTTGGTCACCTCTCATTTGTTTTTAGTCTTATCTGTACTCCTGCCCTGCACACCAAGCATTCACCTCTGTGCCCATAGGGATAAGGAGAGGACGGGAGCTGCCCCTGTGCCACAGCCTTCATGCCCCTCCTCTCTTCCCTGAGACCATTCAAGTTCTGATGCTGTGACTCTTTGGGATGGATGCACAGATTGTTAGAAAATAGGGAAAAGGCCAATGGTGCCTGCCAGGTTTGTTCTGCAGGTGTGTGGGAAGGCAAACCAAAGCCATCACTCGAGAGCTCCCCACAACCCTCCCTCATGGGAGCTGTGGGGGCTGCAGTTCTCACCTAGGCTGTGTTGGGCATCAGCTCCTGGGCTGAGGCAGGGTGATGAACCTTAGCAGTTGGGCTGTCATCCCAGGAAGATGGGTCCATCATCAACATGCCTCAAATCCCTTGCACCCACTGGAGTTTGGACCATGGAGATCAAACAGTTAAGAGTGAGTCCCTGTGTTTGTGCTCAAACACCCATAGGGAGCAAAGTGCTGAGGTCCCCAAAATGTGTCAGTGCAAAAACAGAAAGGATACAGAGAGGGTTTGATCACCTGGTGCTCAAGGCACCAATGTCTGTCCCAAAACCAGCCACAGCAGCTCAGGCCTGAGGGTTCCTGACACAAACAAACATGAGGTGATTTGAGAGTGTGAATTTAGATGGGGGCCTTTGTACTGGGGACAGGCCAGATTTGGCCAAAACCCAGCTCAGGGCATGAGGGTGAGGTGTCTGTCCTGGTACATACCTGCCAATCCAAGCCCTGCCTTTGGAACCCATCTGCATGTATTTCAGTGTTCACAGCACATCGTGATGACCATTTCCCTAGCCTAACACCCAGGGCCAGAAGCACTGCATCCCACAGGATCCAAGCCCTGAACCTTCCTCTTCCCCAGTGTGTGTCCCACAACCCTCCATCAGCTGTATCACCAGGCAGGGTGTGAAGTAACATTTTATTCAAGCCAGCCCTTCCCTTTGCAGGCTGGGTGTTTACACCGCAGGAGAGGCGGCGGGGTGAGGCAGGGCAGATGCCCAGGGAGCCCCCCGGGCTCAGCCGCACTTGCCCAGGCACTCGAGGAGCTCCATGCGGATGGCGATGCGCACGTGCCAGCCCAGCGGGATCAGGCGGATGTAGCGCGCCACGATGGGCGGCCGCAGCAGGTTCTGCACCGAGGACGAGCGGTCGGAGTTGCCATAGAAAACCTGTGGAAAGAAGGGTGGGTGGTTAGGGGGCTGGAAGTCCTGTCCTATGAGTTTGGGGTGCCTTGTGCAGAGCAGAGGAGGCTCCTTCCCCTCCAGCCTCAAAAGACTTTAAGATTAGCCAGACGTAGACAAATTCTATCACACTGATGCAGTTTTCTAAGTAGGCCATTTTTCCCCATCTATCCTGCACTTTTTATGACTAGGCCAGGAAATCTTAACCCATTCTCATCCCATTCTCTCTCATTTGCCTTCCTGTACCAAGGCACTGCTTGTTTGGGGTGAGCATGGTTGACTTTGGCTCTTTGAAGTTCATGAGCCAGGCTCCTACACAAGCCAATATGGATGAAAAATACATATTTGAGGGCCCTTTCCCCTTCCTTGGCCTGATTGTCACATCTGCTACCATGACCTGTTTTTTGGGAAAGCTCAGCATCTCCCCAGGGCTGCAGGAACTTCAGCAAAGCCAGCTGAGCCTCCTATGCTAGGACAGGACCATTCCCACAGATGGGCATTGAGGACACCTGGGAGGCAGCAGCTGTGGCACCCCCCTCCCAGCCCAGCTGGACTGCACAGGGATCAAGAGGCAACTCTCTAATATTTCCCCTATGCAATTTTTAGTTTCAAGTCAACCAGTAAGAAGCGCAGCATGAGAATGGTTTGGTGGGTTATGACTTAACTAGTTGCAGATTTTGTCTGAGGGGCTTTTCTGCACCAGGATCATGCACTATCCCTGGACATGGCAATAAGAGAATCCCCATGCAGTGCTGAAGCATGGCTAGGGCTGTGTGGCCACAGCTGAGAAAAGAGTTTTGGAGTCATGGAGGTGCTGCCTCCTCTGCAATGCCAGCTAATGCCTCTGAGGTTAATCTGGACTTCAGTATGATCTTTAGAAAACATAAATAATTTATTTTGTCCTTCTGCACTGGTCAGCATGATACACTCTCGCCTCAGGGGGAAGGCCCCTCTCTGTGCTGCTCCCTGACGCCGAGTGAGCACCGAGACCCATCCACCCTGCTGCTCCCACAGGATCCCCCTTTAGATGTATTCTCCTCTGAGACCTGTTGTCACCAAACATGCCACCCTTCCAGCAGGGCCAAGGAGCAAAGATCACTGACCCGGTTGTTCCCAGTCTGGTCCTTGTAGTAGACCCAGTTGAGGTTTTCGTCGGTGCGGTACTGTACACTGTACTTGGTCATCCACTCGTCAGCGTCACAGCGCCCTTGTGTCAGGATCCCCGAAATCACCTTCACCTCCTTCAGGTCGATCTGCAGCCACTGGGCAGTGTCCTGGTACTTGGAGAGCCACGCACACCTGGGGGGACACCACCAGCCCTGCTCTGTCCTCCACTGTGCCCTCCCAGGCAGAGCCTCCTGCCCCCACATGGCCAGGGCTCCCCAGCCCCACACCCACAGCCCCCAGGACTCCTCAGGGAGGCGTTTTTGAACTCACCCAAAGCCTTGGCCATTGAGGCGGGCCTTGTTGGCTGTCCAGGAGGAGTACCAGCCTGTGTATTGCTCAGGGTTGGAGCAGCTGATCTGGTCTGGGCCAACAGCACCAGATTCAAAGCCCAGGGGCTTGTGGTAGGGACACTCTGCAGAACAAGGGAAAAAACACTTAACAGACAGAAGTGGCTCTGTTTTCTGGGTGTGTTTGCACACACATTGTGAACACCTCCTGGAGTTTCATTGCTCTCTCTTCTCCTGATTAGAATGCTTGGAATGCTCTTATCCCAGACCACAACCTGCCCTGGGACCATAGGGTCTTCATTTCTAACCCTTACTTGTGTTAATTTCTAAATCTTCTTTCTCTCTCAAACTTACTAGACTTGTTCTGACTGCAACATTTTGGGGGAAAGGCTCATTCATCATACTAATTCATCATTAAAACTTTCTGTTGTGGGTCACCACACAGTCCTCTGGAAGGTAAGACTTCAGTGATGCTGAGCACCTTCATGCTACTTGGACCTAGTTGCAGGTTTTCTTGTTATGATCTTTTTTTATGTGATCAGGTTATCATTGTGTATCAAGCTACACAGAATGAAGGCACTCAAGTGTCACACAGAGATTGCCTAGGCAAACATCTATATCATGGGCAGCATTTTCTGATTTTGCAGCCTGTGGAGCCTCTGGAGTCCCCAGAGGTAATTCTGTCCCTTTCTCCAATTTAGCATAGTCTGTTTCACAGGTCTCAGCAATAAAGGAGCAAGCAAAGCTCTGTGCAGCTTCTTTGTGGGTAAGAGGTTTCCTTGCCTTATCCATGCCTGAACAACCACCATGGTACCTCGTGTTAAAAACAGTCAACATATGGGGATCATCAGTGAGTGCCCAGAACCTGGCATGACTGTGGCCTCCCCAGTGCAACTCCCCAGCATTGCAGCCATGTGGTCAATGTCTCATTAGCAAGCCCTACTAGGTCAATATTGCATGCATCAATATCTCATTAACATATCTTGCTCAGTTGGAACCTCATTATCATGTTTTTCCCCATGAAAACATGTAACCACTGTCCCGCCTTCCTCCAGGCATGGAAACATCATACTTTTCCACCACATTAAAAGCCTTGCTCCTCTTGTGCAAGAGTGTGGCCCTGTGTGTTTACTATTTGTCAGGCTTATCTCAAACACCACCCAACTTTACTTTTAGCAACACTAATCCACAGGCCACACAACTGTAATGCAATTAGCAGGTCACCTTCTGGTGAGTCCATTTGTGCCGTGCACAGGGACCTGCCAAAACAGATGCCTGGTGCCTGCCCAGCCAAAGCAGCTGAACCATTGAACACTGTTACTGCCAAGCCAGAAAAAAGTCATGCAGCATTTGTGGGGCTGGCTGCTCCCTTTGGCCATGCCAGCTCTGCATGGCTGCTCTGCAAACTGTCCTGGGCAGCAGGGAATGCCAGGCCACACCATGTGTGCTGGGCTGGGCTGGGCAAGGGGAATGCAAAGCCCATCTCTGGCAACAGCGACAGCTGGGAGTGACATTGGATTCAGGAGAACAAGGAACTGCCTTCATTACTCAGCTACATAATGCTAATGTGAGAAACACCCCCTCACACCTGGCCTGGCCAGGAAACCCAACACAAGTCCTTGCCCATGTGTTCCTTGGCCATGGACAGATCAACCAAATCTGCCACCTTCCCTTCCCTTCCCTTCCCTTCCCTTCCCTTCCCTTCCCTTCCCTTCCCTTCCCTTCCCTTCCCTTCCCTTCCCTTCCCTTCCCCTTTTAAAAATATGCTACAAAGAAGGAATAAACTGTTTTTCTTGATCCCTGGAGAGTCTAGAAGATGTCACAGGCTGAACTGCAGCAAGGGAGAATGAGCCTACATGGTACAAAACGTTTCCTGCAGCAAATCCTACACATGACAGTAGCTGCCCCAGCCAGTTTCTGGAAGCACCAACACCAAGGGCTCCAGAGGGGAGAGAAAAACGCCCACTGTCACTGGCCAGCATGGGCCACCCTAGGTGACCTCCCCAGGCATGGGGGCTGCCTCTGCCTGATGGTGTAGGGCCATCCCCTCACCTCACAGTGGTTCAGCTCCACCAGCCTCATCAAGAGCTGGATTTGGAACGTGCCAGCTCTGCAGTGCCAGGTACAAAGGGGAAGCTTTTGAACGGCACCAGACAAACACAGCTCAAGGCTCCCTCTATTACCTGGCATGCACTCTAAGCCATTAGTCTCACTGGACCACACTGAGTTAGGGCCTCCTTGGCAATCACATTTGCAAGCCTTGCTGTGCCACAGCTCCAGTCTCTCATCCTAAAGGAAAGGTAAAAAAGCAAATAATAAATCAACGCAGTCATCAACAATTGTGCCGTGAGGCCAAATCTAAATTCTGAACCTTAGACAAATGCTTGTGCCTGTCTGGACTGCTGCACCTTGTCTGAGACCCTTTCCTGTTGCCAGCTCAGCATGAAGCACAGAACAACTTGGATATTCTTGGATTCAGAGGTCAGGTATGTGCCTGAGCTTGAAGGCCCAGGTGCCATCCCTCCTTCTGCCACAAGGCACCAGGGCTGGGCAGTGTCAGACCCCCAGCATTTACGTGGCAGCTGAACTATCCAGAGAGACTTACCTCTCCTGGGGAGAGGGCCATCACAGCTGGGCAGTGGGTGTGGAGGGAAGGAGAGAGAGAGAGAGATAGAGAGAGAGAGAGATCAGAAACAAAGATGTTGTAGGCAAACATCAGGAAATACTATCAACATTTACTCTTGAGATAGAGACAAATAAATAGAGGAAGGACTGATGAATCTACCACATTTCCCCAAGCTGATTGCCAGGAGAAGGCAAGAGAACAGGGCACTGCATGTGCTCATGACTCTGCTACTCCTCGATCAGGTTTTCCTTCAGATGCCTTTGCCATCTCCCCTTCCTGGTCAGATATACCTGAATCACTCTGAGGCAAAACACATGCTGGACCCCTCAGTCTCTGCATTACAGCTAATTTTGCCCATATCCATTTTTTTCTGTCTTTCTGCTCCACACTTTCCCTGTCACATTTTCCCCTTAAAATGTATAAGCTGATGAACTTCAAGGGTGCAATCCTAGGCTCATGCCACTGCAGATGCCAAGAGTCTTTGGAGGAGATAGAGCACCTCACAAGGTGCTTGGCCTAAGATCACTCCCTCTGGATGTGATAAAGAAAAAAGAAATGTAAATAGGCCTTCCTAATCTGTCTTACAGACAAGACTCCCATTTTTCCTTTCTTAAGGAAAACCAGTAATTGTGGCTATGAAGGAAGAGATGCTATTTTTGCAACATCTGACCTGTTTTATCTCCTGCCTTTTACTGAGCAATGGATTTTTTATGAGGCTTTTTCCTTACTGAAAAGGCTCTTCTTGCTTAAGTCCAAAGCAGAGTATGTTAGTAGCTTTTAGACCGGTAAAATATTTCCCAAACAGCTGAAAAATGAAAATAAAATAATGAAAATATTTTATATGAAAATAAAATAATAAAAAAGCAATCCAATTACTCCTGATAACTCATCAACACAAGTCAAATGTCAAACATCTGGTTTTCAAAGATGGAGGGAATCTACAAGCCAGTAAGGAAAAAGTGATTGAGCAGGTAAAAGCTTGCATACAGGAGCCATGAGAAACCTGCCATCCCCAGAGGTTTTGTGGATATGAAAAGACTTTTTTTTCACCAAATGAATTAGACTCTGAATTATTCACTGAAATCTAGTTATGATTTATTCATTCATACACTGTCACTTTGCTGAGCCTAGGAAGCTCCAGCTAATGCTGGGAATTTACATCTTACATTACTATAGCAAGTTTCATCTCAAAAGATTCACAAACACAGAGCAATTATAATCAGCTGAAATATAAACTATATACAAAGCTTTGTTTATTACTGAAATGCAACTGCTCCTTGGGTGTGAAATTGAGTCCAAATATTTCAAGAGCCTAAAAGAAAGACCTCAAAAATCAAAATGATAAAGAATTTTTTAAAAATTCCTTTCTCTAACACAGAGATAGTCTCCTGTGCTTTGCTGTCCCAGAGTAGCATTTTTGGCGTCAGGAACTTGCCACATTAACCCACAGTGCTGGCCCTGGCAGGAGAATTAAATGCCAGTCTACAATAAAAAGTTGTGGCTTGTAGTCAGGCCCAAGAGGGAGGCAGGGATCACCCAGAGCCCAACATGCTCAGGAGGAAAACATGCTTGTACATCTCCAGACATCTTGGAAAGTGTAGGCTGGGGGCCCCACACAGCACTGCATTACACCTTTCCCAGCACAAAATTACCAAGGCAAGCCCGGGGAGCCCATTGTGCAATCAGAAAACCAAGGCAGAGGGGCAAACCCAAAGCCACCCCCGTGGTGTGCCATGTGGGGCAAAGAGGTTTGACTTAAACCTGTGTGAAGGTGATTTAAGTTAATGTCAATACAAGAGAAATCAGGATTTTATCACTTACCAGAACTGGACCATCTTTGCCAATAAAAGTAATGCAGTGCCTGCCTCTCCTGCCCGCCCTTTGCTGTTTGATGCCAGTGCTGGAAAGGCATTGGTACCTGGGGCATGACATCCAGGCTGGCCGGTGTCTCTCCTGCCACCCTGGCCCATAGAGTGGTGTCCTTTCCCAGCAGGACAGGTGCCCTGCTCCAGGACCACCAGCTGCAAGGGCTTCCTTACCCTGACATCAGGGATGGCTCCCCACCCATCGCAGCCTGCTGTGTGTTCCCATTGCCCAGAAATCTCTGGCTCACAGGGCTGCAGGCTTGACTTCTTCCATCTGCTTAACCACTTTATTTTCATCTTTAGAAGACTGATTTTTGTGGAGAAAACTTTTGTGGGTTTTGGGGGGTTTTGTTATGGTGGTTTAATTAATTCTCATGGTGGTACTTTAGCCTGGAAAAGGGGTTGAAAAAGGTTTCTTCTGGATCATTGAGTCCAGCCATTAATCTAAGGAAGTTATGTTCCATGACTGTAGTGTGGTAAGGCCTGTTCTTTAGCCAGTGCATGCCTGGGGTGGAGAAAGGGGATGTGAGTTACCAGGATGGTGTAGGATATTGTTCTGTGACCATGCTAAGCCCTTCAATAGGCCTCCTGAGTCTCTCACTTTCAAAGCCAAGATCAAAACTTAATATGCCCTTGACACATGCAGCTGGAAACTCAACAGCTGTGAGTGAAACAACGGGCAAAACCAAACAGATTTCAGGTGGGTGGGTGTATGTTAGAATCAATTCAAGCACCAGGAATAAATCCTCTTCCCCAGGCGACCCAACATTTTGTGAGTGGCTGCATTCAGCCAATGGTGCCTGCTCCTGAGCTACAAGAGTGGCTTTGAGAGCTTTTAGCCTCATCTGCCAGGGGACACCACTGCAAACCAAGAAAGGGTGTGAATTTCAAGGACAAAATCCCTTTTTTCAATGCAATGTTTTATTGGGTCAGTCCCACAGCACACAGTGGTGCAAAGGCAGTACCACAGCACAGGTGTTGGCATGCTGCCCCTCTGGCTGTCCCAGCTGGGCTGGCACCTCCACTCCTCCCTGCATAACTTGCTGATTTAAACAGCTCAAACAAGAGTTCAGCTTCCCCTTTTCCAGCCAGGAGAGGTGAACTGCTAAGGGCTCCTTCCCACAAGAGCCTCAGCAATCCAACCATGGTACAGGGGAGCAGCAGGCTTGGCATGGGGTAAGTATAGCAGAGGGTGGCCAAATGCCCTGCCTGGGCAGTGCAGCCTGATAACCCCTGGCCCTGGGAGAGGAAAGCAAATGAAAGATGCCCTTGCCTGCAGTTGGCCACAAAACATAGTAATTGATATATTGGTATGTTTACAGCTGTGACAGGCCCTGTCCTACAAAGGAAATGAAGAGGAAAGGTGGCTGCCAATAGTCTAAAAATGTGATGGGCAGCATGCTTTTATAGCGAGCATGTTTGCCTTCAAGGAAGGTTAAAAAGATAATTGGTAATTGTAGGTCAGACAGAACGAATTGCTGCAATTCAAGGGAGAGTCATAAGGCCTGCACGGCCGCCAGGAGCTGTTGTTTTAAAAGGACTGACAAAAACCCCAAAACATTAAAAAGGAAAAAGCTCTATTTACAGCCCCCCTGGACCTTTGGCAAATCATCAATTCAGTGATATAAATTATTATCTGTGTTTGTGGGATGTACCTGTCCTGTCTCTTCATCTCACCTGCAGTGTGGTGTGTCCAGAGCACTGCCATGCACAAATGCTATCCCATAGCACAAGATTTAGGGACCAGGGCTTGGGACAAGACCCAGGGGATGATTTTGTGTCAGGGAACCTGTGCTGGTGAGGCTGGGCTGGAGGCCAGGTCCTGAGATGTCGTCTGCACTTGGCACTTGCTGCTGAGCAGGATGAAGGGGAATGATACTCCAGGAACTGGTCCAGGTTTGGGGCAGAAAGAAAAGAGCTGGCAGAGGTAGCCCTGGGGTGCCAGGATGGGGTTTCCTGATGTGGAAGTTGGATAAAGCAGCAGCCACACCTTAGGGCTACTTGGGAAAAGGGGTAATCAATAGCAAGGAAACTCAGCTGCTGACATTTTTATGATAGGAACAGGTAGCTGTGTTTGTCAAAAAAATTGTAATCATTAGGAGAAAGAAAGGAGGAAGATAAGTGTGGGCAGAAGTAACACTGCCAAAGGCTCTGTTCAGTACAGTAACCCTGAGGAATCATATTCACTATCCTGACCATAGTGTCACAGCAGCAAGTCATCTTTTAGTGTAGGAATTAATGACAGATATACAAGCATGAGAAAGCACATTTTACTTATGAAAAGAAAGAAATAAAATATAATATAGAATAAATGTCAGTCACTCAATTTCCTGGAATAAGTTCATATAAACTTGATCATTGCAGGATAGCTATGTGGAAAACGTTAATTTCTTTATTTGTTTACTTTATTATATAGGTGTCCTAGAAGCTTCAGCTAAAATAAATTGATTTTTTTGCGTATCTCTGTAAGCAACATCCCACTTTAACAGTACTCAGAGAGGTAAAATTATTTTCTCTCCTCCCAGTGGAGAGCAATGCCCCCCCCCAATGGTGCAGCAGTGCTTCCCGGCCACAGTGGGTCCTTTTGCACAGATAGTCACCTGCTTCCCTTCTGCACCTGTGGGTTATGGGGTAGGGGAAAGGAAAACATCTGAAACCCCAGGAAAATATGACTGGAGCCCCAGAAAAGCTCCAAAAGGTCACAAAAATGAAAGGCATGGCTGGAATAGGTGGCACTGGTTTTGTCATGCTTTCTGAAAGGTTCTCTTTTCCCTGAGCCCCGCATTAGGCAGCATCAGGAAGCAGAGTTAGGTAACAGCCTGTAAGCAATACAGGGGGTTGAGATACTGAAAAAAAACATTGCAGTGCCTCTGTGCCCATTGGGTGCTAGTTTGTATCTTGCTATATTATTAACTTAGGCTATTTTTACAACCCAGCCCTGAAAATCGTGCCAGGCGACTGAGGTGACTCACATCAGGCTGCACCAGCCTCTGTAAGAAGGTGCATTTCGGGAAGCTGCCACATTTGTGGCGTTCTCTCCACCTCTCCTTGTCCCTGTGCCGGGGGCAGTGGTCCCAGGGCCCCGCTGCAGCTGTGGCCGGTCCCCAGGTCCCCTCGGCCAGCACAGCCCCCCTTCACAGCCTGTGATTGCTTTTGTTGATTTTCCCCCGGGGCTTTTTCCATGGCCGTGCCAGGCAGGCTCCATGGGGCCGTGTGTTGTGCAAACAGCACCTTTATTTCTAAAAAGCGTGGGCTTTCAATGGCCCGTGGGAGCTGTGCCGGCAGGCAGAGACCTCCAGGACAGTGCAGGTCTGTGTCCGCCCAAAGCCATGGGAAGCCGGGCTGGCCTGGTGAGAGCAGGGTGCCCATCCAGGGATCCAACACCTAAAGCCTCGCTGGGCCAAATGCTCAGCCTGTCCCTCCTGTAGGTTGTGGGCTGTAGATTGTTTCTCCTCCCTGTAAATGACATTGAGGCCCCAGCAGCAGCCAGCAGGGCACCAGCAGCCCGGCACTCATCACTGCGAGCACTGATCTCTGCTGATCAGGGCAGCCTCGCCCAGAGACAGAAAACGAGGGCAAGAGGACATAAACCTGCACAGGGGAGGTCCCATGCTCTGTGTTAAGCTTCTCTCTCAGGCTTTTAATTGGCTGTTCTTTTCCTATTTAATTTTGTGGGGACTCTTCACAGTTTTATTATTTTAATTTCCAATTCATTTTCTTTATTTTAATTATTTTCATTAGGTTTTCCTTTTCATTCTTTTGTATTGTGGTTCATTTAATATTTACGAGTATTTATTTGAAGGCAATAAAAAACATTTGGGTAATCACAATTACACCTATTTAATTAATATTAATTTCTCTTTTTCCATAATGTTTCCACAATTTTTTTTTTTTAATGTTGTAACAATATTTGAAAAAAGCTAAATAAATTTGGGGGGGAAAAAAATCTACCTTTCCTCCCTTTTTTCTTAAGAGATGTATAATTAATGACCTTTTTTCCCAAAGTGTTCCCTAGAAACGTTCAGCATTTTCTGACCTTATTGACATGTTCGTTCCTTCGTGCTTAGAACTACGCAGAACATTGCCTGCATAGTAATTTCATTAGATGCATTGATTACACTAAAAGGCAGCACTGCTAAATATGTTATTTACGGTGATCCAAAGGCATGCTTTCACCTTTATTTTTTTTTTTTTTTTTTTTTTTTTTTTTGGGGAGGAGCTCTTGTTTTGATTTTTTTTTTCAAAGCTACCAAAACAAGAACCCAAAAAAACCCACAAACAAACAACAACAAAAATCAAACCCCCAAAAAACCCCAAAGCAACCCCCCCCAAAAAACCCAACAAAACAAAACAAAACAACAAAAAAACCCCAAACCAAACCAACAAACAAAAAAAACCCCCGCGAAATCCCTTGTCTAGAATTGCTGAAGTGTGCTTGTTCCTGCAGGTGCGGCGAGCGCGGTGGGAGCGGCGCGGTGCGGTGCTGTCCCCCCATATAATTTGCGGGGCCCCGGCAGCTGCCGCGGCTCTGTGGCCGGAGCCCTCCTGCCGCACCATCTGCTGCTGCTGCTGCTGCGCCGTGTCCCCGGCGAACACAAGCCCGGCCAAGGCGCGGGGCCCGCGGGTGCTCCTCTAAGCCACTTGCTCTGCCAGGGAAAATAAGCTAAGCGGCTTATCACGGCATCAGTGCACGTAGCTCCCAGGGCTGACCTGGCGGCACCTTCCAGCCGGGAGAGGCAGGAGCGTGAGGGGCAACCCGGGCTGCTCCCTTTTTATCCACAAGAGGACACTTAGACCGCAAAGCAGAGAAAACCAGTAAATTAAGAAATACAATAAATTAAGAAAATAAATTAAATACAGAAGGAATGATGCCTGGAAAGTGATCTTGCAACTTATTTTTCACTGCAGGCTCTCCAAAAATATCCTGATGTGTGGGTGTCTATAAAAAGCAAGCTGTGTCTGGAATTCAGAGCAAGGTATATGAACTTATTCCAAGGACTAATTGCAGTTATGCCACCCATAGGGGGAAAAATGCTGGAGTCTGTATAAAATCACTCTTCCTAGAAGTTCAGGCACCAGTAACCTTCCCAAGTGAAACAAAGGAGAGTGAAGAGATAAGGTACAAGGAGAACGTACAAATATTTGCTGGGAGATTAAAAGAAAGACCTATTAATTAGGCAGAGCTGGGTACAGCCAAACATAACGAGATGAAATGAAGGCATGGCTAGCTGAGGAGCATATATTTTCCTACCCATGAGATTCGGTAGAGCAAAATATTCAATGGAAACAGAAAAATATAGAAAAAAACAGACATACAAAAACACTGGGAATTCAACACCCACAGGAGAAAAGTTGGACTGTCTGATTAATCTGTTCCTCACCCTCACAGATCATACTTGATTCACATATTCATGTTGGTAGACACTGCCCACCATTTACCAAGAGCAACCCTCAGCCTCATTTAAGAAAAAAGTAGCTTTGCCATTGGCTTTGATGAAGCCAGAAATTTAAATATGAACCAGGAAATTATCTCCTTGTTTTCCACAGCTGGGTGAATTAAAGTGGAAGAAGATTGTGACCCTAAATTTTCTGGCTCCTTCTAGCTCCCGCTTACCTACGTTTGTTTTCTGCAAAATGAATATGAGAAAACCTCAAAATTGATAAATACCTTTCACATTTCCTAGACTTATGAATTGCTTTTTGTTCTAAAAGTCTTTGGAAGTCTTTTCCAGGCCAAAATACCTTGAAAGGCCTTTTAAAAAAAGGCAATCTTCATCAGCAAGGTCTTGCTGCTAGAGAAAATGATCAGTTTTTGATTAATCAGGAGTTTTGATTAATGAAGGACCAGTCTTTCATGTTATACTGTACCTCATTTTTCAAATCAGCGTTATTATCTACACACTGGCTCAGCTGCACTACAATTTTCTGTGCAAATTCATATTTTGACAAATTATATGGCAATTTTTTACACTGCAATTATTTTTTTTTGAAACAGAGTTTTACTACTGAATATTCATAGAGCTGTAAGAATGCTACTCCCTCATGTACATAAATTACACATCTCCTCCACATTTTGCCTTCCCCCGAATTATGATGTTTCCATGAGAATGTAGAGAAGAGCTTGCTCTGTACCCCACAGCCCCTGGCAGAAGAAAGCATGGCTGAAACAGGGAACTCAAAGAGGGATATCTGAAAGCGCCCCTCAGGAGGCAAAGCGCATACCTTTGTACCAGAAAAGAAGAGACAGCAGGACGCTCCCCATCTTGAACTGCATCTTTTCCTTCCTCTGTTGTAAATAGCTCCTTAGTGTCCTGCTTGGCTTGATGGGAAGGCATGAGATTAACTTAAGCGCTGCCTAAGCACCTTACTCTCCTCCATTCCCATGATTTTATCAAGCACCATCAAGCCAACCACACAATTGTTACTGTCAAACTCCATCCTAGAGGCTGTGCCATCTGTAACAGGTTATAAAAGGACACAAGTACTGAGGTACTGACACTCTGAGTGTGAATCTGATTGTACATGCAGACATATGTCCAAATAAACTAGGATATACCTACATATAAACCACATATACACACCCTACAGAAATGCAGATGCCTGATGCTTGTAGAAGATGTATAGTATATATTGTCTATTGTATATAGCATGTATTCATTATCTTCCACCCCAATTATATACCTCTACACTAGCAATAGTTGTCTTTCCTAGCAATAGCTCTGTGTAGAAATCTGCCCCAGCCTTACTGCTCTTCTAGTCACCTAATTGCACAGGGTTGAAAACTGCAATTAGTAGATAAAAAAAAAAAACAAACCAGCATTTTTCAGTTGTTTACTTGTTAGGCTGCAAATATCTCTAACCAAAAATGTAAACCTCTCTACCTACAGTATTCTCAACTAGCATACATCAAAGATTTGATTTTAGAATGACTGATTCAAGATAAAAACAGACTGCTAGTGATTCCACAGGATCTTGCACCTGTTCCTCCAATCTCTGTTGATTATGTGAAATTAGCAGCGAATTTTTAATGGAGGTTTTTGAAAGCAATTGCTTCAGAAGCAACTTGCTTTCTTTCAAGAGATCTCAGATTGTAGGCACTGGGAATAGATTAAGGCACTGCTTAGATCACAAAGGCTGCTGTTGAGTTAAGCCAGTCGTGGCTCTACTCTTCTGGTTTATATTCATTCAAAAATGCTGTGCAAACAAGGATGCTGGTTTTTCAAAAACAGCCCCCTGGACAGGATTTATCTCACTTGCTTTTGGATACACACAAATTTGGAATGCCCTGTAAATTTGTTGTCAGGTACAGCATCCCCCTGCAGTCACACCTCCAGCATTGACACATCCCAGACTCACCAGGATATGTGACATGGATGGGAGGAGTCTTCTGCCAGGGGTGCTCACTGCTTTGCTCAGCCTCAAGGAATTTAACCTCCTCAGCCCAACACTTTTCCCACTTTACCCTTCCTGCATGGAGAGGAGGGTTGTCACAGGCAGACCCCTGTGGCACAGACATGTGCCATGGGCACAGACATGGCCCTTCTGCTTCATGGACTTGGGCCAGCTCACCCCAAACACTGGGGGAGAATCAAAGCATGGCAGGGAGAGCAGGAGGGGCAGCTCATCCCAGGCAACAGGAAGGGGGTCATTTTTCTAAGGGCAGGGGGCTGCTCCTCATTTTTTGCCAGAGGCCTCATGCTCATATGCTCTTCCCATCTTGGGGTAGTGAGACTCACCAGAAAGTCCAGCCAGGAAGTAAAGAAATATGAGACCCATTGAGGGTACCAGGGCAGGCTCTGGGCATCTGCTGCAGTGCAACTTCTCACTTCAGGCTCTACACAGTATCCTCATTATATTGTTCAGTCTAAAATGGACTGCCACAGAGACAGAGATTTCCAGAGATGTTGAAGACACTCAGACATCTATTTCCTCTGCACTGATGAGCAGTTGGTATCTAAATCTCGTGGGTTTGAAAATCCCAGCTTGAAAATCCCAGCTTGAAAATCCCAGCTTAAAAATCCCTAAATACCTTCATCCACATATCTCTTGGAAAACCAGACCTGAGCTTCAGCCTCTCACCTTACGGTCTCGTAAGGACAGGTCACAGGGAAGGAGAGCTACTCACACAAAGAAAAATCACCTACCATGTTTTAAAAAGCAAAACCAAATCCTCTCCCATCACCTCACGTAGTTTTAAATCAGCTTGGTTTATGGTCAACCCCACCCTTCACATTTTGATTTTGTGTAAGAAATGTACAGTAGCTCAGGGAACGTGTTCAGAAATAGCACAGCTCTTATCAAAGAACATTTCATCCAAAGGGATACTCTTAAGCCTCGTGGCTGCCCAGTTATAAAACTACCTCCACACAGAAGGAAGGGCAGCTTTTGTTTAAAAAATTGTCTATAGCATTCAAAAAACCAAACTGTTTCACATGAAGATTAGAAGAGCATTAAAGTCTCTCTATATATAGCATGTAGTTCAGACAATCTATGTCTAATGCTGTTGATAGTCCTTAATTTTAATAACTATAAACAGCAAAACCACGTTGCCACTGCAGAGAGCATTGCTAAATGAATCAAGTAGTTAATTCCTAGCAAGCACGGAAATATTTTCAGGTACAGAAAAACAATTAATGGCCAGTACATAATACAGCACTAGAAATGGCTACATTTGACCTGCATAAAAAAAAGAAAAATACAATTTCAAAAGAGATAGAGATTAGTTTGGCAATGATTACAGAACCAAACTGAGACTAGTAAAAATGGCCCAAATTAAGACAGTTTGGTAACATTCACACTGCTATGTAAAACAGGAACTGCCTGGGCAGGTTCACTCTTTTGTCCATACATCTTCTCCAGCTCCAGCTCATGTCCCATTGGCCCTAAGACATTTTGCTATGTTTTCATAGCCCTCAGGAATCTTGGTGTGTTTTCTTCTGCCAGATTGTGGGAAAAAAACACAGAGATCTCCCTGCACCATGGAGATGCTTTTAGTCTGACTGGCAGCATGTGCGTGTGGCCTCGGAGGGGAAGCAGGAGGCAAAGGTACTCGTGTGAGAGAGAAGTGCAACTCCACGTAGCAGTGTCATGTTTCTCCCCAAGTCAGAGTGCCAGACGGCTCAACTGGAGCAGCACACACAGATCCATGTGTCTGGAAGCTGAACACACACGACAAGCAGTGTCTCAGCAGAAATGTGTAACCGGCACACTTCTGTTTTAGCACAGTAAGGGAATGTAGAAAACACACATTTATATATGTCTGTATGAACCATGGACATCTCTCAGAAGCAGGATACTGATGTGCAGAAAGGGCAAGAGTGTTGATGCTTTTAGAGCCTGAGTCAGGAGCTGGATCCCCTTCAAATGGACGGAGTTGCAGTAGACTAGACAAACATTTAAGATATGGCTCTCGGAATAAAACGTTCCTTTTACAAGTCTTAAGCGTGATCTTAAGTCATCTTCTGAAAAGAGGACTTTTTCCTAAATGTAGGAAAGCATGAGGTAGACCCAGTGCTGGCCACTAGGCCCAGGCCTATTCCCTGTAACTCATGCACTTGGGAGTGCTGTGGCTGTCCACAGCAAGATAGGCACCATCCCTATCAGATGGGATGTACCTACACCGAAGGCTTGCATTTCCTAGGAAAAGTCTAGCTATATCTGACTCAGCTTTGAGCCTGTGTCCTGAAAGAAGCCAGTCTGTGGAAGACAGCTTACCCCAGAGAGGGACTACATTGCTTTGGCTTCACCTCCTGTGGGCTGTGCATACACTGCTAAGCAAATAGGCAGAGGAAAGCCAGACCTGAGTACTTCTGCACTTTCAGGTTGTGGGATGCATGGGCCCTTAGTATCAGTATGGCAATAATGTTACGACTTCAGCCTGCCAGGTCTCACTATGGGATGTACGGCTGCTTTCCACCCAAAAAAGCTTTTGCAACCTGGCTCAGGTATCCTTACTTTGGTCTGCAATCTCTATCTGCAATCTCTAACTGCCACTTGCCCATACCCCAGAGTGTTTATTTAGTGAGAACAAGCACTGACAAAGGTTAATAGTTTTCTCAATATGATCATGATTAAGGTAAGTTTCTTAATAAGTCTCTGATTAAAGTAAGTTAAGCCAATGTTTTCTCTTTAATCTTTTAGATAGGTAAATCACACCCTCCCACTCTGATCCTTCAAAGACACTCAAGAGCTGACTCCAGGTCAGTGGAGCTTAGGGACTACTCTCCTCCTGCAGAGCTGTCTTAGCCCCAGCACTCGTCAGGGTTCCCACGCACAGACAGATGCTGTGCCAGCAGCCGTGCCCAGAGGTTACCCTTTTCTAAAGACTTGCACGTGCAAAATGAGACAAAGTGTTATAATTTAAAAGTTAAACTGCTCCAAGGCAAGATGAGATGGCTTTTCTTTTCCCAGTTAATAAAAACGATATGCACACTGCAGGGGAAACCAAGGATGGAGTTAACTGTGCTTGCTAGCTGTGTGCTGTGAAAACCGCTGGCCTTTCCCCAGCGGTCAAACACGTCTCCAAACAGAGATAAAAGGACTCATGCTCCAGTCTATCCCGGTGAGACTCCTTGGGGGTGCACGGGGCTGCAGACTTCGCCACCGCCTTTGTCCCTCTCTGCTTGGAGGAGGAACGGGCTGCTGCTTCTCCCCACTGCCTCTGCTCTCTGTGGTCTCCTCGGTTACTCCTCCGACGGACCATGGTAAGGTGGGGATTCCCCTCCTGCGCTGGCAGGGAAAGGCTCCCTTTGCAGGCGGGCGTTCCCAGGCAAGGTTGCAGCCTGTGGAAGGAATCCCATGTGCCAGGGTTTCCCACTTGAGTCGCCTTTCTGCTCCCCTGGAAACAATGCTCCGCCCCTGCCGCACGCAGGGCCCGCGCCTTCCGTAACTGCTGTAACTGCTTATGAGGTTCCCGGTCTTGTGGGGGAATCAGCTAAACCGAAACTCATCGCGTTAAAGGAAATCATGAAAACCTCAGCGTGAGCCAAGGAAAGGAAAAAAAAAAAAAAAACTGTTAGGATGGCGCTGGTTCCACTGGGGCTCGAACCCAGGACCTTCTGCGTGTAAAGCAGACGTGATAACCACTACACTATGGAACCGCCATGCACACCTTCTCTGGCCGTACTGCCCCTATCGACGAGACTCTGACTGCGCCCCCGTGGCTGAGGAGGGAAGTCTGGTGTTTTCTCTTTAATTGCTGGTTGATTAAATCAAATGTAGTAATTAAACATTACCCTAATGTTTATCAGCCCTTCTGATGGCCACAGAGGGGCGTGACGGGGGTCAGTCAGGTCCAGGCAGGGTTCCTGTGCCGCTCCCCCCGCTCTGCCCGGCCGCACACTGCACAGGAGCGGGTAACGGCCCTGGGGGTGCGGGTCACCCTGCAGGGGAGCGCTCCCTTCCCCTGCAGCTATTCGGCACACGGAATGTGCTCGGTAAATCTCTGCCTTCAGCCCGTGTGCTCCCAGCGCCATTGCCACTAGCCTCGCTCCGGGAAGGGCTGGCAGCCTTCCTGCGCATCCATTGCTCCTGAAATATGCTCGGCCGTTCCCCCAGAGCTGGGCTGGAGTCACGTTAGTCTGGCCCAAGTGTGGGAAGGGCGGGCTGAGCTCCGGGGGAGCTGCAGCAACACCGGGGCTGCCCCGGGGAGCCCGGCTGTGCGGATCTCCCCTAACCCGGCCGTGGGGAGCGCCTCGCTGCTGTGGGGAGGCCGCGAGACTGCGGCGAGGCCCCTGCGAGACTGCGGGGCGCCTCAGCTCTCCTCTTAGCGGGGGAGGGACGTGGAGGTGATTTCCTCGGTACAGGAGGCTATCTGAAAACCAAAAGGCAGTGAGAGGCAGGACCGCCCGGCTTTTCCCAGTCCCCAGAGAGGACGGACAGTTTCCCCCTCGTGTGAGGAGCCCGGGGGGGCTCCAGCCGCGGTCCGCGCCGCCGGCAGGGGGCGCCCCGCGCTCGCCCAGCGCCTCAGGCCCCGCTCGGGCCCCGGGCGGGAAACGCCTCCCTGAGGTTTGGGTGTCCACCCACCCACCCAGCCAGCCAGCCAGCCAGCCAGCCATCCGTGCATCTGTACATCCATCCATCCATCCATCCATCCATCCATCCATCCATCCATCCATCCATCCATCCATCCATCCATCCATCCACCCAGCCAGCCAGCCAGCCATCCGTGCATCTGTACATCCATCCATCCACCCAGCCAGCCAGCCAGCCAGCCAGCCATCCATCCGTGCATCTGTACATCCATCCATCCATCCATCCATCCATCCATCCATCCATCCATCCATCCATCCATCCATCCACCCAGCCAGCCAGCCATCCGTGCATCTGTACATCCATCCGTCCATCCATCCATCCATCCATCCATCCATCCATCCATCCACCCAGCCAGCCATCCGTCCATCTGTACATCCATCTATCCATGGGCCTCGTCACCCCTTGCACCCCACAGTAATTGCCGTCTTCCCTCTGTTATGTCTTACCCGCTGTTTTGCACTACCTCAGTCCTCACCATACTGCACTCTGTCTCACATCTCAAAGGGAGGGGCTTGTAGGAGCACAAATTAAGGCACCTATACTATGTTTACAGGTTAAAAGCTATGAACAGAAGTTATTATTTGGAATATAAAAAGTAAGTTTGGGAGAGTTGGAGTGCTTGTAAACAAAACAGTGTATTGCTTGTAGCTAAATAGCATAGCTGACATGACTTTTGAAATTGATATTTTGCTGAAGAAGCAGATTTCTGTACACTAAGTAGAAAATGTTGTCCTTTTTTGATTAAAAGCAGTTTAATAAGCATTAGATGAAAATAGAGATGAAGATGATTATTTCCAAAGACTTGATGACCCCTTGCCCTGTATGTGGTCGCACTTAATAGTTGGTAGATTCCATTATTTAAAAAACAATTTAAAATATTTTTCAAATCCTTTTTACATACTGATCATTGTATGTGAGTCAGAACTGTGTGCTCTCCTGACCTGGGGAGCCTGATTTGACCTGGAGAGCCTCATTAAAAGGCTCTACCCCTTTGGCAAAGGGACAGTCTGGTCGGGCTGAGGCATCAGGATGTAGGGTTTGCACTGTGTGCAGAGCTTCTGGCTCACCAGACCAACAAAATGCACATCAAGCTTGTGGTAGGCAATCCATTCCTTTTCCCTCATACTGCTTTACTAAGATCTGTCAAATCCTGAGTGCTGTAGATAGATAGCTATCATTTCTATAAGCTGTAAGTGGCGGTTGGAGCTAACGTCAGGGAGATAGAGTTGTGCAAATTAGGTCATTAGTCATTGCTTCCCAGAATAATCTGCATTCATCTGATAATTTGGGAAACTTTATTTTAAAAAAAAGTTCTCATTTTTCACAGAGAGTATCCTGATCGTTTCATGGTGTTCTGGTCTAGTTTCTTGGTCTTCAGGAGCTTTGAGGCCCTACCACTGCCTTTCTTTCATATTTCTGGTTTGGTGTGCTTTTTGCCAAGGATGCTAGTTTTGATGTCTTTTATTCACCTTCTCACCCAGAATTGTCAGTGGGGGAATGTTTCTTTTTGTGTTCACACACATTAACCTACTTCTAATGTGTGAGCACAGATTTCTGTCATCTCACTGACTGAGTCAGAGTTTAAATCTGTTCTGGACATTAATTTCTCTTTTCATTTTTTTCTATTAGTGTTTTTTTATTATTATTATTTTCTTTCTGTCTCTGATTGGCCATCCAAGTTTTTCAGTCAGGGATTTTTCCCCTGGCTAGTACTTTAAAATACTTTGCTGGGTCATATAAAAATACTTTTTTATGCTTAGTAGGGCAAGAGGGAAACCATGGTCAGAGCTTAGAAGGAGCACATTCCCTTCAACTATGATTATCTTCATCCTTTTTGAAAAATATCAGTTACATCACTTTGTAGTGGGCGCTTCTGAGAAATAAGCCTGAAGCAGAATTTGAATTATGTATGTGGAATGCCTGCACGAAGACTTGCTCGGGAGGTTAATGTTTCCAAAGTATTTGGAAAACAGAGTATGTGCTATTACATCAAGAAGGGCTGGTTTTAGAGGGATGCCCTGATTTCTACACTAGCACCATCACTGGATTTTTTCTTGTCATGCTAGACTGCTCTATCATATATTGTCAGAATTTTTTGGCCTACTTTCTGTTGCAGCTGTTGATGCTAAAAGTCTATTCAGCATATTAAGTGTGTGTCTGATACATGACTGCTGAGCAAAAAAAAAAAAAGCAGTAGTATGTGTGACCTTGTTGATGGGACTGGTATGTTCTCTTTGCCCTTTGTAGAAAGGAAAATGGTGTTGTCTCCTTGGACTTGAACAGGAAAGGTTAATTTGGAAAGGACATTTGTGTTTCCTCAAGTTGCATGTTATTGTGATCCCCACAAGTAACTGGAGAGGTGTCTCAGTCCAGCAACACTGACTCTTTATCAGGTTGCTTGGTCATGTCAGATCACTGAGACAGAAAACATGTCCTAAAGAACCTAACTGCTAAGGTTATCCCTCTCCCACTGATCTTGGATGAAATTATTCTGATGGATTTATTGGCAATTGGAGCAAACCTCTTGTAATGCAGGGATCTTGGTAAATGCCAATATAGATGAACTTATCAGGTACAGTAAATGTTTATAAATAATGTGTGTCCCAAGAGTGCAGTGGAAAGAGGTTGTGATGTATTTTTGCTTGCATGCATTTTGGCAGAGCAGTGTGATCATACATAAAAGATTAGCTGCTGTAACTCAGATCAGGGAGAGTGCATCCTGCCAGAAAAAACAAACATCAAAACTGTTCTGGGTCATGCAGAATTATTGCACTTGGTATGCTTTCCATTTACTGTCTTGTCTCACAGGAGAGGAACAACTTTGAAAGTGGAAGCTTGTGTCTGGGACTCCAGAATCTCAGAGGACTAGCTCAGTCAATCAAATGCCTTCTGCTTTGCTGGTTTGGCATTTTAAATGTCTTTTGCACCTTAATAAAAGTCTGTTTCAAAAGGGGATTTGATCACTCTGTCCTTCAGAGTGGTAGTTGATGCCTTTAGAACTGTCACCACACTGATGGCAAAAAAATTCTGAAAATAGCATGTTATGGTATTATTAGACCTTTGGGGAGGGGCAGGAGGATGAAGATATTACTTTGCCTCTATTCTCAGAAATCTGGGGCTCCAGTCCTGATGGGGCTCCATCACCTGGAGAGGCTTCAGAGCAGGGGCACAGTGATCTTCACCCTGTGCCTGTGCACATGGGGCTTTCTCCCAGCACTGCATGCTTTATAACCTGTGCTCCTCTTCAGACCCACAGGCCCTGCCCTGACCCCGCAGAAACGGCTGCTGTGCTCTGTTCCATCACTGCACAGCAGCAAGCAACCCCCCCTGGCTTTTGGACTGAGGCAAAGGTGGCCTGATGAGCATAATGTGCTGATGGGAACTGGGCCCAAGACTGTAGTGGTGATATTACACTGTCATGCTTCTACAGACACCTTCTAGTTGTGAGTGCTTTGGCAGGGTTCAAATCTCCATGCTATCCACACACTGCCAGTGGAGCAGATTCCTCAGGGGCTGTTGTGTGAGCAGTGGGCAGTAACAAATCACCACGATGGCTCTGCCCTTCCCTGGGGATCCTGTGCAGTTACTGAGGGTCAGTGTGGCCAGGAGGTGGGTCAGAGATGTGGGACATGCTGCTGGGGGTCAGGGTTTGATTTCAGATCGTGGCTTTCTGACCGGAGCAAGGCTGCCGTGTTCTCGGCTTCTCCAGTCCCCTCCCAGCAGTCACAAAGATGAGCCAAAACATGAACTGAGCCGTGAGAACATGTGCATGCATGAAGAAATGAACTGAAGGCATTAGCACAGGGCTTCCCAACACAAAATCTAAGTGCTTCATACTTGTGCCATTATCTGGGTATGACTGAGCGATTTGGAGAGCACTTACATCACTTGCATGCAGGTGCAATGCCTTGTGGTAAATTTATTATTTCTTTCCTTAAGGGCTTTCATAACCATGCCAGTCACATCACATAACCAAATAACCTGGACAGCCTTATGTTTTTTTTCTGGTGTGCTAGATCTGCTAAAATGCAAATCATTGCCTCAACACAGCAGAAAGGCCAAAAGGGATCATGTGACTTCAGATGCGAGGCAGATAACTTCAGCCCATCCCTTTCTCTGCCTGAGATTCAGGAGGCATGGTGACAAAACAGCTCTTCAACACGGAAACAGCACAGCTGGAGGGCTGCAGCCATGAGCTTTCACATCAGGCTGGACGATGAAAGCAGCGTTTTCCCCTGACTGATTCTGAAGAGCAGCATTCAAGAAATTTCCTCCCGGGAAACTGCATAAATAGGTGGAGAGCAAGTGCATTGCAGCTCCTGAGCTCCAGAGCCCCAGAGAGAATTGGAGCACCTGTTCTGCAGAGCTGCACCCCTCAGGGATTGCTTTCTCTTAAAAAAAAAAGAATCTTCTAAAGGTACTCTTGTACAAAAAATCTCGGTATTGCTGAAGCAGAAAGAAAAAGGTAATATCTTTTGGTGGGGTATATGTGTGTCTATATATATATATATTTAGCTCACTTTTAAAGAGCAAATTGACAAAATGACAGATATATGTGGCATTATTTATGATTTTACCATGGGAAGAATCACCGTGCTTCAAACTATAATGTTTGACCTATACTGAATCAGTTATCTAGAACTTCTGAGTACAGATGAGATCAAATACCTTTGAGACTACTGTATTTCATGTATTTTTTGTTTTAGGAAAAATAATTTTTATTATATTTTAAACCTTGTTCTGATGCTTAACTTAAATTTTATGAAAACCACACTGAAGCATGAATTTAATTTTAAACTGGTTCACATTTCAACACATTTATTTCAAAGATTTGCTTTTTCAGGATGTCATTAAGACCCTGCTCATTAACTGCAGGAAGTATCTGATAGAGCTTTTTGCTTAAATGGTGTTAACTTTTATGCTTCAGTTGGGTTCAGTTTACTAGAACCAAATTTGCTTCAGGATTTTCAGCTTTCCCCTTGTTGCCTAAAGGAATCTCCCCCTAGAGGCGTTTAATATTTCTGGAAAGTGATACGATGGGTTTGCTTGTTCTACAAGGTGAGGAAGAATGTGTATCCCATTTGCCCACTTGTATTTGCTACTCCTCCTCATTAAAAAAAAAAAATCTGCCTGAAGTCTTGCTAAAAAAAAAAAAAAAAAAAAAAAAAAAAAAGAGGCTGCTTGATTTGTTTGTTTATTATCTAAACAACAACAAAAAAAGTCAAAATGTAAGTTATTTATTGATTATAAATAACACAAAGTGGTATTCTCCCACCATGTTTTTCTAAACATTCTCTTTGGGTTTGCCTTCAGAGCTCAGGGTTGCTTGAATTATCTACATGTTCACACCTTTGCTACTCTTGCTTTTATTTCTTTTTGCAGTGCATTTTTTGGCTCAGCAATATGAGTCCACCTTAAAACTTCATCCTATTCTTCATCCTGTTCTCTTTCACATTTTGCTGGCTTTCTGGTATCTTGCTAACATTTGGCCAGCACTCAACCCACCACATGCATCCCATTCCCTATTGATTCCTGGCCCCAACACTGAGGTCCATCAACACGGCCACTTACAGCAACCATTCCATCAGCTCTATATTGAGCTTAGCCTTGCTTCTCTAAGCAGGCTGAAGAAATTATCTGCTAACAAAAAGTCTTTCTCATTTCTCTCTTTCACATATATATAATGACTTAATAGAAATGTTACTTTGTTCCATGGATGTAAAATGATGGAGACCTAATCACATATTGATTTGTCTATGTTTGATGTTCTCATATCAACCCCTTGGCAGATCAAATTTGGTGTTGGTGTCAAAATTACAGCTCCCATGCCATAGCCAGGTTCCCTTTCACTCTGCTAGTTGACTGTGACTGCTTCATCCTATTTTCTGCAGGGTGGGTCTTTTAGCTAATGAGATCTTCAACTCATCTCCAGATTCCCATCCTTGACAACCCCAACAAGAAAGTTTTGGACACCTGTCCTTCTGCAGGTCCTGACCTGAGTGTTGTGATTTAATGTCTGGATTCTCTTCTCTAGGGTACTTTAATCTTTCCAGCTTCATTCCCTCAGCAATGCACAGAAGTAAATCCCTCACAAAAGCGTGTTATGGCATTTCTACATTCTCTGCAGTCCTAGTTTCCAAAGGAAAACAATTCTAAAGGAAATCTGTGAGTCATAATAAAATAAAAAAAAATGTATAGCAAGATGGCATCAGTGGAAAGCATCTGTCTTTAGAAGCATCCATCCATCTGATCTTTATGCAGAAAACTAGAAAACTGTCTCTATCTCATCACCTGTCCATGTACATGTACCTTCTAAGGCATGTTATGGGAGGAGATCATAGCTACCTGTTCACAAAACTGATTGAGAGAAGGGGTGAGTAGCGAAAGGAGACACATTGCTGGAGAGAGCTGTTGAAACAGCTTCTAGGGGAAGTAGGATGATTATGGAAAACCCATCCTAACAAAAATAAAAGGAGGAGCCTTTCATTTTTGTTTATTAGAAGTAAGAAACAAATGGAAAGACAGAGGAGTAAGAACTTATATCCTGGTGGCTCTTATTCATATAGCTCCCATATCCTCAGGTTTAACTTGGTTTACACTTGTCTGCCAGTAGCACAGCTCAAACAATTTTAAAAGATAAGGTGTGCTTTGAAGGATGGCTCTCTGTTCAAAGACCTTGTCATCTGATTTCATTAAAAGTCAGCTATAAATCTTCAGAGGATTTCCATTTTCCTTGAGGCTGAGGCAGCCTGGTCTTTATGTGACTGACAGACTGGAGACATGATTGATTTGGGGCAGCACCTATTGCATCCAGACCAAATGATGCTGAGCCGTATTCTCTGTAAATCAGGCTCTCAAAAGTTCAGGTTCTCAACCCCAGATTTCAGAGCACTTGCTGTGTGTAACCTTCAGCGACTCCTGTCCAGGAAAGAGCAGCATGTGCCACTCTGACTTAGCTTTGTGCATGTCCATTGGCATGATTGCAAAGACATTTTATTTTGTTTCAGTGGATGGGTTGTGCTTTCAGTGCCTATCACAAAACTGGCTTTTTTGCTAAACTGAGAGAAATCTAGCAATTTTTTTGAAGTTAAAAGTGGGGCAGATTACTGACTTGTAGAAATTGAATGCCTGCTTTTGAGTCAACATGACAGATTCTCTCATAAAGGTAAATCAGTGGTATAATATCCAGAATATTAACACAGCATTATATTTCAAATTCTCATCAAGCTACCTTGTGTCTCTTGCAATACCTTGGTGAAAGCCCAGGTTTCCATTTCACCAGCCAACATTTGGGGGGAATTTTGTAATGGCAAATAATTCTTCACCAGATACTGCTACACTGTGTAGTGAGTAACTCACAGAAATTACTCTCCTGGCCTGGAGTCTGAGCATACAGGTTGGCAGTGAGGATGGCTCCATGGCCACTTGAGAAGTTGTCATGAAAAGGTAGTTGAATGTTCTCTCTGTCCATTTTAGAATGCAGATATTTGTGACTGAAGGTGATGATTATTCCCCTGGACTAGCTCTTTATGGTCAGATTTGGCCTTTTTTGGAGGTTTAATGATAGGATATATCTACACAAGTTTTCCTCCAAGCTCTGAGTGCATGTGTGAGTCTTCAGTTGCTGCTGTAACAATAACTTTTCTGTCCCTAAGCCTCTATCTTTTAATTTCTTTGCTCAAGGAGGTTCGAGAAGTCCATGAGTTTAGAGGTATGTGGAGACGCTTGGCAATGACTGGGAGGAAAGCTGAAGTCACTGAAAGCAGGGTGTGATCACAATTCAGCTGCCCGTTTCTTGGGTCAGCCCATTGTTTGCTGTGGTTTGGAGGGAGCCCAGAGAGGTGTGATGGTTCTGTTTGGGGCTCCCATTGCCCACTTGCTGGGCACAGGCTGACCTGCCCTTTAATCAAGAGTCTTGCTGCAGTAGAAATAGATTGTTAGATCTATTTTGCCCTTAGTGCCAGTCTTCAGATCACAATTCAAGTAATGGCTGTTTGGTTGAGATGGAGTAATGAAGGCTTGAGATTCTCCTAAGAGGGAAAATGAAGAGATGGTGATGAGGAGAGCAAGAATTGTTTGGAGAAAAGACAAATTTGAGCTATTAGCAATATCAATGCTGTATTTGATGCTGCCAAAACCATTGATTGGCTAAAATTAATGTAAGATAACTCCTTCATGATAACTGCTTCAGAGGGAAGTAAAGCAGTCCATTATGGGGAAAAAAATCTTAAAATCCTTGTTTCCTGAAATAATTACTGACTCATAAGGAGTCAGACCCAGCTCAAGTTCCACAAAACAAGGATCCTTGTTTTGTGGGACCCTGAAATAAAGCCCTAGAACTAGAGAGTTGTGTTATATTAACATGACAGGATAGGATATAATATATAATAATAAATGTCGAAATCTGTACATACAGACCCACAACTATAAGTGTCTTCTAATTATTGAACTTGAAAATAACCTAGTTATGCATTCATGGGATTTTTTTTCTTTTGCATCCTTCATTTATTTTGATTTCTGCTAGTAAAGCCAAAGGAAAATAGTAGCTAAGCATTCATTTTATGCTGATGAATTTCTTATTTGTTTTAAAACTCAAGTTAAAAGAAAAGGAATGTCAATGAAACAAAACAACAGATAAAATAATTTAGATGTCAGATGTATCCCTGGAGACAGAGAGAGAGAGGTCCGCATGATCATGTAAGAAATCTTTAGCTAAAACAAAGTTCAGTATCTAAGATCATCAGTGAATTTTTTGTTGCTTAGAAATGGATCCATTTTGTATCTCAGAGGAATTGTATTCATTTGAATTTGTTGATTAGAGGGTGTATTGCATTAGCAAATGATACTATTTAGTGAAGAGCCGAGTAAGTGCTAGGAGAAAAACCCAAAAGACTTCACTTCAAAATGTATTTTGTTCATCAACAAAATCTTTTCCTTGGACTTCTTTCTTTTTTTCCAGTAGAAATGCAACAGAAAATTGGATGTTTTATTTAAATGAAATATGATAATGAAGTGATTTGTTATGGTACTCTCTGTCCTGGTAAATCTGGTGGTGGTGATACTGAGCAATAAAGTGACAAATGGGGTGGTAAGGCAACTTTTCAAATCAAAGTAGTATTAGGAGGATTGAGGGTTGTGGTTTTTTTAGTAGTAGTATCACATGTAATTTAAAATCTTTAAAATTCTGCAGTCCCAATTTTCATAAGAATGAAGAGTAATGTTTCTCCACACTCCCTTGTCCCTAGTAGTAAGGCTTTAAAAAGCTATTCTTCATATAAGAAATCACTGCTGCACATTAACATTAAGCTAACATGTAAGAGTAAGTTGTATTAGTTACTAAGTTAATTTCTCTTGAGTAAGTTGGTAGTAATCAGATGTGGGGAAAAAAAGCCCTAGTGTGGTCCAGTTTAGGGAGGATGTGCTGTACAATAATTTGTTATGTGTTGAAGGTACTTCAGATTCGGTGTTGTCAAGCACCATTTATTTCCTCCCAATCTCATCCCTGTTAGGAGCACTAGGAAGAGCCCAGGAGCCCAAAGAAGTACAACCCTCATCACTGAAGGAAGAACACAGGAAATGTGTGTAATGCTAACAGCTGAGAGAAACATGCTTCCTATCAGCAGCAATTAAAACGGATGGGCAGCAGCATTGGAACCATGGGGTGCAGCAGTTCTGTAGCTGACAGAAGGTCAGAGAATGGTGAGTGTTGCATTTGTCTTCAGGGCAAGTTGTTGTTCTCTCTCTAACACCAGAAGAGGATTGCAAGGTAATGTTTCCCACTCCCCCCTCCTTCTCACCCCCCAGTCCTGTTGTCAAAATACTTGTTCAGGGAAAATTATTTTTTAATTATTTTCTTTATAAGACTGTGCATAGCTTTTAGACGCTGGCTGAGGTCAGGAAGCAGCTTTAGATCACCTTGAACATTGATGGATTGGGTTGTAAAAGATTCACAGCATCTGGGACAGAAGCTAAATTTCAGAGGTGTCTGCTTGCTCTGTCAGTGGCAAAGCTGAAGGGGTAAGGTATTGAGTGGGACCTTTTATGGCTTTTCACACCACAGGATTCCTGGGCAAAACGCCCCAATTTCCCTGCTGTTGTGTGACCCCAATTATGAAACAAGTGTAATAAAGCAGAGCTATTACAATTACTTCAAAATCAGTTTTCTGGCCTACTAAGTGCCTGGCCTGACATTCTCCCTGACAATTACTGAGGCTGTCAGCTGAAAGTCTCCTCAGGACCTGGTTAAATGTTCAGTTAAACTAATGGATCATCACCCTCCTTTTGATCATACCCCACCTTGGTATGAACTCTTTGCACGGGCAGGTGGGTTCCAGGATTCATTCAGACCTTTGTTCAGACCTTTCGTGTTCTCTTTCAAGATTTTTCATGAAAGCACAATTTATTGATCAGCAGAGAGCCATATTACATGGTATTGTGCATAGTCTTAGGACATTATAATGCTGAACAGCCATGGTTGTAAAGGAAGGCTCTTTTTGGCTACCAAGCCAGAGCACAAGTCACAGGAAGCTGGTGACTAAGAAGCAGGAGCACTTAGTCATGGATACAGGAATCCCAGTGACTGGTTTGAGAGCTTTGTGTATGCTACTACACAGCAGCGTCAGTGCTGTATCACAGCAGTGAAAGTAAAGTGGAATCATCTGGAGTCCCAGACCTACCTGTAACTGGGAGGCTGCTGTTCCTCTTTGGGTTTGCATGCTATGCCTACATGTGCTTGCAAGCCTTTGGGGATGTGCTACTTGAGATATTTCTGAGTGTATAAAAACTTGGAGTGGGCATGAGGAGCTGTAAACTTTCTTGATCAACAACCATCAACACACATTGACGTGGGGCTTAGGATTTTGTGTGCTTACTGGACTGTGTTTTGTCTTCTGGAATTGCTGGGTGTTTTCCCTTCTGCTCTTCAACAGTAGTCAAGTGATGCTGAACCATCATTCTATCTGCAGCCTGAGGCTGTACATTTCTCTAATGCATTAATAACATGAATTTAACAGACACTTGGTGTAGAGACCTTCTGGAACTGATAACAATTTCTTTTAGAGATGCAGTTTAGCCTAGTGTGAAAATCATGTTCTGATTCAGTCCTGAGAATAACAGTGCTGTAATAAGTACAATTTTTAAAAAAAAGTAAGACAGGAAACATTCTGTTAGATTTGCTACATTAACCACAGTGATTGATACGTATCTGTCTTATGTGATAGCAATGGAACTGTGCCATGTTAAGTGCTCAGGACCATTAAGCAACCCAGGGGGCTTTAATGGGAAGTTTAATGGCTCTGATGCTGGAAATCCGTTTCTGTGCTGGTGATTGTGCTTTGCCCCTTAGGTACTCTTCTAAACAGAAATGTTGTGATAGCCTGGCTGTAATGTCTCAGGCTTTCAAGTCTGTAGTGGTGAGGACTTCCAGAAAGGACAGAAAATAAGAGAAATCTCGGAGTTTTTGTAGGGTTTGAAGGATGCTCTTAGTCATATAAGGTCCACTTTTCCTTCAGGCAGAAGGATTTTCTAGGATGGAAGCAATATCTACAGAATGGGAGCCTTTCTGGATTTTGATCTTGCCTAGACTTGAAAATTTTACCACTTTAACTATACTGTATACTCATTAATGGTAAAATAAGAAAACAACATATTGTTATGGCATCTGTAAGCATTTTAATGAAAATGTTTCCTTAATGTTATACTCTATTAATAGAACCACTTTCCCATTAATATTTGTCCTTACCTGCAAAACTATTGGTAAGAAAAAAAAATAATTCTCACTCAGGTTCCACTCATCCTAGTATAAAAATTCCTGGTATTTATGATCAGTTGCAATAACTGACTTGTGTAAACTGTTGTCCCTGTAGTACCAAGCTTTTCTTTACTGTTCTGCAGTGCAGGACAGTGCCCACCCCAGGACCTCTTTCTGTCACCAGATGTTTCTCTGCTTAATAAATTTCATCTGAGCAGTTAAAGGAATGTGATCTCTTTGTGGTATGAATGAGGCCTAAAGGCAGCAGGCTCTTTCCTCCAGGCTGCAGTCTTGATGATTTGTCCTTTAGTGAAGTTTCCAGCAGTTTTCCAGACTGAGACCATGGTAGACACAACTTAAAATGCTGAGTGGAATGCATATTCAACACATAGTCTAATATGGTCTTCTGGCATGTTCCATTGACTTTTTGGGGTGAGTGTTCTTTTGCTAACCAAGCTAGCTAAAACTATTCCTCTTAACCTTTTAGCTTGTCTATTTAAGCAACATATTCTATCCTTCAATGCCATTTGTTAAATTTTAATCCTAGGATTTGAATTTTGCTGGCTTGCTGATGCAGCTCTGCAGGTAAAAACTTTCTGGTAGAAGAGGGTGTTGTAAATACTGTTATTATATGGTGGTTCATGTCACAGTTGCAAAATCACAGCTTTTTACTGCAGCTTGATAAAGAAATACATTGTTGATAGGCCAAACTGTTCTTCCTTTCTTCACCTTCCCAAAACCCATATAGTGCCCATCAGCTGAACATGACTGACTTCTTACCTGGGTACTGTCTTCAAGACAATTGAATGGAGAAGGTTACTAACTACTGAGCAAGTCAGCTGGCTTGGGATCTGTGTCAGAAGACAAAAATAGTAAAGGCATCATGTATTTTTTTCAGTGTTTCATCTTATTGTTGACTGTGCACAATGGACTGAATTTGTCATCTGATTGCAAAATTCTGCAAAGTGACATGCATATTTTCCTTGTAGATTACCCTGCATTCAAGTGTACTCCACTGCTTTCTGTTTTGACAGTCATTAGAGCTGCAATCCTCATCCAGAAGTGGTACCGCTTCACCATGGCCCGGCTGGAGATGAGGCGCCGCTATTCTCTCAGTATCTTTCAGTCAATCGAATATGCTGATGAGCAGGATCAACTACAGGTTTGTGATCTTCCATCCTTCCTATACAAGTAGTTATGTTATCCCCAGGAAAGTGGTTGCACAAACAGAATGGGTGTGTGGTGATTTCTTCTGCAAAGTTGGGTCTTGATTAATAAAATTTCCCTGCCTGACACATGAACTAAGTTGTGTGTATTCATACACAGACATACAGGTGAGTGTAACTACATAGGTATCAGGGCACCATTCTGCCCATACAGCATATCTAGGGTATAGGTTCCTGTATAGCAGCTCTGTTAGCCAGGGATTGCAGGTCATTTACAGATCACTGTGGGTGATCTTAACTGTCTGTGTGGCAATATATGTGCAACAGAGATATCAGTGTTTCAGCATGTCAGCTCAGGCTTCCTTTAGGGTCAGTATAGGAAATCTCGAACTTAAAGGCCTTTGTGTTCATCCTAGCATCTGTGTCTAAAGTCAGTTCACTGCATTGTAGCAATTGTTTCTATTTCTATTGACTATGAAGGAAGTCTAGGAAAATACTCAGGGTGGTGGGCAAGATGAATTACATCCAGAAACATCAGCAGCTCTGAAACACCCCTGAAACATTTTATGTATTAATGAAGTGTCAGCTGTGAAAGGGAGATATTTTTGTAGTAGGACACAAATTGTGTCATTATTGCATGTTGATACTATGGGAATATACAGTAGTGACTTATATCCTCCTAAATGGGAAATTGCAAGTAATTGAGGAAGAAAGATGTTAATGTTTGTTGGATCACCTAAACTGATCAGTGTGTTTGTTCTTTTCTTTTTCATACTCAGCTATCCAACTTTTTTACATTCATGCTGGATCATTGTAATCATCCTGATTCAGGTAACAATAAAAATAAAAGTAACGTGGAGATTGTGCTGGAAAAGCTTGGTGTGAGGAAAGTTAATTTTCAATGTGATATTTACAGCCTATGGCATGTGCTGAGGTTTGATATCCTCAAATACTATAATATGAATTTGATCATCTAAGTGTTGACACTGCTCACTATCTACTTAGTGAGTCAGAGCAGTCAGTAAGTCAGAACAGGTGTCTGTTGTCCTTATGAGAATATTCAGAGGTGCTCAGAGTGCTTTCTTGTATGTTACTGCCCTTTCTACAGAATCCAATTTTCACAGATTTTTATGCATGTTTTCTTAAACTATGAGATGTGATTATTCAGAAGGATTATGTTCAGTTGGTTTAAGGCAGGTGTAATCAAAGAAGTTGCTCTTTCTCCCCCACCACCTACCACCTCTGGCAGTTCTGGACCACTTTTTAATTTAATTTGTTCTAGATTTCACTGCAACATGTATCAGTATGAGAATGATAGAAAAGGAAATAAATTTGAACTGCTGGAGATAAATCTTTAGAAACCATCTCAATTAAGCTTCAGTTATTCAAGGAATAACCTTTAATTTTTGAAGTATTTTGGGATCCTTGGACATAAGTTGCTTTTGAGGTCAAGCTCAACAGAAGGACAGACAGAAAGTGATTCTTAAGTCCAGAAAACAAACATGACTTCCCTGAACAAATTCAGGATAGATCTAATCCCAGCAGAGTTAAAAATGAGGCTGTCCCCTTCTTATTGCATTACAAGAGAATGCCTTTTCTCTTTCATCTGCTCTAGCCACGGGTTATTTCAATTAAAATTTGCACAAGATACTTTGATAGCAGGATAAAACCACCATCCAAACCTTAAGTGGTTCAGTGTTCTAATGACAATCGGTAGAAATTGCAATTTTTCTCTCTTAAATACTTTAGAGTGCCTAATGCTCTCTGTGCTCTGCAGAAAAATAAATTACATTTGAGCCTTGCTCCGAACTCAAGGCAGATGATACAATAGTCCTCCCTTTGATTTTTTTCTTCCCATTAATGCCATATTCTGTGAAAACAGTCTGCTGTAGTCATTTAACTTCCTGGGAAGGAATTGGCAAACTCAAAGAAAATCAGATACTGCTCACTTCATCTACTTCTTCATGCTGATGGTGCACTTCTGTTCAGCTTTTCCACCTGAATGGGAAAGAAAACTGTAGTGCTAGGTCCAAGATTTGGCAAAATATTTTTAATCTCTATTTTTATTATACTATTAAAATGGAAATTTACAGCTGCTTTTTGTAGATATGATTTATCCACCTTTATTAATTGTGTTTGCTGACAGAAAGAATAAAGGTAAGGTGTTTCAAGTGACCTGCTAGGGCTCAGGACATTGCAGAGCACCCTGCTACATGCATAGGGTGTTCATGTGCAGGTGGAGATCCAGGCCAGGTGGAGAGATGTGGTGTGTACAGGTGAGGAGATGGAGGGTCCTGTGGGCTGCCTCTCATCACCACTGCACAAGTGACCTGTTTCTTGGTCTTGTAGATACTGGGAATTGCAGATGTGGTTAAGGCTGAAACACATGATGAAGTGTAATGGTTTATTGTTAAGCATCTCTTTGTCTTCCTGGCTTAAATCTTCCATCTTTCAGGACTGACATTGTTAAGACTTGATAACTGCATCAAAGGCTTTATTTTTGTCTTGGTTTGTTCCCCTTTTCTAACACCATGTGTTATAGATGCCAGAACCCTAAACAAAACAGAAAAATTCTGTATGTTTAATAAAAAGGCTGCCTATGCAAAGGAGCTGATTTTTTTTTTTTTTTTTTTTTTTTTTTTTTTTTTTTTTTTTTTTTTTTGAGGAATTGCATATCAAATGTGTATTGTGTGGGTTGTGCTTTAAGGTCTTGATTGCTTTCCCCTGGAAGTGACCTTTGCAGCACTCATGCTAGCCCCACTGATGTAAGTAAAATCAGTGCTGAATAAAGGGATTCTTAAAAAACTGCTTCCACTTCTGCTGAATCACCACCTTAAGATGTGAACCACAGTGAATGTAAACATAACAACCAGAGACTTCAAATTGACTTTGCCTTTTGTCAAGCATTTTCTAAAACCTGCAATTCTCTGGCTTTTTCCTTTTTTTCATCAGTATGTGCTCACTTAAATTAGAATGAAAGCATATGGTTCAAAAGCTGTCTCCAAGAAGACAGTAGATGATATTCTTACCAAAGGATAGGTTGACTGTTCTCCGTAGTATGTGATGAGAAAGTTACCTGAAAATTTTGTGATCCATGGTTTTCCTTACATTATAAACTATTCAGCTTCCACCATTAATCTTGTTACTTTCCTCTTTTAAATGTTTTTTTTCAGACGGTTTTTCAAAGGAAGAAAGCAGCTGCCATCTCATTAACACAGTAGTGCTTTTGATGTGATTGTTTATCTGTTGCACCCTAAAGCTTTTTTCATCCTCTCATTCTTAAGATGTCAGTGTAGTTTTTGAATGAGATATTACCTAGCTGAGTGTCTTGTTCTGCTTCTTATTAAAGGCTATTTTGCAAGGGTTTGTGGAAAATAAGAATAAAGCCCTTTTCTACCTTATACTTTTCTCCCTCATTTCCTGAAAAAATCTTCCTACCTTCTCAGCTTTCAATGGAAGTTTCTGTGGTCAGAGAAAGCTGGAAACTGCTTTTCCAGCAGAAGATGACCCATTTACTCACTCTTTTATGGGCACATTGAGGGTGAGAAGACTGCAGACACATCCTGAGAAAAATGGTGGGACTAGGAATCTAAACCTGTTCCTCTCAAGGTCACCAGGGCACCTCCTGAAGCCTTCCTTCAAAGAGGAACAAAAAAAAAGTGTTGTTTTCTGCAGTTGCACTCCCCATGATGCCTCTCTTACAGCTTTAACACCCTTCCAAGATGTTTTGCACAGAGTGATTCTGGCAGTGGGGAATAAGTTATAGCTGCTTGCAGTTTGTAGCACCAGGAATGGTGTGAAGGAAGAAATGTTTGAAGCATTTTAGAAACCTCCTTCCTCTTTGTAGGCTCGGTGTCTGTTTGGCTTTGACCTGAGGGCTGTGGATCAGTATCTGGTTTATGTAAGAGCACTTCTGAGGAGTCAGAGGTGTTCTCAAGTACCCTAGAGGTGAGGCTGAAGGCACACAGATGGTGGCAGAACAGAGAAGTGATTTCAGAGCTGCAGAAGTAGCTGATTCCCAATTACTTCAATAGTCAGTACGTCCTTGGCAGTGGCAGCTTTGACTTGCCTTGAAAAACTCCCAAGGCAAAGTGATCTAGGAAGGAGAATCAGGTCTTTGGTCTTTTTGTGGCCAAATTGACTCCACTTATCTCTGGGTGCTTGTGTTTAACATGGAATATGGCAGTAGGGTAGTTGTTTGGTTTTTGTTAATAATGAAGGCTCAACTCCTGGAGCCTGGGCTTGACGCCTGGTGTCAGAGTACAAAGCAGGTCATTGCCTGTGCTACTCTAGTCAGTGAAGAGATGCAGATGCTGGCAGAGGATGTTTCATTCTGTCTTGACACGTGTGCCTGAACCAAGACTTTTCATCCTTTTTTTTCAGTATGTACTGAAAGAGTCTTGACAGCTTCGACTAGAACAGCAAAATTGGAGGGGTGCTGAATCCTTCAGAATCATTCCTGCATGGGGCATGTGGTGAGCTGGGGTACTTACTGGACAGTGTGGTGATTCCCCAGGCTGCATTAGGTCATCTATTACTGACTGTTCAGAGATGGAACAGTCATGCTGTGCAGGAAGAATTCTTAAAATCCAGCTGAAAGACAGCCTGAGGAGCTGTAAGCACACTTTAACGGTAATGACCATGACTGACTTTTGACAACTCAACCAAAGTGGAAAACGGGGTGTACTTTGCAGAGATATGCCCTACAGGGAAGGATTGGGTTTCCTGGCCTGAACATGTGCCAAAATGGAAGTGAGTCTGTGAGGAAGGCAAGTTCATGTCCAGAGGTAAAGTGATGTATGGATGGCCTACTGTGTGCTGGAAGGGAAGGTGGGAGTAGGAGCAAGCATGGGCAAGTGTCTACCTGGCTTGAAATGCTGAGAAGATTGCTGACTCTGGAGTCAAGTCAGGTGAGGACAGGTTAGAACAGGCAAGAAAGGAGGGTGGTTTGAGGAGTTGGTTCTGCAGTTGCCCACTTGGGAAGTAGAGTGCAGAGGGAGATACTGTCCAGAGGCCACCTGCTGAGCTGGAGCAGGAATTGGTGCAAATGTGCTTGGCTGATCACTATGTGAGAATCAGCAATTGCAGTCCATGGTGACATTCTGGTGTCCAGCCAGACAAAGCTGTAACTGTGGTGGAAGACTACAAATCAAACTGCACTTGGTGAAAACAGTGAACCCTGAGCACCTTGCTGTTACTTGATGCCTTAATCCATTTAAATGGCTGAGTATAACGTTGCATTAGCACTGAATGTGCTAATCAGCTCGCAGCTGAAGTGCTGATAGTAAAAGGGGACTTTTTAAAATTCAGATTACTTTTTTATCTATTTATTTCATTAATATGGATTTTATCCAGTTGCGAGACAAGTTGGCCTTTATGAACCTCATAATTTATGAGGCCACATGCTGGTTTTGGCTACTGTGAGTTTTGAAGTCACAGCTACAGGTCAGCTGTAAATCAGCAATAAATAATACAGCTACACAGCTGTAAATAATACATTTTTCTTTGCAGTTGCAGGAAATCAGGGTTACAGAAAACTTAACTGTAGCGCAGCAAAAAGTGTTTACAACAATCATCTCCCAAGAGCAACTCTGCAACAGCATCTGCTAGAACACTTTCATTTAGGGCCTGGTTCTCTTTTGGAATAATATACGACCAAGACAATCTGCAAAAAGAAAACACTGAAATCTGCTGATCAGTCACTTACGTTTCAAATATTGGATTGAAGCAATTAGCAGTGCTCCTGCTTTCTCCATGTTCCAGGAAAATTAGAAGCTATGCTCTACTTTCACCACTCTGTTTTTGTTTACTTTATTTCATCTAGTAGTTTTCTGGCAGTGACCCAAAAGCTGGCATTGTTTTCTGGCTGTATCAGAAAGGAGTGATTTGCAGTCATTTGAATAAATGGAATTTTGTTGGTCATTAAATGATCAGCCATTACATTTGTGTCTCTTTGCATCTGGGGGAAGGAGAAGGAAATTTGTACCAGGTAATGGTTGTCGTTACCTGCAAGCAGAGTGCTCCACAACTTCAGTGCAAAAGGTTTTGCACTCTGATCACAGCTACCAGCATCTGGCAAAGAGATTTTGCCTGGTTTTAACTTTGTTTTGGTCTTTTTTTTCCTTGTAGTGGTTGATTAGTTGGTTGGTTTTAGTATTGTGAAACAATCTGGAGAGACCTGGAGTTTTTCCACTTTAGGAGGCAGGAGTCAGCCACTGTAGTACTGCAGCAATTGAAACAGTTACATTCAACCAGTTTTGGCCACACTGTTACAGCTCTATGGGGGACTGGTGGAGTTTCTACATTTTTGTTTTCCTTCTATCTTGTTCCAGTTTCTGAAATTTTCACCAGCCCTAGTGCTCCTCAGGTGGTGGATGAAGACTTATGTTTAAAAGAATTTGAGAAGAAGATTGATGTTCCAGACTCCTATTATGGACCACGACTCTCCTTCCCCCTTACTGTTGAAGATGCCAATGCTCTCCTTCATGCTTTCAGGAATGAACAGGTAATTTGCAACTAGCTTGTTTTCTTTTTTTAACTTATTTGACATCTGTCAAGTTGTAGTTCCACAATCCAATGTAAGGCTAAACTGGTGCCCAAAGAGATATTTCACCCTTCTTTTACATCTCATTACTTTTTCCTGCTAGTCCAGTGTGATCATAAATGTGCAGGGTAAGCTGCCTTGGGAAATTGATCTGGCAATAAGCTAACACAGTAAAATCAAAAGCAGACAGTTCTCAGACAGATGAGTTCCCATATTTGGTTCACTACTTTGCTGCATGACCACCAGGCTCGGCACTGGAAAGGAGGCAGGGACTAATGAAATGAAATGGGAGTCCTTAGCAGCTGCAAGGCAGGGGTTCTCAGTGAGAGTGCAGGACTGGGCAAGGTGTACTAAGCTAAAATGGAAACTAATTATCATATTTTTATGGGTTAAAGGTGTTCATTGTTTGGTCCTCTGTCTTTTCTCCCCCACCTCATTCTTTTAGAGGATTTAAGGTGTAAAGGGTTAAACACCTCATTGCAGGGTGCAAGACTCCACCATAACACTGGAGTGACTATAAAGCATTGCTAATGTAGCAGAACAGAGTGATGGCACAAATCTCTGAATCTCAGGCTGCAGCTTCCAAGGCACTGATGAGGCTGTTCCTCATTCTCGATATTCCTGAGCAAGCCCTTTTGTTGCCCACAAGATGAGGGTGGAGCAAGGAGGCATTAAATGGCACAGCTTTGTTTGAACTTGTAATTATTTGTGCTTAACAATATACTGTATAAAAGGGGCAAGGGTCAACATGCTTTTTAATTTACTAAATAAGAATATTTTTCTCCAGTAAATTTCTGTGGAGGCTGATTGTAAAAGTACCAAATATAAAGCGCATGATAAATGAGCCAACCCAGACTTCACCTTACTGTCCACTCTCCTTTCATTTACTATGGCTGGCATTTTATTAAGGAAATGGTTGTATGTAATTGGCCCTTTTGTTTGCTTAAAAGCATGAATCTTGAAAAGTCATTCTGTAGCTCATCTTTCTCCTCTAGCAAAATTCCTCAGATCTCTGTTGGAATTAAAAGCTTTAAAAATCACCTACTGACAAAATTTGTATAAAAGACATTAGGAGAGAAGACCAGAAGATTCAATGTTGCATTGTTATAACTTCTTCACTGTGAACAGGAAGATAACCCTTACCAAGGCAGCCCTTACTGGATTTTTCTTGTCACTGTTTTTGCAATTTGCTGAAATATCATTTATGGCCTTTGGGGTTGTTGTTTAGCTGGGGGTTTTTGGGCCTTTTTTTTTTTTAATTTTTTTTTTTTACTTGTGTTTTGGAGGTTGTGGGATCTTGTTCTTGTTGTTTTTTTTTTACTCACACCTAGAATGATATCCTTTTTATTATTTTTCCCAGTTAATTTCAACAGATGGCCTTATGCAATGATTCTGAGTGCTGTATCTTATCTCTTCTGAAAAATGGGAAGAGTAGAAACAGTACAGTATAAAAAAAGTGGGAAAATCTGTAAAACAAGTTCAGTAAGGGCTCCATGTCCATTCACTGGGAAGCAAATGCAAAGCTATAAACACTCCTAATTCCCAGCACTAGGCCATACAGCCTGTACTCATGTCTGGAGGTCTGCACTATACATAACCTTGGCAGTACATATCCGATATTAATAAAACAGACAGACCTACTGCTAATTTAAAGAAATCTTCCTTTTTTACCTGCTTTTTCTTCTCACAGCTGCTTCATGCCCGCTATGTACTGCAGCTGCTAAGTGAAACTAGGAGGGTTCTCAAGGAGATGCCAAATATCACCCATCTTTCAACTTCCTACTCCAAGGACATAACTGTCTGTGGTAAGGTGCCAGAGAAGATAACTGCTTTGGGCTATGGGTTGATATTCTAAGTGGTTAGAGAATTATACTGACATTTTCAAATTTTGCCATTAGAAGAAACTTCTCAGTGCCCTTTAAAAAATTATATATATTTTAAAATTTATTTTTCCCCACAAATGCATAAATTGGAGCAAACAAACAAACAAAAAATAAAGTCCCTGAGTCATAGTAAGTATATTTTAAGAAATTCCCTTACCTCCTCTTTCCTGTTCTTGTTTAACATTTGTGAATGAGTCAGTATTAATTCAGCTAACACTACAGTGCAGCTTAAATACTCCTGCACTTCCACCTCTAAAATGCCACCAAGTATTTTGATTACTGGCTGTAAGTCTCACCTCTTTCTCCTCTCACTGAGAAAAAGACCTTACTCAGTAATGATTTTAATGATTTTAATCATAATTTACTCCATAATGATTTTAATGAGGGTTTATTATGGATGGCAAAAAAGACCTTTCATTGACAGCACGATTATCTAGAATAAATTGAAATTATAATAACTCCTCATTTCTAGGGAGACCCAAGAGGATGGATAAGTCTTTATACAACCAACAAATTAGTCTCATGGAATGATGTGTCACACAGTAAAGAACTAAGAGCTCTTTGCCCATCTATTTTGTTACACTTTTGTAAATTATGGATAATGGGATGCAGTATCCTGACTTGACACAGAAAGCAGTAGCTGCAAAACAGAACAATAATGGTGACATAACTCTTGACATCTATCAGTGTGTGCTGTGTGTAATGGTAAAGTGGTACAAGGGAGGTACTGTGAGACAAGATAAACAAATAGTGTTTTTTAAGATGTGGTTATGGACCTACTTTGCTTGCCAGGAAAGGGTTTGTTTAAATGAGGTTTTGTATAAACAAAAACTCATTAACCAAGCCAATAAGACCCCTTTCTAAACCAAGGAAACACAGATTCATGCTTGTTCACAACACAACATTTTCTCATTAAATAAACATTCCTCTTCATATTTGTATTGCATTTGCACTATGTAAGCAGCATCAAAAGGGATCCCTCTCTTGTACTGAAACTAAAAGCTTTTGTTACCAGGAAGAGCCTCTGCAGAAGACTGATAACCCATTTTTAAGTATATTCAGTCCAAAATTTTGATTTCCTTAAGGTATCACTCTCCATTCCTTAGAATTTCAAATTAATAATGCAGATTAAATATATACCTGAAATGTTTACACCCACATATATGATAAATATCTATCATAGCTTGAAAGATCCCTTAGAACAAATTTGTCAGGGTCATAATTAATCAAAAGTTGCACAGAAAACATACATACATAAAATTGTTACTTCTCTTTTCCTAATCATTGGTGGTAAAAGCAAATTATCACAGGTTTTGAAACTTCTGCAGCTTTATGGTAGTGGTGAGCCAGACATGAGAAGGCTGGCTCTGTGAGCATGAAATGCACTCAGGTTCTCAGGGAATCTGTGCTGCAGTGATGCTTTGTGTTGGGGTGAAATCCTCCTGCCTGTTCCAAACAAACCTCTCAAAAAGGGCCCAGTCTGTCATCCCTGTGGCCTTAGCATTGAGGCACACAGGTGTGGACAGTTCTTGATACTCTCCATCACTTCCTGTTGCCAGTAATCAAACCCTGTCCCTCTTCAGTTGTGCAGTAGAAAAAGGGCTACTTTGGTAAATTTAAGCCCATTAGCATGTAGAAGTCTATTATATTTCAAAATGTCTTTTAGTGCCATTTTCTGGGTTTATATACATAAGGAAAACATGAGGAAAAACTTGCTAGGTCCAACTAATTCTAGTTTTATAATTTCAGTTTCTTCCTCCTCTGTTAGAAAATGTTAAAAAAAATAATGTTTTTCTTTCTTCTAGGAGATTTGCATGGAAACCTGGATGATCTTTTGCTGATATTCTATAAGGTAAGTAGGTACTCTGTGATGTAGCATTTTCACTTTATGAATTTTTATTAAGAACAAATATTTATGTGTGACAGATTTATCACCTTAAGAACTGCTCATATGGTGTGCATACACCACACACACAAATCCTGGAACAATTTGGTGTCTTCATCAGAGCTTTTCCTTCTTCATAGCCTCCTGTTCACTGTGAAGGAGATAGAGGAGATGATTATTTTTCTGTATGCTGAACTGCAGCATGAGCCAAAACTTAAGAGGACTCCTTGCAAAGTCTCCAAAGTTCTGACACTGTTTTAAGTTCCATATTGACTGAAGTCTGCTAAAATCGGGAGCTAAATGAGTTCCTGATGTAACACTACACCATGGATACTTTTGACACTCAAAAAAAAAAACAAAGCAGAAGCTTTCATTTATGCCTTCCACTGATACTGCAGGTTCTTTGGTTTGCTTTTGGGTTGGTTTGGGGTTTTTTGGTTGGTTTGGTTTGGTTTTTTGGGGGTTTGTTGTTTAGGTTGCTTTTGTTTTTAACAGGAAACAAGAAAGAGTGGTGTTTAAAAGCTTTTTAAGCCTTGGAAGCAATCACATGGTCTGCCCAAAATAGAAGTACTTTGGGCACCCTTTACATATCTTTTTTATCGTGCTAAAAAAGCATAGCTCTGTTTTACTGATGTGTAAAACGAATTAAGCTCCAGGCTAGCTTTCCCACAATTGTATGTTTAACTGAAGATGCAGGAAATGTTGTGTATTTAGTTTCACATTTATCTTCAGGATGAATCACCACCTTTGATTGAGCAGGTACTCTCTTTGATTTGAGCTTTCCGGTGGGGAAAGGGTTTGTGTCAGATCCTTACACATTCATCTGCACTAATTGGCGACTGAAGTGAGCTAAACCAGGTGTTTAAATGATGTCATTCTCCCCCTCCTTCCAGCTTTGTCACACTTCATCTGACACTTGTTGAATATAAATGTGGTTGTTTTGACCCAGTGCACTTCAAGTCTGTTGAACTATAGTTAAAGTATAATCAGACCTTTTTAGAGAGTCCTGCTTTTCTTACTAATCAACCATCTTTAACTAGTCCTTGGCTTGCAGTCTTTTCGTTGTTTAACTCTCTTTTTAAAGCTGGAATAAGAGTATGATACGTATTGGTTTCCTACATAGAACCTGGAATAGGAAATATAACTATTTTGGAGATAAATGCTCAGATATAATTATATTTACAACTGCAATCAGCCTGCATTTTATTTTTTTTGGAGTAAACAGATGGCAGTTCTTCCCCCCCCCTCCCCCCCCCCCCCCCCCCCCCCGCAATGGATGGTGTAAAGAAAAATAAATAAACAACTCTCATCCTGACTTCAGTAAATTCAGAGCCACAATGCCCACTGACTTCAGACTAGAGATAACATCCAGTTGTTCTCTGTTAAACTTCTTAAACTTCTAGGGGAGTCCCTTCCATCAAACCAAATAAAATGGGCAAATGTTTTGTCATTTCAAAGTAGTTGAGACTATAGAGAGCATATGATAGAGCTGATTAGTTATTTAGAAGTGAATTAAATTACACTATTTTCTGTCCCCTCTGAGCAGTTTACTTAGATGAGCAGTGAACCCGTTTGGCTTCTGGGATCCATTTTTTCTCTCCTTCCCAAACTCTGTTTCAGTTGGAAGGGATTTCATCCTCTCAGTTGGTACAAACTACAAGAGGGTGCAATCCTAAGCAATGCCATGGGAGTGATCTTGGTCTGCACAGGGCTGTGCAGAGCTGAAATGGATTCTGGAGGCCTGCAAGCAGACCAGGTTTGTCTCTTCCACAAACCACTCCCAGATAACACACAGAGTTGTCAATCTACAGCATACTGATACATTGCTACAGCTGGTTTATAATCCTTACACCTGGTTTGGCTGAAGCTAAAACACTTTTTTTTCCCCCTCAATAACCAGTTTGTGAGTCAGTCCCTGCATTAATCTTTATTAAAATAGAGTGTTTCCTGATATTCTTTGAAACACTTGAATTTTAAATTATGTATTGCTAAGTTAGATTGTTGAAGGGATGCTATAGATAGAAATAGCCTGAAGCAGTAGAAAATGCCAACAACAAACAGAAGTTAATTAATCACTAACCCAGGAGATACAGTAATGATGCCCAGCAGCAAGTTGCTAATCATTAGAGGGCCTTGTTTGCCTCTCTGACATGTCAGAGGCTGCAACAGCCTTTAATTTAGTTTTGCTCTCATTGTGGGTTGAAACCACAGAAAAAAAAAGTGCATGAGTGTGGAACAAAACTATAATGTCACATTGAAGTTGGAAGTCCAAACCAAAATTAAAACTCAAATTGTGTGCAACCTTTTCCAAAAGAAGGGTGAGAGAATCTGGAGACTGCTCCAGTAGATGTCTTTCCATGAGGACTGCAGTTAGAGTGGTTGTGTGTAGACTCACAATCTGCTGGTGAATTCACATGCCTATTGGTTTTAAGGCAAAGCTCTTATTTATTTATCTATCTTTCCAGAAACTGCTGCTGAGTTTCTGCTGTCTGTTCCACTACTGAAATCCATCCTCTCCTTTTTAAAATCGCTTCAACCCACTGCATTAGAAGAGTCTCATACATTGCCACTCCTGCGAGCACAGAGCAAGCACAGGCCCCTTCTAAGTTAACTTGGAAAGGGCTCAGGACAGGCTGTAGCAAAATCCAAAGAAGCTGAATTTACAGCAGCCAAGATGGAGAGACCAGGGTTCACTACTGCATCCTAACATGAAAGCACAGGACACTGATTGGGACAAAAAAGGGTACTCTCATAAGGATTCAAATGATACATTTCATTGAGTCCTGGGCCACATTTATTGCATCCTGCAATAAACCCACTAAGGCAGAATAGCAGTAATGCCATAGGAACACAAGAAAGGCTTGACAATGACGCTGTAGATATATTTAAGGTGGGATGTCTTGCAATGCTGCCAAACCTTTTAGGAGTGGCTTCTGCAGTTATAATGTAATTTTACAGATGTTCTATTGATATTTATTGTGCATATCAATTGAGAAAACAGAGGTTTCCCTTTTCTGGCAAGTCAAAGTTGAAATACTATTTCTGATACTCATGACTGGAAATGAAGCTACATCATTTTGGTGGTGCTGCATTTTCTGTAAGCTGATGGCACCCGTTGATGTGTTGGTAATTAATCAAATAAAACATACCGTCAGTTCAAAATACTTGTTTTTAATAAGTCATGATTTATAATAAAGCATTTCTCTGTATCTTCAGAAAAAAAAAAGTAAGAAATACCTGTATATATAACCTCTCAGATTTGTGAGCTTTCAAGTATATCTTGGCTCTCAAGAGTAAAATTCAAGTAGTGCTTTCAGGATTAAAGCAATTGAAATCAAACTCTTCAAAGTTCTGTCTTAAAGATTTTATATCCTCTGGACTATAGTCCTTCTCAGGAGTTTTGGAAGCATACACTGCAAACAATGTAAATATATGAAATCCATTCAAAGTTGCATCAGAAGATAATTTTTCATGTATTTCTTATCTTCCATTCAAACTGAATTACTCCCTTCTGTTTGCAAGTGCATAATTTCCTGGCAACAGTTGCAATAACAGAAACGTATATTTTACTACAAGACTGATGTTCCTTTTGGTACCTTTCAATTTAATTCAATAGGTAGAGGAAAGGATTAGAGATGGCATTGTAAGAACAGGCAGAGAGGTCCTCTTTTCTCTAATGGCTCAGGTTGTCTCATATGAAGGGTTTTATTCTAAGCAGTGGAAATAAAGAAATGCTGCATTTTAGATCTCTGTATTATGCAGAATTTTTTTTCAGAATTTCTAGCAATGGGATTTCATTTAAATGGTATTTCCTTTATTACAGTAGCATAGCAGCCTCTCTAAGTGCCCTTTTTTTTCTTTCTTTCTGCAGAATGGTCTCCCTTCAGAACAAAACCGCTATGTCTTCAACGGTGATTTTGTCGACAGAGGGAAAAATTCAATGGAAATACTTATAATCCTATTTGCATTTCTTCTTATCTATCCCAATGATTTACACTTGAATAGAGGAAACCATGAAGACTACATCATGAACCTGAGGTAGATTTTGGGGGTGGGACAGGTAATACCTAGCCTATCACTAGAAATATTTGAGCTTTTCAATGCTACTTTAGCCACTGTGACACAATAAAAAAGAAATAATGTTTTATTAAGTAGTCAAGTGTAGCTTTGACTTTTCAGCACGTGTGTGGGGAAGGAACATAACCACTACACACAGACATTTGAATGAGAATCACGTCTTGTCTTTGATCTAATCATAATCCAGTGAAGTCAGAGGGCTTAGTGCAGCTTCCAGAGTATCAAAACTGGGGAAGGATGGATAGAAGTATGATTTTTTAGTTAAAACACATATTTAATGAAATCTGATTAGTTAACTTTGAACTAAGTTTTCACTTCTCTAACACAAGGGGCATGTCAATATCCTGCCTGTACTCAGAGGAGCTTCATTAGTTGGAGGTGTCATTGCAGGAAAGCTGACACCCTGTTCTCTGACACTGACATTTGCACTCAGCTGTGCAGTGCAGCCAAGGGAGTGAGCACAGCCAGTGGCTCTGGCTGTAGTCAAAGTGTGACTTAGAGACATAAAGCGTCTCAGAGATGTGAGAACTCCTCAGTCCTACTCCCTACAATTCTAAGCTGCCCTGGAGAGTCTTTGGGTGACTGACTGGTGGGTAACCTGCTGTACCCCTTGGATCATTTGATGTGTGCACACAGGATGTATTGCTGTTTTAACACAGGCCTCTGTATTTGTACCTGGGTGAGAGGCCCATAGTTCAGTCCTACTAATGACCCACAAAAGAGAATCAGTTTCACATGATAGTTACTTTTTCAGTGCTTAATTGAAAATACCCCAACAAACAACAAATGTAAACCAAGATCAGTTACTTAATCTACAAGGTAGGAAAATTCCTCCTCAAAATAGCTGAAAATTTTAACTAAGTCTGTGATGGTACGGGGTACACAGATGTATTCCTGTCTATCACTCTTTGCTTTGCATTTTGATTAGCAGCGCTGCACACTGGTAAATTTGAAAGCTGAGTGTTGTGAAAATGCCTCTTGATGAAGGATATTGTGGTGTTAAAAGAATGAGGTATCAAATCCTTGTCCCTTCTGGGGGAAAAGACATGACAGTTGGATGAAGCCCTGAGCAATCTGATCTTGTGGAAGATGTCCCTGCCCATGGCAGGGGGCTGGAATGAGATGATCCTTAAGGCCCTTTCCAAACCAAACCATTCTATGATATGATTTTATGATGATATTATATTTAAGACAAAAACTCTCTGAAGGTTTTGTGGGAATTTTTGCCCATCCTCAGGTTCCTTTGGAATTTCTCTCTGGTATCTAAAAGGTAGAGCTGGAAAAAAGGCCTCCTAATAATTATTGGGCTGGATTCTGTTCCCTCTATTATGTACAAGAAACCAGTTTAACTCAATTTTCAAGAGAGAGTGCAGGAAAGCACATTTCAGCTGAGGTGAGATGGAATGGCAGGTGAGAAAGGGGGCTAGAAAATTCCAGGAAAACACCATAGCATGGGAAACCATGCAGAAGGGGCACATTGAAAACCAGTTCATGATGCTGTCTTGTTTTCAGATACGGCTTCACAAAAGAAGTTTCAAAAAAGTACAAGGTAAGATTCCTCCTCCTTCTCCTAAATTTTTTTTTTTTTTTGTAGTCTGGCAGATGTAAAATGAAACCTGTGTAAACAAGAAAACTTCAAGCCAGTTTATTTAGGTGTAGAACGGAATTTCTTTAGTGATGTGGATGAAATTATTTTGGCCTATTAGTGGAATAACTGACAAAACAATTTTCAGTGCTAGTCTCTTATGCCCAAAGATCTGTGGGATAAAATAAATAACATCTGTAAGACCAATCAAGAACACAAAAGAGGTGACTATGAAAGAAAAAACTAAATGCTACAGAGACAATCAAATGGCCCTAAAGTCAGAAGATGTTTGTCAGGGTTGCAGTTCAGGATATCACCTGAACAAAACTGTTCCTAAAAACTATGCCAGACAATTCAGCAAAATCTTGAACTTAGAAGCAACAGAATCTTCCAGAAATAGGATCTAATGTAAGACTATCTTTTACAGGACCATTGGAAACAGATTTTGTGTCTTCTGCGAGATGTTTTTAGCTGGCTTCCCCTTGCTACTATAATTGACAGCAAAGTTCTTATCCTACATGGGGGGATTTCAGACACCACAGATTTGGATTTCCTGAATGCACTTGAGAGAAGTAAGGTAAAAGATCATATTCATGTGAGGGTAATTTTGTTTTCTTTTAAAAAATTTTTGGTACAAATGCTAGGATCAGGTAATTTGCATTAGGAAAGGAAATGATAGGAGTATAAGGCATGTAAGAAAAATAAAAGTCCAATTTTTGTTCAAAGTCAGGGCTTAAGAAGGAAGGTTGCAGTAGGTGTTGAGAGCCAGTTGTCTGGCTCTCCTCTTAATATGAGTCTTTTGACCTTAAAATAGCTAAAGCCACTTTAGATGCATCCTCCTGCAGGGATGACACATTAGCCAGAAAGTATGAAAACTACTTGATTCTTGGGCATTTCCTTTAAACACTTTAGAAATCAATCTAGCCACATATTTCCAGCACTGCCTTTTTTCCTGGGGCTGTGCTTCTGCCATCTGTTGTGTGGGGGAAGTTCTCCACCTGTGAGGTGCTCCCTTGGCAGCAGATGAATGTTGTACATGTGCGAGAGCCTTTCCAGAAGGATCAAAATTCAAAAACTGGCCTTGATAAAATAGAATCTATTGCTTTTTGGGGATTTAGAAGACAGAAATATTCATGTTTTTTTCTGAAATGATGAGCAAACACAGATCTTTCAAATCAGTGGAAAATGGTGTGGGATTTGATCTCAGTTTGGACAACTTAATCAAGATGTCTGCTTGTGATCAGGGTGCTGACTCCTTACAGTCACTGGAGATCCAGGAGATGAGGTGGAGATCATTACTTAGGGACACATCTCCAGTGCTGTTCAAGGAAGTGCCCCATTGACCAGGGATTTCCTCTCTGGCCTTTGCCTCCGAAGAAAGTCTTCTCTGGTGTCCCCTCCACCAGTCCCCTTTAGAACAGATGTGTGTCTGCCCCCTCCACTAATTTACAGACATAGTGGAGCATCTCAGATGGCATGGGAGACCAATGTTTGAGCAACTTAGTGAACCCCGTCATCAGTGTCTGTGGAACCTAGAGCTATTTTTGTCATCCTCATATTTTCTAAAGCAGAAATAAGACTTTGCAGGACAGTCAGCTGTGTCTCTTTTTTAAAGATATGAAAAAGGGCATGAATACTTCTGATGATTGGAGTCTAGGCTCTGTTGGCTGCACCACTGTGCACTAAAACTGAGTGCCTAACCACTGATAGAGGTGTCCTAACCATGAGCTGAGTTCTGCCCATGCTTTCGCCAGGGCTCAGCTCTGCATGTTTCTCATGCAGTGTCTGTGAAATGCAGAATTAACAGGTCAAAGTTGCTGCCACAGGAGAATGTTGCTAATGAGACATGTGTGGGCCACAACCCAGGGCAGTGTCACTCAAGGCCAAGTGATGTATTTTAATTGGTAAAGCTGGCAGCTGACAGGTTTGAAATACTGGTCAGTGCATTGGCGAATAACCCCATGTTGTGCATTTTGTTTTGAATTAGTCCTTTTCTTTGTTAAAGAGTAAAATCTGGGGGTCTGTGGACAATGTATGTTTTATTGGTTGGTGGTTTTTTTAGTTTGGGATTTTTTTGCTTTGCTTTGGGTTTTGTGGGTTGGTTGGTTGCTTTGGTTTTGGGGTTTATTTTGGCTTTGTTCTGGAAATAAGCTAGTGTGAGAGAATTTCAAATGAGAAGACATTCCCTGGAGAAGAATCTATGTTAATGGTCATTCATGGAACCATAGTGTACCACTCCAAAAAAGCAAATGACCATGCGTGTTGGAGGAGTTTGATTTAACAGTGTAAGGCCTGATGTAGTATTTCATCAGTTTCACTGCTGCCTTCCTGATTCTCAGTTTAATTGAGCCAAATTAACCAACAGCACGGTACTGTGTCAGAGCAGAAGTGAATGGAGTTTCACCTTCAGTACAATATGAATATATATTTTGTTTCCAGGGAAGCTGGGCACTGAAGTGTCTTCCCTGAGCCCAGGCTCTACCTGCTGTATAGTGAGACCTTAAAATTGACTGTGTTTGGAATGAGTGTGTGTGTCTGGATAAGAATATGAAAGCAGCTCTGAAGAGCCTGGTTACTGATAGGTATAAAGCAAAATTTCTGCAAATGTCAAATACCTGCAGCTTCTCCCAAACCTTGAATTCAGGACATTATGAGAGTTAACATTAGTTGAACTCTCAAGGAATTTTCCTGAGTACAGGAAACATCAGCTGATGTGCCTTTCAGCCAATATCTCTGTACCAACTTCTGTTGTTGTGATGGTAACTTTTTTTTTTTTTTTTAAGTTGAAATCTTTGATGCGGCCACCAAAGTCAGTGAGAGACAGACAGGACCAAACAAAGAAGAAAATTCCCACATCCAAACCCAGTAAACACATTGCCAACCAGAACGTTGCAGGGAAGACTCAACACATCTCTTCATCGGGCTTCACTGAGCCTTCAGGCTCAAATTTGCCTCCAGACCCCGCCCTGAAGGAATGGAAACAAGTAGGTGAAACCAAAGACACGCTGATAACAAACCCCTCCCGCACAAACTCAGCCGGTGTTCTGTTCAGGCAGTGTGTTTATGAGTCTGAGGGTTCTATCTCTTAACAGGAGAACAGTCACTCTAAGGAGTATATTAGATACCTGTTCGGCTTTTTGGATGCTTTTTGTAGAGCTGGTAATAAAGGCTTGAGATTTTATACCTTCCAAGTAAAATTCACTCAGAATTTTCTTTTCTTAGCCCTCAGGAGAAGGAAACTGCTCAGTAGGGAATGGGTTTGCCTGCCCTCATGTGGTTGGATCTGTTGGTACATAAATGGTTGTTGGTTTAAACAGGTCAGACTGAAATTGTTGGTGAGATAAAGCCTTTTTTTGGCTGTGCTTTTGGCAGCTGAATGCTGATATAGCCCAAAAAAGCCACCCAGCTCCTGAGACCTACAGGCAGATTACTCAGAAGTGTGAAGATTTTGTCCTCTGGCTGTTCATCTTGAATATCACAGGCAATATAGAGCTTTTGTTATACTGTCATTTAATAAATTGTGACAATTTGGAAAGCTTAATTACTCTTAAAATCTGATTTCCCAAGATACCTATCTGACCTACAAACTAACATAATGGCCACAAGCAAGGCTCCTGTTTCCCCCCCAAATCTGACACTGCCTCAGCTAATCAAGCATCCATTAAGCCATGCTCACAAACATGAAGTGGAATGTGTTAGTGCAAAACTTTCCCAGAAAAGTTTAAACAAACACATTTTGAATAATGTTTGCTGCTGACTAGAATTAAACCATGATAATTCATCTTCATGTCTGAACTCTGCTAAAATGCTAATATGTAAAATGTTGATTTGAAACACAATCTAACTGAAAACAATAAATCCAAAGGCAATTCTTGTCGTGTTTAGAGCAGGTACTCCCAAGCTTAGGTAAAACCACTGACCGGTATGGTTATCCAGTCTGTGCTGGGAAATAGAAATTGCCTCTCCTACCTACATGTGAAGAAGGCAGCTTTTGTTCTCTTTAAATTAGCCCAGGTACTGTTCCTGATGCACCTGCCCAAGTCTGAAAACCTCAGCTGTGAAAGGAAGTACATTGCTGAAATGATACTTATTCTGAAACAAAAAATTTCATCCAAAATCTAGATAATGTTTCTTAAAAAGTAGAACAAAATTCTCAACCCAAAAGAACATGCTCCTGAAAGGAAGGAAAAACCCAAAGACCTACATGTTAGCTCAGATGTGTTTTCTCCCTGTACTGTGGGGCTTTTGCTGTGCCCAGGACTTTAGACAGCCATAGCCTATCAGTCTTCCCCTACTATAAGTTCTCACTTGCTTGAGTTTGCTATTTATAGATCCTTGACATTCTGTGGAGTGATCCAAGAAGCCAAAATGGTTGCACACCAAACAAGAGTCGAGGAGGAGGCTGTTACTTTGGTCCTGATGTCACTGCCAAGCTGTTTGAGAGGTATAATCTGAAGATGCTCATCAGGTCTCATGAATTTAAGCCAGAAGGTTATGAGATCAGTCATGATGGGAAGGTAAGATGCTTCCATGTAAAGTAGAATTCTCCTGTGAATTTCACAGGAACATCCACAGTAGATTTGTCTGCAAAATTTCTTGTAAAAAAAGAGTCATTTTGTTAAACTGGGTTTGGAGGAACTTTGTCCTAGATAGGTATTACAACAAGTTATTGAGTTCTGAGTAAAAAAAATTCTTTACAGCTTTAGGGAGTGGGGACCAATTTATTACTTACATGAAAACAAATGGACATCAACAAAATGCCCAACAAGAGTTGTGTGTAAATACAGTTCAAGAGATGCTCTAAAGCTCTAGAAGCCTTTAACTTACTGATTTCTCTTCTGGCCCTGCTTTTTAACATGCTCAGTTTGGAGGCCAACATGAATCCTGAAAACCAGGTATCTCTTAGAAAGCGGTTTCTGTTAAACAGCATGTTGTATCTCACTGTTCTCTGAAGTCTGTCAGGCCAAAACTAAAGGCCCAGAGCCCAGAGACTCAAAAGGCAAGAGCAATTTGGTGAATGACATAGTTTTACATGTAGACACGTAATTTTGTAACCTGGATTTTTTTCTCAGATCAGTTTCAGAAATAAGTGTCAAGAAGGGCTGTTCTGGCCAATGCAGTTTCTTTGTTTCCTGTGTCAGGTTATCACCATCTTCTCTGCCTCCAACTATTACGAAGAGGGCAGTAACCGGGGCGCTTACATCAAGCTGACTCCTGAGCTGACCCCTCGGTTTGTGCAGTACCAGGTCAGCAAGTTCACGCGCAGGCAGAATCTCCGCGAGAGGTAAAGCTGTGTGCTGCATGCACTGAGCGTGGGCTCACCTCACGTGTGAATGCACCTGCAAATCTACAGCTTGATTGAATAACTGAACAGGCATCCATTTTCATTGATTCTCACTGGTTTTCTATTTTACAGTTTAAAAATTAATACAGTAGACAAAATATGTTCTAAGTGCTTAGCTTGGTTTCCTGAGAAACTCCCAAAGGTAATTACGTGAGGTAAACAGTTAGAACAGACTATTGTCAGGGACTTATAAATGGCCTGCACCTGTCTGCTTGAAGGCTGCAGTGTTAATCTGGACAAATCCTGTTATGAACTGAGTCTCAAAGTTTATCATGACAGCTTTGCCATGCCTAGTAGTGTGGTCAGATTACTAAAGGAAAGCAGCTTAGAATTACCTGCATAAACTCAATTATCTCAAAAACTCAGATTATTCTTATGGAACATTGTTGGTTTGGTTTGGTTTGGGGTTTATTCCCACCCAGAATTTGTCTTACACGTTTTAGTGCATTTTGGGTCATCCTGCTTAAACATACTTGACCCTAAACATACTACATGTTAAAGGATATAAGAATTTTATAATGAGGGTTGAAAAGCATAAAATGCTAGAGGATTTTAATCCTTTAATAATCTGCTGATATTTTTCTTCCTCCTAGGGTAGGTACAATTGAATCATCTGCCTTAAAGTCCTTACGAGAGAAGATTTATGCTCACAGGTCTGAACTCACCAGTGCTTTTGCACAATATGATGTAAATGGCACAGGTATGACTTCCTCTCTGTCCAGTTGCCACCATGGGGAAAAGAGTTTCCATGTGTGTGGGGGGCAGAAGGGACAAACCCATGGACGTGAGGTCTGCCTGCCTGCCAGTGTCAGGCTGAGGGCAGCAGAGGCTGGTTGACCTTGCTCTTCATGACCCCAGAGGAGGAGAGGTCTTGGGAAGGGCTTAGCTCCAAACGACTTGAGGGGATGAAGCTGGAAGTAGGAAAAAGAAAACTGAAAGACATGGGCAAATAAAGGAATGATGTTTGCTGTTGGGTAGGGAGTTTGGGCAGGCAAATCCAGTTCCAAAAGCTCAAAGGTCAGCACCACCTTCATGTAGGAGCATCTTAAGAATGTGTCAGACAGGGAACTAGGATCTCAGGTGAGAGGTGGGGAATGGGTCTCCTTTGGAGTCTGGGAGGTACCTGAGGAAGGTTGCCTGCCTATGTCTCCAGCAGACACACACTCACCCCTCAGCTAAAGAAAAGTCAGTGCTAAGTTAATAGGTGAACATTTATGTAGAAGCAAGAAGTTGATTTCTGCCACAAATACAACTTTTCCTTGTGATGGCTTCTCACTTGTCTGTGTCCTTTGAACAGCACTCAATAACATGTTGTTTCTTTGGCCACTGAACAGCTGTTTCACATATTTCTGTCTGGTTGAGTTTTCAGCCACATGTCACTCTAATTGCAGCTCAGCTGAAACCTGAAGTGGCATAAAACTGTTCGTGGCATAATCTGGCTTTCTCAAAAGGTGTTAAAACATGCTGAACATCATAACAGCATCACAGCTTTGTGGCTGGAAGGGACCCATGGAAATGCCTAGTCCAACCTCACTGCTCCTTTGTTATGAGGGCTTTTATCCCAGGGTTCAGAGAAAATCCTTGTGTTTTGTAACCCTTTGTGCTGGTGACTGATGTGTACTGTGTCCTGTACTGTTGACCATGACCTGACCCCTCTGGCAGGCAGGATTTCTGTCAATGACTGGGCTGCAGCAATGGAGTCTGTCCTGCAGCTGGAACTGCCCTGGAGGATGCTGCGCTCTCAGTTAGCACAGATGAACCCAGATGGAGAAGTTGACTTCATGTCATGCTTTTATGATTTGAAAATGGATCAACCTATAAAAGAGGTAAAGAGGAAAACACCTCCTTGCAATTCTTGGAGGAACAACTTCTGGTGCAAATTGAAGCACAACAGTGGTTTGGCCCATCAGTAGACATCTACATCTGAACTAGTTGCTGAGCTTCCTTTTATAGTCACTGGAGGAAAATGAGCACTGCTAGGGTACGAATCATCATTCCCTGCTAAGGTAGATGCTTAAAATAGGTTGGATGAATCACATGCTAGAACTGCTTCTTGCTTTCTCTTGGCTCTCGAGGGCGTTTAGATAATGGAGCTGAGGGGATGTGACAAATCCTGCCCAGAGCACTCAACCCTTACTCTTTGAAATGAGCTTTTCAAACAAGCTCCAGAGGCAGTTAAGGCCCCTGTGGGAGGAAGTCACATTTGTAGATGGACTTTCAGATGTTTATAATGGTATCTGAGGTCACTTCCACAGAGCCCAGTTGTTACCAAATGGCTGCAAGTGCTTTGGTATGGAGGTATCACCATAACTTTCCTAAACAGCAGGATCCATTCCCATCTGTACAGTGAGGGCTTTGTATGAGTGCATGGTCCATGCCACCTTCCCTAGATTATCAAAGATTGTTTCCACAAATAATTACTGAAGGTAGGAGGTGTGAAGGGCTCCTTTCCTCCTTGGCCTGCCATCTGATTATTCCTCAGGACAAGACACAGAAGTGTCATTCCAGAGAACTCAAGCACAATTTATTTTTTTTTAACATTTGACAAGTTAAACTAGGCAAATGAAAATTGGATAGTAGATATTCTGTTGGTTAAATTAACTTAAACCAAAGTCTGAATAGCTTCTCATGTGTGATTTCAAAACCAGGCTCAGCCAGCTTTGGCAGAAACACTGTGCAGATACAGAAAGGATCTGGAGATCATCTTCAACATCATTGACAAAGATCACTCAGGTAAGTCCTGGTAACTTCACTGTGTCAGCTCTAGGGAGCCTATACCAGTTATCTTTTCCCCACTGTGTTTCCTCCTTAAGACTTCTAAATATAGAGGAACCAGAGGTGATGTAATTTCTCCAGTTTAGTGGAAACTATTTTAAGCAGTCAAGCTGCAACCATATAAGGGACAGTGCACAGAGCTTAACAAGAAAAGATTCTCACACACCCCAGCTCCAGTATTGGCTTCACTCTTTTGGGGTTTTTTTTCTCCCTTTAACTCTTACTCTTTACTGCTTTCTCAATTCCACGGTCAATCATTACCTAAAGTAAAAATGTGCTTCAATCATGAAAGCACTAACCCCATGGTAGGCAGGTAACTTTGTTGCAGTGAAGGAGTGTGCATGTGGGTGTTTATGCAGGAAGGGGAAACAACACTGCAAAAAGCAATCTATTGTCTGTCTCCTTTAGGTTTGATTTCTCTTGAGGAATTCAGCCAGACATGGAGACTCTTTACTTCTCACCTGGGCATTGATGTACAGGATGACTCCATTGACAAGTTAGTCCTCAGCATAGACTACAACAAAGATGGCCACATTGATTTCAATGAATTTTTAGAGGCCTTTCACATTGTTCACAGACTCGAGAAAAAGGCAACCTCATGAAAAGGCAGAACTTCTTGTGGGTTGTCTTGGAAGCTCAGCTTGCTGACATTAGTCATAAAAGGACTGCTTGATAGGGTCACTGTGCAAGCCTTTATTTAGCCCTTCCTGGATGAGCTGTACCTGCTAATAAGGGGACAGAGGAGATGAAAATCCACACTTACAGTATTACTGTGGCATTGCCACACACTGCCAAGACCTTAAAATTCACACCCTTCTCCTGGTGGCATCTCCCCCATCAATCTGATCCCTGAACATTGCCAAGGTCAAGCCTACAGCTGTGTAGGAAGAGAGACTTTGGTGTGTGTCTGTCAGCAGTCTGAGGTGACAGCTGAGAGCATTGATAACCACAAGGAACATATCAGACCCACCCTGATGGAACAAGCACAGGAGAGGCTGGCTGTGGGGTGTCCATTGAAGGAGAGGAAAAAAGGGAAGAAGCATCTGGTTAAAATGGGTAGTCCTGCATTTAATCCTGCTCTTTGCATGATGCAGAGGAATTAAATCATTCCAGGTCACTCTCTTATCCTTCCAAAAGTTTACAGGCACAACTTAGAGGATCTTGGTTGAAAAGTTTTCACATGAGCACTAGATTTCTTCTTGCCTCTGGTTATTTTTCCCCACATTTGTTGGGATTTGGAGCTATGAAACAGTCATAACTGTTTCTGAGATAGAGCCAGGCTCTTCACAGTGGTGCCCAACAATAGGACAAGGCAATGGGTAGAAACTGATGCACAGGAAGTCCCACCTGAACATGAGGAAGAACTTTTTTCCTGTGCAGTTAATGAGCACTGGAACAGATTGCCCAGAGAGGGTGTGGAGTCTCCCTCACTGGAGATATTCAAGAACCATCTGGATGTAGTCCTGTGCTGTGTGTTATGGGATGACTTTGTCTAGGATTTGGTGATTCTGTGATAACTCGCCACCTTAATGAAGCTAAATCCACAGCATGTTAATGCAACACATGATAGAGCACAGAATAAAGCTTCAGCTTTCTGAGCAATGCCTAAGTGGGGTGTCTCTTTGCCTGTGTTTTGGTACCCTGCTCTGATCACCTTCATCACCCTTCCAAAGATGAACTGGGTTTCTTAAAAACAGAGATGAGTAAGAACACACGAGTAAATGTATTTTGTTACTATCAAATCTAAATATTCTTGCATATAGTTAAACATAAGTTCTATCCTAAGAAAAGGAAACTGAGAAATTCTGAAAATGAGGTATCGAAAGGCAGCAAGATGGAAGCCTCACATTCCTGTCTCCCTTCCCTGACTGCAAGTCAGTATTCCCATTGCTGCCAGTATTACCCTGTAAATTTCCAAGGGGAGAAGTCAGGAGATCTGGACCAAATTCTCTTGCATCTTACACTCTGAAAGCAACATCAGGTCAGGAGCTTTTTGGTAACTGTATTACCTCATTCAGCCTCAGTAAATCCAATGCACATAAAGTGCTTTTTCAGTAGAAAAAGTTCCAACCTACTCCCTCTTTAAATTTTAATAGCTAAAGATGAGCTAAGTAAAGCAGTTCAGTTTCATTTAATATAAGTGTGGAAAATACAAAAAAAGCATCCTTCCAAGTTTATCATCCCAGAATGTAACAGCAGCCCAAGCTTAAGGCACAGTTGTCTCTCTTAAATCTTATTTTTTACTATTAAATACAGAACATTTTTCCAGAAGTATTTTGTAACTTGATAGATGAATGAACAAACATGCACATTCTTATTTCTACTGCCTTGGGGGAGGGGAAAGAAAAATCTTTAATAGTACAAAAAAAAAATTTACAGTAAAACTTTAATGGCATTGGTAATACGTGGTAATTGGTAATATATTTTTAGCATGCAGTTATTCTGATTTATGCACTGTGATGATCAGGCCCGCCCACCTTTTTCCAGTGGAGTGACAAAAAGGCTCCACTTACAATGGCCAAACACCTCTATGTGCTGGGATCTTGCTTCCCACTGTTGGCTTCCATGTGGTGGGTGTGAAGTTGACAAGGTAGAACTGGACACTTCACCTCTGGAGTCCCCCTTTGCCACCTGCCCCAGTAAGGAGGACAAAGCCAGGCTGTACAGTGAAACACAGGAGCTCTGAAGGATGGCTGGCAGCCTCCAGGGTGGATGTCTCTCACTAAGGACACATCCCTGAACCTGGCATGAAGGGGACTGGCCTCGAGGGATCACTTCCTGAGAGGGGATGCAAACTACAGTCACAGTACAGCTTCACTTGGCAGGCAGTGAGAGCCTTTTGGGGATGCAGGACTGAGGTATGAGAGGAGCTGAATCATTGAGCCAAGAAAGAAAGCACTGTCCTGTCAGCCGCTGGTGGCACAAAGAGCCCCCTTGACCCCTGACAGAAAGGGGGTGGCAGGGGGAGTAACCGAAACATCTAACACTGGGAATAAATGCCACTTGAGATTGAAACTGGGTAAAAGCCCTGCTGATTGTACTTAAATTCAAACAGTTTGAGCTGAAGTTCTTCTATAACCCCCATCCTGAACCCCTTTTTCTCAGTCATGATTCTATGCAGCAGCTACTTAATATTCCAGATGTGAGTGGTCCTTTGAGCAGCACCTCAATCAGCCTGCAGATGAGTGCCAAGCTCTCACCCTACAGCTACAGATGCCACCACTGGTAGCACCTCTCTCCTGCTTTCTGGGCAACTGCTCCTACCTGTCAGCCACTCCAAAAAGTGCCCAAGGTTGGACTTGGACTGACTCAAGCTCCTGCCTCACTCAAGGCCCTGGCTACTGCCAGAGGGGTGACACATTCCTGCCGTCCGATGCCCACATAGGGCGGGCCAGCTGTTCCACTACCCCACAGAAAGTGGCTGCCCCTTTGTAGGGCAGCTAAGGAACTGTGTGGCTCACCTGCACCTTCCAGGAACAAGCAGGACCCTTTCCCTGAGAAAGAAGACTACAATTAGCAGGAGAGAAGCCAGACAAACTTGGAACTCCACCCATTCAGTTTTCACAGTTACCTGTGGGACCAGCAGCTGAGGGAGATCAATGCTGCTTTTGATCTGTTTGACAAACCCTTGTCCCTGTTGGCAGCAGGGAGAAAGTGACAGTGTGAGCAGGGGGACACTGGCCTGGGGGAGTAGGGTTGGGGCCAGCACGTGGTATGAGCTCTGAGCTGGATACAGATCCTTATTCTGCCACTTCCTCCCCCTAGCCCCTGGCTTGTCTCCAGCACACCCAACTGCCCCCAGCACTGTGTAGGTGCTCCTGACCCCACAGCTGCAAACTGCTTGGGGCAGGAGCAGCACTCAGACAAGTCTAATTTAATTCACTAATGCCCTTGTTTCTGAGGCACAGGACAGGTCTGTTCACCTTTGCCTTCCTTCCATAAATGATTTTTTAGGGACTGGGAGCTGACAGTGTCATCCTCTGCTGGCTCCCCAGGGAGGCTACACAGCCAAGGAGAGCCTCTGCCAATTAGCTCAGCCCTGCACAAACTGCAAAGTCGTCCTGTATTTTATCTGGGAGCACACCCTGGCTACTGCCAGTGCCAGCTCTGCTTTGCGGCAGCCTCACACACACAGGGGATCCTCAAGAGAGCAGGGGGTCTGTGTAAAACCTTATTTGTGTAATTGGGTTTGCACTGCAAGGCAGCTCTCCAGCTGCAATGTTCTTTGCTCTGAGCACAGCAAGGTGCAGCTGTGCCTGACCCTGCAAGTAATGTAAGTTTGCCTTCCACTGGCCTTTTGTTTGAGTGCTACCCTTCACCACCAGATACCTAAACTCTTCGAATTACCACATCAATACTTTCCAATTGCCTGCATTTCACATGACAATTCATTGTGCCATCCTGAATATACCATAACCTTGGTCATACTGTGAATTCGATATTAAAGATACCAATTACACTCCCATTTAAAAATGAAGAAGTGTTAAGGGATGTCCAGATATGTTAGGCCACACTTTTCATTGCTTTAGACTTCAATGCAGGTGCTGCATGGAAAACCAGCACCAGCCTTCTTGGTTCTGAAAACAAATTCACACAGTAGGAAAAAAAAAAAACAAAACAACAAAAAAACCAAACTCTGAGCAAAAAGTCATCTTGCATCTCTATCAATCTAGGATTCAAGAAGAAAAGCAAAAATAACTGCCACTACATTTTATATGATACTGGGTAGAATAAAAAAACATCATCTTGCTCTTGTGCTTATGCTCTGCACTGTCACATCTGCTTAAACTAGACAAAGGATTTTACTTCCTTTTACTGGGAAACGAGCCAAGTGAGCTCTCATAATACATATGAATAGTTAAAAAAACCCAAACCAAACAATAACAAAGGCAAACCCTTACAAAACAGGCACCATGCCAATAAAATAACTTCCACACCCAAGTGCTAATTGTACCTGAACTGTCACTTTATATTGGCCCCTGCACAGGCCCATGGTTCCCATGGTGGTTAACACAGAGCTTCTGGTCCTCTGCAATACCAAACTCCTCTGGTCTCTGAAAAAACATTAAATCACATCACACTAAGGCCTTCCACACCTACACCCTCTTCAGCCAGTTCCCAGATGCTGCTACAGCAGCAGTGACTGTAGAGGGACAGCAGGCAGGGTGTCATGGCCTTTGGAGCTCAGACCTTCTGGGGCTGAAGGGCTGGCAAGTGAGAAAGGACATTAATTCTACTGGAAACAAACACCTCATTCTCCAAAGCAGAACATACTATTGTTAAAAACAAACAAACAAACAAACAAAAAAACAACAACAACAAAAAAAGAAATCCATACAATTGGCACAGTTATGTTTTGAAAGAGTGGAGGGGAGGCTCACAGAAACAGCTTATCAGGCTTATATATAGCTCAGAAAGTACTTAGTTTTTCAGGCCTGTCTGCTCTTTTCCCCTCTACCTGGAAAGCTAGAATTGCTCTGATCCCTTCTGCTCACATGGCAGCACTCAGGGAGCCTATTTGTGGCCATGGGATGATGAAGCTACAGCCACTTTCCTAACACTTTCCATGTTAGCCAGATGCTGACATGTGGCTGGTGGCAATGCCAGCAGCACAGGCACAAGGAAAACCACAGCCAGTGCATGGGGTAAGGCAAGGTTTTCCTCTCCAGAGGCTGCTTACCTCTGTTTTCAGTTTCAGGCCATGGAGTCATTTCCATGCAGGATGCACTTACTCCCTGCAGCACCTCAGAACTTCCAACTGACAGCATTAACCTGGGAACTGTCTGCAGGGAGATTTCCAGGCAGCCCAACCCCAATTACATGAGACCAGTGTGACTTCAAACTAAAAAGAAGAAAAAGAAAAAATGGAAAAGGAAAAAAAAAAAAAAAAAGAAAGAAAAAAAAAAACCCACACCAAAACAAAACAAAGAGAAACATCAAAGCCCTCCATAAACTCATGCTACACTGGAAAAGCCACAATTATGCCATTCTTAATTCTGAGGCTGTTTGCGAGGGAAATGATCAGGAGACTTAGAAAGGGTGCTCAAGTGGAAGAGGTTTATCTTGCTCCATTCAGAGGAAAGGATTACAGGCATAAAACTGTCTGTCACACTGGAGAAGATGGAGTCTTGAGATTTCGTCTCCAAAGTCTTGGGGATGCAGGGAAGGAAGCTATTCAGATTAAAGACAGATGTGGCTTCCTGACAAGAGGCTATCCTCTCAAATTAGTGGATATTGTAGGATGTTTCTCCCTACTGGAATTAGACCTGCACTGACTAGGTGCAAATGAGAAGAGATTCAGCAAAAAAGTGTATTAAAAATATCACCACGGTATTTCAAGTTATTCTTACTCCTCTAATTTACATTTCCCTGGATATTTCACACTGTGCATTAGTGATTCACAATGATGTACATTTACACACAGCAGGAGAAAAATTAATGAATTCCATCACTTCCCTTATTTGTGAGACTCTGTGCCTGAGATGCAGTTCCCTCATTTTATTATGCCTTTTGATCACCACAGAGTAATCTGTTTTCCCCTTGGCAGAACTGTATAATTCTTGCTAATTTAATATGAATTACATTTATGCACTTTGGGCAGAATAAGCCTCATTATTTGTTATTTCTTGCACACTCTCGTAAAACCAGGCCAAATTCCAGCTCCCTGTCCCCAGCAGTAAGTGTGCACAGAGCACCTCCAGCAGTGCCAAGTGTTGAGGGAGTGCATGGCACACACAGGCAGCAACCAGCCAAGGGGTTTGTGACAGGGAACTGGAGAGGAAAAGCCTCTGAGCCTTCCCTCCCGTGTGAGGTGTCACTTACTGCATTGCACAGCCTGTGCTGGGCAGGAAATCATGTAAATAAATAATTATGGCTTTTGTTAGGTAAGTCATGGTGCCATAGGCTCCACTGGGAGCACTGTCATAAAAAAAGTGGCAAATTCCTGTGGCTGCGTCTTTCTCCAAGATACTACCAGTAGCTCCAAATGATTTCTGTAAAGACACAAGCAAAGAAGTAGAGCAAGTTAGGCATGCATGCTTATTTATTGGAAAAAAACCACCACATTGTGATTTTTTATTTGTGCTAAATAGTGAAAGCAATTCTCTTTCCCCTCATGAAAACCTTAATCAGGATTACTATAGGGCCCACATGACTTAGTTGGATCAGTGCAAGTAAATGAAGAACACATGGGTTTTTGTCCTTTGGGGCAAATGGATGGGATTACTCAAATATTGGTAATAGTAATGCTTTGATAAAGCAGGACTTCACTTTAATCTGCCCTTGTACTTCAGAGCTTGTTAGCCACTACAATTTTATTCCCTTTAAATCTCCCACGATTCTTACATTAGTTTTCCCAAATATATTTCCAGAAGACACTTAAGTGATTTGTAGGAGAAAGAGACAGGACAAAATCAAGTTCATCACCCATAAAAAAAGAGCAGGAGATAATTTTGAAAGTACGAGGCTTTTCCTCACTGCCCTTTGAGCTCACCAGCTCCTGCAGAAACAGGTCATTGGCCATGTGCACAATTCTGTCCACGTGGATGATGCCCCCGATGCTGTTCACCTCCACGTCGGAGAGGAACGTCAGGACGAGAATAGCTTCCACCAGGAGCTGCCTGTACTCGGGCTGGGGGACGTGGTTCAGCACCGACTCCACGTGCACTGCAAACTTGATTTCGCACGGGGTCATCTGGCAAGTTGGAGTGGAAATGGAAAGACAAACTGACAAATCCAAAAGACTAGCTCCTCACATCCTGCCAGCACTGAGACATATGCTCCTCTCTGCACGTGGGGGCAGACTGAGTGAAGCGAACAAAATGTTTGTGCAGCTTTAGCACTTACAGAAAGTTTCGTGTTGCTAGACCTGATTCTGCAAACAGTTACACAACGTCCAGAAGCCTGCTCCAGCCCTGTCACACACACATCTCACTCACATACAGTGCTGCTGATGCTTAGCTGGCACATTAACTCTTTGCTCCTCAGGCTGTGGTCTCGCACGCTCTGCCTTGTACATCTCTTTCTGGCATTGCAGGTGAGTTGCAAAGCCAAAATTACTGCTGAGATTTAAAAACAACCACCTGCTTAGAGGAGTGATTTTTAAATAATCCCTGAGCTTTGCCATGCAGGAATATCACTGTTCTGTTTGCAGAGCAACTTAATTTGCACTGGCATAGCTCTGTAGATGTTATGCTGCCTTACGAAGTTTGTGGTTATTTTATTCAAACAGCAAAATTAGATACTGTCCAGGTCTGACAAGCTAAAAATAGAAATCTCTTTATCTACACAATAGGGATAAATAAAGCTCTCCTTTCTGAACCCCACCCCTCCACAAAATTTGGCAGAAAATTCCAGCTCCTCTCTTCAGCTGTTACCACAGTTCCTCAGAAAAGAAGGAAGCCAGAGACAAATCTGAGAGAAACAGTCAGGAAAACAGTCTTGGGCACACAAGCACCACCCTTGCACTGATGGATTACTGTTCACAAGAGTTTGTTTTATAGATGTGAATTCAGAATTTGCCAGAGCACCTAAAGATAGAATCCAGCTAAGAAAAAAATGCAAGAAAATATTATGGATTTAAAGTTTCAATGCTTTGGTTAAGAAACAATCATGCTTAACTGGTATTTACTTTTGAGATAGTGAAGCCAAAATACACTGCCTGCTGTTGCAGCATATTTAAAAGAATAAGTGGCAAGCAACATGTTTGCTTTATTCCAGTAATCTGTGCTGCTCACCTTCTCCCCGAAGGGAGCCACCCTCTGTCAGTCGCCCTCTTTGGAGCCTCCCAGTGGGCACAGGGGGACAGTGAGGGTGCAGAAGGCAGCTTCAGCAAAGGGAAAACCTGTCACAAGCCTCTTCCTAGGCCTGCCTAGCAGGAATTCACCTGCACAGAGGTGAATAGCTTTCCAGGAAAGCTAGCAGAGGTGCCGGAGGGAAGTCCAGAAGTTCTAAAAGTAAAGCCAAGGATCTGTAACAGAGGCCCTACTGCATCTTACACTGTCAAACTAAACATTCAGACATGTGGCTAGAAAATCATGGGCATTTTACTGTACCTCTCTGGTGGTTGAAGAAGGAAGGACATACCCGTCAATGGACAGACCATGGCACTGAAACATTTCAAGAGAAAACAGAAATTACAGTTCTTGCAAGTCAGTCTGAGGGTCTCTGCTCTAACCCAATATGTAACAACTTTCAGTTAGGGAAAAAAAAAAGGAAAGCAAAACCTCCCATATGACACAAAAAGCCCTATTCAAAAATATTATTTTATCCTTCCTGAAGAAGTTATTATGTAACTGGCAAAGATTAGAAATAGCCTGACATGACACACCAGAGCATGCTGTGCTCCAACCCAGCTAACGAAGCAGAGCACTTCAGGAGCCACTACAGGAAAGCCACACAAAGGAGGGAAACAAATCAATGGGAGCATTCTTCTGGAAGGGATTTGGAAATAAAAGATAACACAAAAGCAAGACAACAGACCACAAAAGCAAAATTTTTTTTTCATTTTTGCTAGAACAACATTTCGTTATGTGTTTCGGATCCAGGACACCGCACCTCAGGATGTCAACCACTGAGGGAGAGAAATAACAAGTGTATAAAGAAAACAGTGACAAAACCTAAATGGTGAAAAGGCAGGTTAAAGAGGGACACATCTGGGTACGTGAGGTATAGAATAGAAACACACCAAGAAGTGGAGACAGATTTTATTAATAGTCCAAAGAGATCTTAAGAATGAAATATTGAAGACAAGCACAATTCATTTTAACAGCCAGAAAAAATATGCAATTACTCCCATCTATTACATTAGGTCAGTAGTGATCCTCACTCTACTGGAAGATCCTATTAGTAAATAGCCAAGAGGTCATATATGATTTGTCTTGGCTGACATCAACACTAACAGCTTCAGTGTAAGGGACTTTAGAAGGACAAACCAGCCTAAATTGGTGATGCACTCTTTCTCCAACTAAGCAAGCATGAATAGCTCAGTGCTGCCAAGTGCCAGATGCTGGCCTGTATCCAGCAAAGCAGAAAAACAGGTGCATAATCACTTTGAAATAAGTTAAAATTTTTAATTCCTTCTTCCTGGAGAGTTGCTTTTTTTTTTTTTTTTTTTTTTACATTTCTATACCCCTGAATTACATGGTGCTGGCAAGGATTTACTTTTCACTTAAAAACCAAACTAAGAAAGAAAGAAAGAAAGTTTAAGAATACTATACAGCTCAGAAGAGCCAGCAAGAAGTCTCAAAACATTCTGGAAGAGTTAGAGCAGTTTCCTATTTCATTTCTCACAGCTTTTTTGACCTGGAGCACAGAACTGCATTGCACTGCAGTGCCCTTTAGGTGCATTGACAATGTGCATTAGGCCAGGGGATGCACAACAGGCAGTGGTGGAACAGAATCATTCAGCCAAAATTCAGTATTAGTGGTTTCAGAGAAAAACACACTTTCAAAGAAACATATGAACTTGTGTTATTGGAGCCCCAAGAGATACCCTTCTACCAGTGACCCTGTTTTCCACCTGTCGACAACTTCCATTCCTGGCAAGATGCCGCCCCTGGACGACACCCCCCTGAGTTCCAGCTTGCTTGCTTCCTCCACAGCAGTCAGCTTACCTTCTGAAGGATTTTCCACACTTTCTCATAAAAGCCAACAGGAACTCTGTTAATAGCACCATCCAGCCTCCTCCTGCGTAGCCACTGCCCTTTTCTGTCACCCCAGCTCATGTCCCCACTGGAGCCAGTTGGGGAAGTACTGGTGGGAGATGATGGAGTACTGCCCCTCTGTAACGACATTAAAGCTTTGGTTAGTTGCTTTCTACCACCCCAAGTGCCACTCCTGGCCAATACATTTCTGTTATCATGCTACCTCAGAACCAGGGAAAAAAAATACAGGCCTTGGTGTCATACAGGATGATGGGGTAGGCTTGATCCTTCATCCCCATCTCTCCCCTTTGAAACAGGTTCATTTCTCAAGTACTTCCACCATTTCTCAACAAAACAGGCAAGCACTTCTACATGGCATAACCAAGTGAACCTCACTGCTTGCTTTAATGCAACACCTGACTATTTTAACAAGCATGAGCTGCTTCTAGGGCAGTGTCACTGGTGTGCAAGGTGGGGAGATCCGCAGGTAGGTCTGATTCACTTGGACATGGGCCTCGGTGTTGTAAAAGTATCAAAGGGTTCATAAGTCTAGCAAAGAGACCCTCATGCAAAAGCTCCATTAAAGTAAGTAAATTAAAAATTGACTTAATGAAGCCACAAAATCATCATGCCTGCCTCTCTGTAAATATTAGTGTTGTCTCCTTTATTACCCTTGCTGCTCTATTATTTTACTCTATCAGGTCTGGACACTAGATTAGGCAGCAAGTCATTTTCAAAGTTGGGGCAATACCACCATATCGCTGTTGTGATCTCCACACACCCAGTCTTGCCCATTCCTTGCACTCCCAGAGACTCTGCTTTGCTGTGTTCTCCTTTCTTTTTGATACCTGTTACTTTCAGCCCAGGAAGGACTTCACTGAAAGTGCCATCTCAAATCCCCTTATCTCAAAGTAAGAAGCCACCTGAGCAATGTAATGGGGCAGGAGGAAAATTACTGCAAACTGCATGTTTGGAAAGCACAGGCTCATAGACTCTCCACAGCCAAGCTCTGCAAAAAAATCCCAGCAAACAGTCCATTTCCATTGCTGTTAGGGTCCATGAGGCACACGTGATGTTCCTTTGATGTTCCAATGCTTACTGTTCCTTTCCACTGCAAACTGACCATGACAGACAGAACTTTCTGCTCTGTAGATGTGTTTTTAGGGCATCTGGGAGGTGTGTCATTGACAGTAAGTCTGAAGATGCATATAGTGAGAGCTTATGAAGAGATACAGTTCTCTGTCTTGAAAGAAGAGATACCCATGCAACCGCTTTCTCAAAGCTATTCTGGGTTCCTCACTATCCAGAGGCTGTCCTCATTTATCAACACTGCATTACTTTTACATGCTGGAGAGACCTGTAACAATCCACTATCGAGTGGCTAAATCTGCTATAGTACTTTATCTGCTACAACTGCTTAAGCTTCAGAAAAAATAAGTGGATCTAAATGCGAGACTCAACTTCTATTAGGACATTACTAATGAGAACTTGTTCCCAATGGAGGAAAGACAAAGAGGGAGGGTTTGAAAAAAAGGTTTTAGGCAGGAGAAGACAGAGGAGGTATCTAGAGCCAAGACCCTTGCACAAAAACACAGGGTGAAGAGCAGGTGCAGAGCTACAGATGGTGTTTTACCGTGGAACCAAACATGCTGCTGGACGTGGAGTGCCCCTCATGAAAGAACTAGGAAACAAAACCAGACACCAAGGTCAGACAGCCAGGAGATCAGAACACAGACAAGGTTAGGTAACACAGTGGTGCAAAGACAAGAAATATGGAATAACCTCAGGTACTCAGGGAAAAACTGCAGCAACTCCTGACCTCTCACAGTGATGCACTTCAGCTGATAGCAGGGCAACTGCTGCTGATTCCCAGGGTCACCATGAGGCAGAGCCCACCATGCCAGGAGCCTGTTTGGCAGCCCATGCCATCCATGGAGCTCCCAGCATGGCCAGCACAAGCCACCAGATTAAGGTGCAAAAAAAAGCTTCCTGTGACACTGAGCTTCCTGCTTCCATTCCCCATTTGTTGCAATGTCACCAGCTCCTCTTTGCATGAGGTCACCTTGCTGGAGAGACAGCAGGCTGCCAACTGGATGGGCAGCACTAAACAAAAAGCTGCAAGGCGAATTTTTTGCTGAAATGTGGATGCAGCACCTCAGAGTTTAAGCACTTTTCTCTAACTGCCCCCTCTCCAAACCATGCCTTCACATTCAGTGTTAATGGTTCTGACTTAAGAAAGAGCAGCCACAAAAGAGGGAGCTGCATTTGCTCAACACTCCAGAGATGTTAGTACAAATACTTGAAATATTCCTTGTAACAACAAAGTATATCCTGCACTACCCCACCCACCCCCTGCCAAACTGACATTACATTAGCTGCTAGTCAATTATTCAGAGAATGCAGTGAGATGTGGCAGGAAGCAGCAGGAAAGGCCAATGGGGGTGGGGGGGTAAAAAAATAAACTTAGCCAACTCCTACTCTGTGCAAAACACCAAGTTTCCGCGGAACGTGAAAGCAACAAAGGAACTATGTTTCTAATGTCAAGAGGTCCAAGTGTTCCAGCTCAGGCCCACCTCAGTATTTCAAACAAAATAATGCTGCCATCTAGTGCCTTGTCCCTCCTCCTTTCTGGAAAGGCCCTGAATCCAGACACTCCTGTTTGACTGGGAGCTCTGCTCAGACTGACCTCCAAAGCCACCCCAGGGCCAGTGCAGCACAGTCAGCAGCACTCTCACAGCCTCCCCCTCACGCATGATGATGCTCTGGCAGTGTTTGGCACAGCTCAAACACAGCAGCCAGGTCTCACAAGAGACATCATGTGTTCCTCAGGGATCTCTGCTTCCCTGCCTTACCATGGCCCATGAAGAATCACTACCGATCTTTACTGCCACAAGCAAATGCTTCATGTTATAACCATGTAAAAATGCCACTCCTTTCTGATGGTTTATTCAATCTGTTTCATCAATCAAAGGAAAATATCAATTATTTCCTTACAAGAGGCTGCTCCAAGGCCCATCCAATCTGACCTTATACACTTCCAGGGACAGGACATCCACAACTTCACTGAGCAACCTGTTCCACTGCCTCTCCGCCTTCACCATAAAAAAGACTCCTTGTATCGAATCTAAATGCATCCTTTCAGTTTAAAATTGCTGCCCCTTATCCTGTCACTACAGGCCTTGGCAAAAAGTATCTCTTCATCTTTCCTTTAAGCTTCCTTTATATATTGCAAGGCTGCAGAGGTCTCTTGGAACATTCTCGCTCTAGTTTGAATAACTCATGAGGAAAAATAGAATCATTCTTACAAATGTATTTAATTTGACCACTACCTTTCTATTTATTTAAAGCAAAAGAAAATTCTAATAGACACACAAAATATAGAAATAAAACCTTTCATAAAAAAAAAAAAAACTATCAGTCACATTCATTCAGAGTATTTTGGTTGTTTTTTCTGTGATCTCTCCATATACTTAGTTGAAGTTAATTTAAAGTATTGAACTTGAATATATATGTATAAATTCTAGCAGTAATCATCCTCCATTCCTGAAGAAACAGAAGCAGAAGAAAACAAAACAAGCTTCCTTTTCCACATGTATCTTTTCCAGAAGGCATGTGGTCCAGTTTTGCAACTTGAGCCAAGTACAAGAACGAACACTGCATAAAATCTTCTCTTTGTACACCTGACTTTTCCTTAGCTAAACATGATAGAAGAGCTATTTTTACAGTGGACACCATGAATGCATTACAGTTTGTTCAAGTTCTTCTACATTCAGCATGTGAAACAAGACCAAAAGAGAAAGAACATTTTTGGAGGAAACATCCCTTAACTGCCTTCTATTTAGTAATCAGTTTTAAAATCAAAGCAACTTTGGAAATTTCTGTTATTTAGCAAGAATAAAATCTAACTTTACACAGTTCCAGAACAGCTGTATTTTCTGATGAGCATTGACAGAAAACCCTCACCTGCTTCATCTCACTCTTCAATTTAGTAATACCACTTCTTTCTGATTTGGTTGCTCCAGAATGCCCCATCTCATGAATAGAAATTGCAGGGCTGGATGAAGAGGAATCTACAGGTCGCACTAAAGAAGGAAATGAACATTTTTAACATTCTAGGGATAGAAAAATAGATGAAATTGTATCTAAAAGTTAAACACAAATCATTTCAGAAATGTCCAATGCTCTTGGTGACACCATCCTTTCACAGAATCGCATCAAGAATTCATACCTGACTGTATGAATTAAGGGGCCTAAATCCTTTCTTGGATATCAGAAACTGATTTTCTAAGACAGTGAGCAATTGTAAATTTAGTCAGAATTGCAATGAATCCAGGAGACAGCTGATGTGCCTGTCAGGAACATGTGGGCATCAAAGACATGCTTCTTGAAGGCAGGGTAGATATGAGTTTTAATGGCTTCTGTTCTAGTTCCATAAAAATTCTTCATTTTAACAGTTTGCTTTCATATTACTGAAAACCTGGTACAATCTTATTTCAGTGCAGGATAGCTTCCATTGTATGTGTTTTGTTTATTTCACAGCAGACATACACACATACTGGTTGCTCATGATTAATAAATTACCTATACCTTAATTTTACATGCAGAAAGAATAGATCCCCACTTATAAGACAATCTAACTTAACATATAAAAGTGAACAACTTACAGCTTCTTTCCACTCCAAACTCCTTCCCACTGAGAATATGATGTAGGAGACTTTTCATATCAAAGGGGCTTAGATTCATCAAGCTCTCTGAAGCTTCTTCACCTAGTTAAACAAAATAAAAACAAAACAAAATGACAAATGTCTCTGGGAAGACAACAAGCTATAAAGCCAGCTAAAGAAACCGTGAATGAAGTCCAATCACATTCAACTCTTTGGCTAGCCTTTCCTTTCTAAAAATATATATGTAGTCAAATTTCAAAAAAACCGTATTTCAAAACAACAAACACTCCATTGAAACAACACCATTTGAATTAATCTTTGTTATGTCATCGCTTATGCAAAATTTCACTGAAGCTCAGGATGAGAAAGCAGTCGATCCCTTATAGAGCAAGATCACTTGGAAAGATATTACAGCCATCTCCCAACAGGAGATGACACGAGGATCTAAATTCCAGAGACAGAGCTACTCTGTAAAGAATATCCTCTGATAATCTTTGAATAACTGGATGCTAGGGGGAGAGAAATCTTTCATTAAGTCAAAAAAAGTGATTTTCAAGATTTGTAACTGCACATATGATCTAAGAGGTTAATAAAAGAATTTAACACATATAACTGAGATGATTAACCACGAAGGGTGAAGGAGAAATGATACCCTAAGTACCCTTACAATAAAACTGGTTCCTACCTGAGCATTTCAGACTTCGTGCCAGCTCCGTGGCCATCACCTGGATTATCAGACCGATGCGGAGCCGGAGCATCTCCACAAACAGGCTGGGCTGTGACCGGACGTACATGGCCAAGTACATAATGATCTCCTGTAAGGACAAATCCATGAAGGCACCCATCGGAGTGGGTCTTCATGGCTCTGATGCAAGTCTCAGAGCAAACACTGGCACAGCACCAGGCACAGTCCAAGAAGCCTTTCTGCACAGGCTGCATACCTGTGTCAGGACTGCAATACTGATGTCTTGGCCACTGGCTTCGTAAATGAGATCTGTGAGCTCCTCAGGTGGCAGTGGGCTGCAAGAAGACAAAGGTCATAGGCAGCAGTGACTCAGCACAACCAGCTACTCAATTCTTGAACAAGCACTGGCATCAAATCACTCAGAAGAAAGGCACCTACAGTTCTACCTGAGTGGCTGCAAATGGTTTTATGGGCAAGGAGTGAGGTTCAAAAGAAGGTAAGAGCAGCAGAATGGTACCAGCAGGAAAATGAAGGGCAGCCTGTGCCTGAGGCAGAGCTCCAACTTACGTGGTAATGATTTTCTCACGGGGTTCTGGTGGCAGGCCCACTGTGAGCTGTTTGTGGTGTGACAGAAGGTCTGTGCATGCCTATCATAAGGGGACAAAAAACAGAAGACCTTTCTCTGAGTCATATGGAAGTGAATCAAATTATTTCAATTTCTTTAGCAATTTTTAAATGCATTTCTATTAATTGCCAGACATGACAATCCAGCAGAATGCTGCTAAATAGTTTCCAAAAGTCTCCTGAGGTCAACAGAGCTGAGTGTTTGCCCAGACTGAAAGTGGCCTGTTTCCCTGCTCAGTGAAATCAGCAGTATAATGATTAGATCAGAAACTCTAGTAGGGCTGGCAGATCAACAAAGGCTTTCATCCTTTATCATACGATAAACTTCTGTTCTTTATTTAAGACAACCATATTTTTAATCAATGAAAAGTTGGGCAGCATTAGTTAAAAAAAATCCTGTGTAGTAATATATTTCCTAAAACAAACACCCAACATCCTGCATCAGATTCCTGATACATTCTGAAATAGGTACTGTCCCCAGTACCACAGTGTTTACTCTTTTATATCGACCTCCTTTAGATGTGAGTGTTCAGTTTACCTATTTTAGTGTCCTGAATAAAAAAACATCACAGAACAGTGTTCCTCTGGTTTTGAAGAGTCTATTTTCACTCCCTTAAAATGGAAGAAACCAGATCATCCCTATTCTCCTCCTCTCCAATTCTTTGTCGACCTTCTAAAGTTATCATACATGGCTTGTGAGCATGTCTGTACTGCTCGTCCATGGCGTCTTGAGAAGGGAAGTTCTGTGCTTAATGAAGTACCATGCACAGTAACTATCACAAACTGCTCCCCACAGACAGGACTGTCACTAAGATAAGACATCCTAGATGTGACAGAGAGCCTTGAAAATGGCCAGGAAATACAGAAAGAGCTCTTCAGAAATATGCAGGGGATTACTAGAAAATTAAAGAAATCCTTTTAGAATACTAGAGAGGAAACCTTTTTATAATGATCAGAATCATACCTGTACTCTTAACAGTGGATTTTTCTTGTTACCACTTAATAGTCATGGATATTTAAATGGTTCCAAACATCCATTCACAAGGCAGACTGTCTACTCAAGGGATGGAAATGGGCAGAACATGTTTTTTGTCATCACAAGCACCCTGACATAGCAGTACTCAGAAAGTGTTCGTACCATCACAACAGCAATAGACAATTACCAGTGACAACTGCAGCTTTCAAAGCACACAGTTAAGCTTCTCCACTTAACAGAGATTAAATGAAACCTTCATAACTATTTACAGTGCGACATTCTCAGTCCATACCAGCATTAGCACAGTTTGCAGTAAAGACAAAAGATAAAGATGTATCAAGACTCTAGATCAGAAGAAGAATTATTATTTAATTAAAAATGCTGCACTATGTATGTTGTAAAATAAAACTAGAAGAAGGGCAAGCACAAACCCCAACAGAAAACTGGTAGTTTTATCTCTGTTTCCAGGCAGGAAGTTGAACCAGGATTATTTGTATTTCATACCTCAGCCAGGACTTCAACTCTCTTTTTGAGTATGCCAGAAATGTAACGGATTAAGCCCCACTCCTGATTGAGGCCTGCCTTTCTGTAGAGCTCATTGAGGAGGCAGTGAACAGTGACACCATACTGTCCATCCAGCTCTGTGTCCCAGTCAGCACCTCTGCCACAAAACAAACAGGAGGTAATTGTCATCAGGCAAGACGCTAAACTTTACCACACGGCTGGATTTTGACTACCTTGCTCACATTGGTGACGTTTGGTCCCATACCAAATGGGACATCTGTGCCTGCAGCACAGATTGATTACATGTGGACAAAATCCTCTTGATACCAGAAACTTTCACACTAATTTGAGCACTCTCTCAGCTGTGAGCCAGCGACTTGAAAAGAACAACCTGAAGGATTTCCCACTAGACTTTAAATTGAGCACCCATATGGACAGTTTGCTGGAGGAACACTCCATGTAGTACTTTTTCAGAGCAGAATTCAACAATATCTTAAGTACTGCTGAAAACTACACCCATTTTTCAGATGCTTCAGGGGAATTTTTTAACCTTTCTTCTTTCTCAGCTATTAACTAAACTTCCGTGTTGCTTATCCCATTACTGAAAAAAGCAAAGGAGATTTCTGTTCCTCTCCTGGTTTTGAAATTCACTGTGCTATGGCTTCTCTTTGGTAATGTTCTGAAGTGTCACAGAATGACTTTTCAACTCCTGCTGACAAGAATCCACCAGAGGTCCACCTGCCTCCCTTGGTGAAATTACTGGTGTTAGATGCAGTTAAACAACAAAACATATTTTTTATAGGATTTCCTTTACTCTTAAAGAGAGGAGGCTAAACATTTTCCTTGGGAAAGTAAGAAGATCAAAGAAGAGGTTCTCACAGGACACAGACTAAAATAAACAAAAATGCAGTCTTTGTAGCAGTAGTGAAGACCATCTGTGATTAACACATACTTGTCTTTGCACTAAAAGCTAACTCCTTGACAGGTTCCAGCAGTATTGTCCAGCATAGGAAAAAACCCCAAAAACCTCAATAAACACACTTCAGAAGATGATTCTGTTGTTTGTATTTGTATTTTGCTCCCATCAAACCAATTTAAATAGCAGGTGTTTACTAACCCCAGCAGGTGGGTCTAGACTGCTTCCAAGAATGTTTTTAAAAGTACCAAATTTTAGCCGGTTGTACACTTTAACATGCAAAGGGATTAGAGGAAAAATAGCCAACACTCATTAAAATTGCATTTTGGATTTAGTTTGAAAATGACAAGATAAATTTTCTCTCCACTTTCATTGTTGCGTATGAAAATCACACCAAATCTTTGTGAACTTTAAATGGAGTGCCACAAATAGAGCAGGGTGTGTTCTTATTCATGATAAGGATTTTTGCATCTAATTTGTGAGCCCTGGAGACTATTTGCAGCTGTGTGCCAATCAACTCTAAAATTTGCACAAGTCTTCTTGTGTATACAAATAATTCCTGCAGTCAAACTAACTGAAAAAATGCTTGTTAAAGCACATAATATTTCCACTGTCCCCTCAAAACACAACTTGAACAGTGGAAGAATAATCAAATAGCTGTGACCAAACTTAAAGATGCTGAAGTTTATACTAAGGCAACTTACTTGAGTATATGCAAGATATACAAGATATCTGCTTGATCATGGAGTGTTGGACATTCCTTTAGCTGATCAACGAGCTTCCTGCAATCCAAATCACCATGAGCATCTTTAGGTAAGCGCAAAACATTTTCAGAGTCCTGATAACAGAGATGGATGAAGAATCAAAGGATATGACCTTGAAAAAAGTAGATCTGTAACTTCCTGTAACTTCAAACTTCCCATTAAAAACACAGAGTTCCAACAAAGTTCTGCACTTGAAATACAGACACATCACTTAGTTCTTGCCAGGATACTGCAGGCACAGAAAGGAAGGAGACTAGTCCCAAGAAACACAACCCCCAGAATGGAGCCTTGTATCTACTTTTAACAAAACAAAGAAATTGAATTATCTGCAGGCTTTTCCTGTCATCTTATGTTACTTGTAAAGAGAAAAGCAGAGAGATACTATCCTTTTTTTTGTTGAAATAATTTAGAGCTTTTTGAGTTCCATCTCTAACCTGTACATAAGTGGCACTTTATGAATGCAAATATTGCCATTATATATTTTCCAAGCTTATGAAAGTAAAATAATTAATCAGATGATGTAATCCTATGGTGAATTCTTGGATGAAAAGAAGTTTTGTTTAACAAGATGTTTAGCAGTTTATATAATCCTAAAATCCCATTTCCACAAACAGAGCCTTGTGCAGAGCAGACTCCTTCAGGAGGCTCGATATAAACTCCTTTAGCCACTCTCAGCAGCTGGTCACATATACCAAGACAAAACAAGTGCCCAGCAAAACTCCATCTTTATACCTTGAGATGGGATTTGGCTGGTGCCTTAAGGACATTCACACATTCCCTCTTGCCCAGATGTTACTATAAATAGCAATTCTTGGAAAACATCTCCAAAGGCTGTGAACATCCTGTGCTTCCCCTTGTGTTCAGCTGGAACTTAAGATGATGACTTTACTTTTGGCTTTTAAAAATAAAGCAACTTTTATGTTCTTTTCTGTTTTGCACATGCAATTAAAAACTTTCCACTTGTTAGTGTCTATTTGAGTAAAAAACCTTCATCCAGCCAAAAAAATGATTTCCAAAACAAGGGAGTGCCTTGGACAAAATGGCTTGTCTGTGAAGAAAAATGAGACCTGGCATAGGGTTTGAAACAAAACACGAGGAAAGGCTACAAGCATTGCATCCTAAAACCACAAACAGCATAAAAATTCCCACACCTTACCTTTGTCTGAAAGAAACGAGGATTATCAACAAGATTCAGAGACTTTCGGTGTGTGTTCAAAACTTTAGTGGGAAGAGACATAGACATGGCTGGAAAGCAAATTCACCAGAACAGAAAGAAAAAAAAGTCTGTTACAGTAACATGATAATTAAAAATACCTCCATGAGGCAGCCTGACTAGGTAAAAACAACAGAAATACCTCCAAGAGTCAAAATACAGAGGCAGGCTTCTGAGATGGCTGTGCATGGAACTCTGAGACAAGCTCATGTTCTGAGCCTTATCTCCTGGCAGGTTTGCTCTGAGAGTTTTTGAGATCAGCATGTCAAATGCTCAACTGATAACTCTTATTTGGCCCATGATTCCAAAATCCTGCAGCCCAGTGACCTGACCCTGCCAAGTGTTTTAAACATCTCAACAGGAAATGAGTGGAGAAAATGGCCTAACTGGTAAGATTTCATAATTAAAATGATAATGCTTAATGCAGGTTAATGCTCTGCTAGCTTCATATGCTGAATTCAATGGAGGATCAGATGATGTAGCACATGAAAGATGGCAGAAAAGTCTAACTGCAAAGCTTGGAAGTTATTAATTTACACTGAAGTTAAGGGAAGTCTTCCATGGACCAGGGCATTGAATACTACATATTTACATATAAAACAATGCATATGTTGGAACCTATTTACAAATTCAGCCGAAGTCTTATTTTGGTGTATATCCTCCAGTCAGGCTATCAGGAATGCAGCATGATTAGAAAGACAGTATTCCCTCTCTACTCCATTTGTTCTTACAAATTTAGAAAGTACATGTGAATATTTATCGTTTTCTTGTATTGAAATACTTCATTTCACAGCAACTTTATTAAAATACAAAAGTACATTTTGTCTGCCTTTATGCAAGCAAAGACAAAACAATTAATTAATTGATTTGGGTCTTAAAATTCTATCCAAGTAAAGAGCTTCCATAACATTAACTTTGATTAAATATTACATTTCATTGCAGGTTTTCTGTGTATACACCATGACGTGGGATACAGTGGGAACATGACAGCAACAGCTTCAGTCATTCTTACTTCTTAAAGGAATTTCTTTTCTACACAGAGAGAACTAGTGGCACAAGTATGTCAAAAGGTATAATTTTTAAACACCTGAACTTACTCCTTGTAGCAGCCAAACCAGTTTTTAAAATTATTTTCACCAAATAAACAACAGGGAGAAATACCTGGAACTTCCAAGCCCTTTGTCTTGGCCATTATTGACAGGATCTCCTCTGTGGAATGGTTTGCACTGAACACAGGCGGTTGACTCGTTGTCTTTGAAGCTGGAGGCAGGTATGACTTCAGTGCTGTGCTCTGCAGGACATCATTTATATACTGATCCAGCTCATCCTGGCTATCTAGTGTAACATACATTAAAAAAAAAGTTTCTTAAAGGTAAAAATTACTATTTCTCATCATCACTTTCTCATTCAAACACACCACTTATTCCTGCTTATTTATAAGGGCACTCAAATATGCGAGAGTAGTGTAAGAAAGAATATTTTTAAGCCAAACAAATTGGAAACAAAAGAAAAAATATGGTTTTGACACTGAAAACAGATTTAGAAGCTACCTTTGCCTTTGAAAATAATCAAAAGGGGTTTCATCTTGCTGGTAGATCATAGAACACAGCTGGACTTAATGTTTGGAAAAGTCTCTTCCACCATGATTCTAAGACTCTATCATCTCTTCCACACAAATTCTTGTCCAAGACTTCTCACACTCCTGTTCCCTCTAACCTCTTCCACACCTCCCCACCTGCTCACTCTCTAGACTCAGCTTTGCTGTAGCAGCTGCCAGTCAATGCCATACTACAAATGCAGGAAGAACACACATGAATTCATTCTCCAGACTGATTCATGCAGGTTCTGTCCTCAGGTGGATGCAGGAGAAAACCAAATGGCCATCAGCTGTGCACAGAACAGACTCTACACTGTAGGCAAACCCTGGCTCTGCTAACAGAATTTGACAGATAAAAAAAATACCAAGTGAAAAAACACTACTACCTTTTTCACAGAAATCTGCTGGGTAGTCTCCATATTCACTGTCAGGACTATTACAGTTGTCATTATGGTCATCAAACAGTTTTAGGTCACAGTCTGGATCCAGGAAGCTCAGATATGTATGAAAAGAGGTGGTAAGAAATTCTGATAGCTTGCCTATCTTCACCCTGCAAAACGGGACACATGCCAAAGAGCATTAACATCCACCACTCTGATACTGATTAATGCTCATTTAGCTTTCAACAACTCCTCCAAAATTTATGAAACCTACTGTTCAATCCACCTTTGGTAACTATAAAGCCACAGAAACTGACACTGAAAAATAAAAAAGGAAATAAAAAGGAAAACAACAGTTGCAGATCCAGCTGTGTACTTACTGCTCTAGGTACTAATTGATTTTAACTGTGTTATGGTAACAGGCCTAACTCAACTCAAAGCCTAATTATGCAAGGTGTTGTATGTTCATGTGAAGAGAGACCCTGAACAAAGACCTGAGCTCCAAGGATAATGTATAAAAAATACAAGAAACTGGGGCTGAGAAGGCCCCATGAATGGCAGTGTCTTTTCACAGAACTGGAGGCTGCCAAACTATCTGTGCTGGTTTTAGGGATAAGAGTTAATGATGAGGCTATGCATCCCTCAACACAGGGATGTATTAGTTACTGTTAAGCAGGGCTTACACAGCATCCCAGCCTTTTCTGCTTCTCACCTCACCCCACCAGCACAGGCTGGGGGTGCACAAGGAGCTGGGAGGGGACACAGCTGACCCCTGCTGACCACAGGGACATTCCATACCATAGGGTGTCATGCTCAACTTATAAAGTTGGGGGAAGGATGAAAAGGAAGATGTTAAGGGATACAGTGATTTGTCTTCCCAAGCCACAGTTACATTTGATGGAGTCCAGCTTTCCTGAAGATGGCTGAACAACTGACTGCCCATGGAAAGTGGTGAATGAATTTCTCATTTTGCTTTGCCTGCATGTGTGCTTTTTGATCTACTTACTAAACTCTCTTTATCACAACCCATGAGTTTTCTCACTTGTATTCTTTCAGTTCTCTCCTCAGTCCCACAAAGAGGAGGGTGGGTGAGTGGCCATGTGGGGCCGAGTTGTTGACTGGAGTTAAACCATGACAATATTTGATTGTCAAAGGAAGATACTTATTGAGAGGGCAAGTAGAAAAAGAATAGGGAAGTACTGTGGCATCCTATTTTACACCATAGATGAATGGAACACACCAGCTTACAAGTACTACATGCAATCAATGTTTAAACCATGTCCAGTAACTGTGAAAGTAATTTATTTTTAATAACAGAAGCTCAGCCAAAGTCAAGATTTCATACTTCCAAAGATTTGATGTTTGTTTTCTTTATCCATTAATGGCAGTCAGTGATGGTCAATTTTTGGGAGACAGATCTTTTTCATTGCACCTGAGGTCCAGCTACCATTTGATTGCCACAAAATAATTAAAGCTAAAACTTCCTTCTCTGCAGAATTCTAGTACAAAGTCTGTGCACTCCACAAGTTCGAAACTGAGACTTTCATAGGATTTAATTTTAAAAATAATGGAGATAATAATTTAGTGATTCTGACATTACCTTGCACCTCCAAAATAACCATCTTCTAATTTTCTTATTGTAGCAAGAACTGCTGGATGAATGTCAGTACCATCATCAACTAAAAAAGAATAATGAAAGAAGTGAAGCTCACCAACACATTCTTAAATTATCACATCCAAATACAGGGAATTACTGGGCATTGTCTACAATGTAAATCAGGCAAATTTAAAGGAGAACCACAACTGCTATCAATATTAGCTTATTCAAAAATCCCAGACAAACAAACAAAACACAACCCCTAGACAATTCTAAAGACAAACACCAACCTGCCCAAGACAAGTTCCAAAGGGATTTCTGTGAAATCTCTTTAGACAGAAACAGCAAGGAGATGATGGGGTGAAGGAAGCATATGAAGAGGGTGTAAAACCGAAATTAAATATTACCATGTCATTGAAATTCAGCATACACATGAAAAATTAACTGTACTTCTGATGTTAGGAGTCCTGCTACCTGTCTGCTCTCAAACCAACATGCATCCTATTCTCCTGCAGTAATCTACTCTGCTTGAAACTGAGAAAATTAAGTTTACCAAGCATTGTGTGGGTGATGGGAAATGTCAAGGTTGGTCTCCCTGTCATCCTCCAGCAAGAAGTGAGGTAAGCCAGCTCTGTCTTGAGCATCTCTACAATCATCTGATTGTCTAGAGCCAGATAGAAGTGATGCTGGTCAGTAAACTAGAGAAGAGAAAAACATAAGGGGTAGTTGTCAGTGCTTTTCTTTTTTCTATTTCTTCCCTTAAATCATTCACAAAAGCCATATGAGCTACTCCTGACCACAACACAAACAACCTGAATTAATCTAACAAGGCCTCAGACTGTGAAAAAAAAATCCATTCTTGTGCAAGAGTCCATTTTCTTATGCCTCTTGACTGACCATCAAAGTAAGCTATACAAACAAAAACTAGGCAATCACAGCCATGAAACAGAATCTTCCCAACAACCAATTACACTGACGTACGATGTAGAAGATGGAAGTACTCTAAATGTGGGAAAAAAGCTAACAGAGCAACAAAAACAATAAGCAGGCTTAAGTGCACACTGAGGACTGGGAGCCAGTAACTCTACGTCTCTTGGGAACCATCCAGAAGAATACTGAAAAGAGCTACTGAGGAAAAAAGGTATATGAAATTTGCAATGGCAAAGTGCTGCTCCCACTGCCGCAGGAAGCCAAGAACCACAGTAGGAGACTATAATGGCTACTTCAGGAGCTGGAACCAAAGAAGCTGGACAAATAATGCAAAATAAGCAGCCACAACAAAAGTTAAGGAAGCCTTGGGAAGGGGTAAGTGCATAAAGAACATGGAAGTTCAAGCTGAAAAAGTCCAGACATTTCTTCCCAGAAGGAATGAGGAACTAGCCAAAAGAGTCTTTGAGCCATCTGCAATCAGCTTTGGTAATTGAGGAAGAACAAGTCCCAGAAATCCAGAAACAAGGAAACACACTGCCTGTCTTTAAAAAAGAAGAGCCATTGAAAAAGTCAGGCCAATTCCAGTGTGTGAAAGCAAAGGAAAACAAAGCCAATCTGAGACAGCCAAGGTAATTATAAAGTTATAAACTAAGATGGTCAAAACCCAATCTCAACAGATTAGTCCAATTTCCTTCTTTGGAGCAACCAGATGGTAAGTATAAGAAAATGGCTGACACCTGCCAGCTTCTGCAAATTTTCACACCAGTGAGCTGAACAAAAACATCCTAGGAAGCAGAACTACTTTAAAAACTGTTCTCAAAAGGTAGTTATTAACCATTTCTTCAGAATTACTGTATTTGAATGAAGTCAGCCTTTGCCCCACACCGAATCAATGTTTTCATAGAAAAGAGAATGAAATACAAATGACAAAATCACAACATTTGTGGACATTAGTCAAGATCAACAAGATGATTTAACTGCTAACCTTAGGAAGGTGACATTAAACATTAACTCCATCCACCTCAAAAAAAAAGTCAGGGGAAGTGTCTGGCTCTGAAGTACAATGGAAAATGTTATGGAGTTTTTAGTAAAACATGAAATAAACAGGAACTGTCACTGTGTTGCTAATGTAAAGATAAATGCCATTTTGGAATATCCTAGTAAGTATGTCCTTATTTGATACATGACAAGATTTTAGTGGGAATACTGAGTCCTACTTACACAGTAAGATGTGAACTAAGAGGTATTTTGAAAAAAATCACATCTCTAAGGAATTCTTCCCTTATTTGCAAAAGTGAAAATTGGTACAGGGAAGTTACACAACTAACATTTTATAAAGCTGCTTGTGATCAACTGACATGGGGAAGAATAAGAAAGGATCTACATTTTTTGCAGTAAATCTGATTTGTTTGGACATTATGAAGCAGTACAGAAGCCTTCTACAGAGTCCACTGAATGCCTTCAGCTGGAGTTTAAAGACTTCATTAGCCAAACATCTGTTTAGAAGGGTGGATGCATTCTTCATCCTGCATAAGCTGTACATGCTTGGAGCAGGTGACTCCCTGGCCAGCTAGTACCAACTGCTGGAATAACTCTATTGAAGTTAGTGTGTTGCATTTCATTAGATGTAAATAAATAGGAGCCACTGATTTTGTGAGGATCCAAACTTCCAGCAACATTTAAAAAACACGCTAAAGAGCAAGAAAAGGCAGAAAAGACATCCATTTCTCAGCACTACTGACTCTTTCAACAATATAAAGAAAAGATCACACCTTCACCTCCTAGGGGTTACAGTATTTGGCACTCTTATGTGGTACTTTTTTTTTCATCAAAGCAATCAGTAGAAGGCTACATTAAGTGATCTATTTCTGCAGAAACTGTTTCATTAATTAGAATGTTGGTGTGGACAGAGATCAGTAACAGCTTTGAACTATTGATTCACAGTGTTCTCCTAAGCCAGAAGCCAAAGAAACTGGACTCTTTATGACTGAAAAGAGATTTATCAGCAGTTCTACCATGCTGATCATCCCGTGCTCCTAAAACCCCTACTAAGATCTGCTGTGTCAGCCCTGTTCTACCTAAGGTACAATGACAGCAGAGAAAAGCAAATTGTTCACTAATGAAAAGCAAATGCTTCACTAATGATTCACCATTAAGAAAGGAGTGATTTTCCTGCCAGCTTTACATGCTTACCTGAGGCGTAAAAGCAAATATTTGATTTCGTATCACGTAGAGCTTGGAGGTGCCCAACACTCCAATGTGTCGGTGTGGTCGGCCACTTAATTTCATCTTCTTGTTCCGGCCTGAAAAGGAAAGAGAAAGAAAATAATCTCAGCTAACATTTTCTGTGTTTTATTCCAAAATAACCACTTTAGACAAGAAAGTTTACTCTGCTAATACCAGTAAGGCAGGAAACCAGTAACAGAATGTGAGGCTACAAACTGGTTTTGTAGCAAGCAGCAATATAATACCCAGAGTCCTTCAAACACCTGAATAAAAATTAAAATTTTGGCTTCATTGACCATGGATTAGGTCTTGTAATTATAGTAATTGCTCAGCACCCAAAGCTTCCACACCAAGAAGGGCAGGAGATGTGATATTACATAAACAAGGCCATCAACATAACTCAGAAATTCCAGTGTTTTCAAATACAGGACCTTAAAAACACATGCCTGTAGGCTAAATCAACACACGAAGTACATCCAAATTCAACAACAGATTTTCATCAGGCTTTAATAAGCTTCACTTTTCTCAGTAGAGCTTATTAGCAAATGATCCACACTACAACCTTTGCACCAGCAGCCAGGAGCTGACTCGAATCTTTCTGACAAGGAATAAGAACCAAACAACCATGTGCCTGAAAAAATACTACTGTGAACAGTCCCACTGTTAAAAACAATGTACAAATCATCCTACTTACACCCCCACTAGTGAAAGAAAGCTATTATGAATTATAATAAAATAAATGTAAGCCTCAGCAAAGCCCTGAAAATGTTTCATTTTTTTAAAGAACTTTGAAATGAAGAGCCAGATACTTTCACAGAAGCAATATATACAATTTCTCTGTGTAAAGGGCATTCTAAAATTTATCTGAAGGTACCATTACTTTGAATGATGCCAAAAAAACTCCCTTATTAAAACAAAAAACCAAACCTTACAAACAAAAAGCACCACAACAAAAAAATGTCCACTCCCATGAGCAGTGTCAGCATTATCTGGAACCAAATTGCCATGGGAACATGATCCAGACTGACAGAGAAACAGGATACAGCTTCCCTTGTCCACACAGCAAAGGAATCTACCAGTGCTGAGTCACCCCATCTCAATTTTGCTTTATAGCAGTATCCACAATTTTGAGTCATGAGTTGCTGGCATGCCTGAAGAAGTAAAACTAAGTTAAATTAGGAATACATGTAACAAACTTTCCACCAAGACCCAAAATAATTCCAGCAAGAATGATCGAGAACCAGTTATAAAAAGACTTAACAACTAGAACCAGTCAGAGCTTTGGGGCATTTATTTAAGTCAGTTCAAAACAGGATTTTGAGCAAAACAGGATTTGAGAGCCACTGCTGAGGAACTGCAACACATTTAAAATCCTGTGTTTAGAAAAGCCTTAAAGGCTTCTGGGTTTGCAACAGAGATAGAGAGCTTCAGCAGCTTATCTCAGCTCTGGGTTGGAAGGAACTTAGTGAGAACCTGACAGCCCAAATATGCTCTGATAGCAGCAGAGCTTCCCCAATTTGGAGCAGAAAACTTCCCAGACTGCCTGCTGGGAAGATAAAAATCATACTGCCCAGTTTCCAGATTTCTTGAAGGGAAAATATTTGACTTTTCTTCTATTGTGTTTTTCTGGGCATTTTTTTTCAAAAACCAGTTTCTCTGTGGAAGTAGTTTCTGGAGGACAAAAGAAGAGTTGGTTTTTGTCCAACTGCAAGGGCACAGGGAAACTTGTATTTTCACCACCATATCTAACAAGGTAATCTTTTCCCTCTGTTTGAGTCCCTTATTTAAGACAGAAGCTCTAAGTTGGTTAAGCTTCTTAAAAAAATACCTTGCCTGGCAGTAGAGAGGCTTCCATGTTGAAATACTTACCCAGCATGGTGTAGAGGTTGCTGAGGATGCGAGCTGGCTGCACTCTGAGTGGATGGATATCAGCAATGCTCTGAACATTGATTCCACGGGCTTGCAAGAGATTCTTAATTTGATTAGATTCTGCCAAGACAGTTACTGTGTAACAGAAAACAAAAAAGCAAGTAAAAACCAATGTTCTACTCTTTGTAACTGCCTATCTACTGTCACCTCTCAACAACTGCATTTAGCTAACTAAAAAGGCACAAAGTCCTTTTTTCTTAATTTATGGATTCATGAAATCAAAAGGGATTGTCATAGGGCACCTGACAGATTTTAATTCTCTGTTTCTCAGTATTTCTTGCCATTCCTGTCCACTTTGGACAACAGTGGTGGTCAGAAGAGTCCCCTGAGGTATCTACTCAAATGTCCTGCTCAAAGCAGGGTCAGAGCTGCTGAGGTTAAAGAGGGTCTTGGGGACTTAATCAGTTGCTTCTGATTTCTTTGAGTACCACTAGTTTGGATCACAAGTCTCTTTAGCAGAGAGTCTCTTTTAGGGCTTTCCTCCATAGAACAAAGGGAAACATGACTTGAAAATCTGTTATTTTAACACAGCACACTATATATAACAACTCACCGGGGAACAGGTGCTGTCACTTGTATAGCAACAAATGTTTGGAGGACACAGAATGGTAGAGGTAGGGAGAAAAAAAATCCCTAATGAGAAGAATTTACAATCCAGGCCCAGAACCCATCTCTTGTCCCACTTGAAGTTTTGCCCACAGTAAGTGGCTTATTGATTTGGGACTAACAAATCAGTATTCTTCTTTGTATTGTGAATACTTGCCAAAGAATGCTAAAAATAAGCAAGCCAACTTCTATTTCTATTGGAAATGAAGCACTTCAGTATAATGAAATGCTACTCTAATAAAGCACCAACAAGGGGGTAAACAAACACCAGCCCAGGTCACAGGATCCTTGACAAGGCTGCTCCTGATCAATAAGCTGGTTGCTCCATCAGAGCAGTCCAGGCCCTGGAAAAGTCTTTAGGACCTGATCTGCTGGTGTTTGCTCTCTACTTAATTTCTGGTTTTGGCTGTTCTTGCACAAACCGAAGAGGTCAATCCCTGCAGCAGCCAAAAGCTGGTAACTCTGGCTGCCTCACCTCTGTGCACAGGGATCCTCTGCACTCAGTGCTCCCTGGTTCCTCTGAAAAGGGACTACATGAAACCTGATTAATCTGATCCATCTCCTGTCAGTCCTGCTTCTTCTTTCTAGAAGCTGCCAAGATTTTCCTTTTCACTACAAGGTTAAGTTTGCCACTCTCCAATTCCAGACAAGTCTTAAAATTTTAACAATTTTTTTTTTTTAAGTGTCTCAAACTTGATCTTCCCTCCTGGACAAAGGGAGCTAGGCAAATAAACTCTTTCTCCTTCTCACAGTGTTGTCAAAGCATCTATGTCCTGTGCAAAAAAAATCTGCATTTTTTTAAACACATTTTTCGTCTCTCCTGTAGAGAGAAGGGACTTTGCCACCACGTGATTCATTTCACACAGAATGTTCATAAAATTACCTCACCTTGTACCACAACATCAGGTTTAAATCCAGTGGAAAATCTCCTGTTTAGGGGATCGATTTCACCTGCAGCAAGAAACCCCTAGAACAAATGAAAAAAAAAAGTAAAAAGTAAGGAAACAAATGGAATTTAGGCCAAAGGTTTCTGACATATAGAATAAATCCTAACCAATTTTCATAGTTTTTCAGGGCAGCAGGACTTAAAGCCTGCTTTATCTACCCTGTCCACTAAGTAGTATATTTGGTAAAAACAATGGCTGCAATATTTTTTGTAACAAGAAAATGGTTCTGAGTGACACAATCTGCATTCAGAATTCCTATTTCAGAGTATCAGCAACTGACATAATCATCAGGATTATGATGATCAGGACAGTGATTTTTTTTTGTAGCTCCATAGAGATATTTGTGCTTCTTTTAACTAGTCTGACTTTAGTGTGTCTGACTAGTAGATACATCATGCCATAGAGCAAGGAATAGCCTAGTAAAGCTGAAATGGCCCGAAGTCCTGGCTCTGGAACAGCCAAGTCAGCCTGAGCATACTCCTCTATTCTACCCATATATCCAGACCATGTTACAACTTATTCAGCTTGATTAGAAACAGACAATTGCATAGCTATATTTAAAAAAAAAACAACCGTGAAAGCTCAGAGGAAAACACACTGTCCTTTCTACCTGTCAACCAAAGTGTACTGTAAGCCCAAGCCACCTCAAACAAAATGAAATACAAGTTTATCTACTATGCAAGAAATAATTACCTCTGCTAACAGGCAGCTCAGGACATACAGTGATTGGCCCCAAAGATGTGGCAACTTTCCCACTGGGACACGATCCACTGAGTGAGGATTTTCATACTCCTCATCCACCTGAAAACAAATACATAAGCAAGAAAAATTACCCTAAAGTTGTGAAGAACAATAAATAACATGTAAGTATTTGCAGACATAGAGTCTAACATCAACCCTTTCAAGCATGCCCTTACTACTGACATAGAGATGTTGTGGTTTCACTTTTAAGGCTACACATTTTCTAGGACAAGAACTATTACTTCCTTTTTGTACCTCTTCCCACCCTTCAAAGCTGGAGGATGAATGGGGACTCCACATGCAATTATAGCTTTGGTATTAGCTCTTCCACTTTCTCACCATGCCTTTGCTGCCTTCCCTCTGGGCTGCTCCTAGGTAACTGGGTGTTTGCTTTCCAACCCTTTCCAAGATGACACCTTAACTTCACTGATGTCTACCCACCTTTCTGATGCAAAGGTGCTTTCCAATATTAAGATTATTCCACCTTTACTTCATTATCAAGGATGGTCAATAGAAAAATTAGGAGTAAACTTACTAATTTAGAGAAACTGCCTTAGTTTTGCATTATACAGATCTATTGAGGGCAGGGCAAAAACCTTCCCTGATTACATCTTCAGACAGCCATTTCATATTTGTTTTATAGACAGACCAAATCTACCCTGTTGATATGGCACGTTTTTCAGATCATTATCATCGTATCAAAATTCACAAGAAGGCTCTGGACTCTTACACGCTTGTTCCCACTAGGAAGGCAATTCAGTTTCCACCTCAGATCTGCGAGCAAGGCATCAGCTCGGCTGAGCAACTCAGACCAACCCAGGAGGCTCCACACCCTTAGTGAGTGAGGGCTGAGAAGTCTGGAGTGGGAGAAGAAGTTGGCAGGGAGGGATACAAAGGCAAATAGCATGGAAGAGCACATAAGCTCGTCTGAATTTCTCTGTCACAATGGGAGAATGAAATAAACAATAATAGCAAAGGTGGGGGGAAAGAAAATAACCAAACAAACCAAACAAAAATCCCAGCCCAAACCCTAATCCTGTCTCCCACACGTGCTCTGGAAAAGGACAGCACAATCCATCAACAGACTAGACAGGCAGGACAGTCTATGCTTCATTTCTTCTTTGAGCTTCAGTTCCTAAGTCAGTATCAACACTTCTTAAATACATGTCTTGCTCTAAGGATGTAAAGTTTTAGATCTGCTGTAATATTTCCAAAGACAGTCAAATTCACAAGTAAAAAATGCGACCATTTGGAAGCCTAAAGTTTACCATTTCTCAGCAGAAGCTGTGAAAGGTCTCTTACTTTTTAAAATTACGTGCAGTAGTCTTTTTTATTGTTGGTTTAGATTCCTCAGACACGGGAAAACTGTAAGCCTTACATTCTTCTCACTGTCTCTACTTTGTGTACTGAAGCGGATGTTGCATTTTCCCAATACCTTTTCTGGAGGGACTGCGTAGAGTTCAGGCATTAGCACCAACCCATTCTTCTCTCTAATAAGTATTCCTTCCAGAGCCTCTCTGTATTCTTGTACCTGGAATTATTTTTACAAGACAGTGAGAATTCACGCTACAGTCAGCATAACTGAAACAATAAAGTACTTTTGAACAGTACTTATTAAAAAAAAAAAAAGGGATGGAGGGATCATGATTTTCTGATGGAATAACAATATCCAAATTATCAGAGACTGTTCCAGCATCTCAGTGTTATCAGAACATGAACACTTGTCTTCAATCTGCACCACACTGCTGCAGTAAAAACTTTCAGTATACTCCTATTGAGAAGTCACTGGAACAGATCCTACAGGGAATTTTCAATGGATGACAGTGCAGCGACAGACATCAGACTGCCAATATCTGTCAGAGTGTAAGGTGTATAAATTGTTAGCTGTATGCCATGTACATTTGTCTGTGGCTTGCTGAATTCTGTTGGCAGGATTGGGAAATCAGTTTCTCTTAACTGATTTGACTAAAATTTTGTCACAAGGAAAGGTTAAAATAGATTTAAATGTTTAAGAATATCTAAGTTCATTGAACAGCAAATCTTCCTTGTTCTTGTGGTATTAGACAATGTATTAGGAATAGGAATAGCAGACTGATAAGAACATGTAATACATTTTCTTTTTACCAGATTCCTTAGTTTGTTCCATTTATTAACTATCCATTCCAAGTTTTTACTTAGAGGGAGACTTTTCAAGCACTACCAGCACCTGCCTCAGACATCTTTTTTCTGCTATTTCTGAATACAGCGGATCATTAAAAGTAAGGTACCCACAGGTTCATATGCACCGACATTTTCAGTATCCTTTCCCACTCCACTTTTTTTGAGTCCTCAGGGTGCTTATTTTTCTAGCAAGACTACTTGTTATCAGCAGTAACTGAGGACTAGACACTCACCTGAGTGTCTCAGTGACTCATTCAGCTATGTTTAAACAGTGGAAACTGGGAGCAATTGCCCAGACTATGCCCTAGAACAATCCATCTGCACACCAAAAAAAAACAACCAGGTACATACTGTCCCAGATAATCCAGCTAAAGTCTAGAGACTGCCTCAGGAGGTGGTATTTTACTGGCAGGACTGAAGTTTCAGTAAACTTTCTGATTTTCCCCCTCATGAAATAACGCTATTTCTCTCTTCACCAGACTATTTTTACTGTGTTCAGGAAAACATTTCATTTCATGTCTAGTGTCAGGAAGAATTTTCACTTGGTTTGCAACATCTGATACAGAAAGAGGGCTCTTTGGTCTGAAATTCTCCAAATTTCATTTTTTATTATTATTATTTTTTTATCCCTCTGTATGCTAGGCAATTTTAAATCAGATATATTTTTAGTTTTTCAAGCTATCAATCTGTAGAACTTCTGGTCTGAATACATTTAGTTCTGGGTACTTGCTGCTCTTTAACTCACCAACACTCCCCAGGTACCACCATAACCTTTGAAGGGCTACAATCAACTTAGTTCCACTGACCACTGGATGTCACACTGGATGTCATGCACATTAATGGCATGAAGTGACTTAGGGAATCACTGAAAATGAAATTTCCCCACATAGGCCAATCCCAAATCTCTCTGAATGTAGAAAAAGACTGAAAGTACTGCAAGCCTTGTTCTCAGCAGCCAAGCCAGAGAGAGGATGGGGGAAAAGAAGCTTGTCTCATCCTGAAGTAATTGTGAAAGGGGCATCAAGGTTGGTGAAAAGACAAAAAGCGCGCAAATAAACCCTGTTCAGCCCAGTTTTACCACCCCAGCTAACAGAGCCACTCCACCTGGTAGGGAGAGGGCAACCAGGCCCCAGTGTGCACAACCCTGCTGCCTGTACCATGCCATGAACTGCCCAGGAAGGTGAAACTGGCTGAAGACTATTCCACTCTGCTAATGGGGTATCCAAATAATATCCAAAACAAACATGGAACAAAGTTACAAAATACTGCGGGTAAATGGTTTTGCAATTTGAAAGCAATTTCTTCTTTCCTCACCTGGATTTTGTCCTCATTAAATATTCCATCAATTAGAAAGTATGTCCAGAATACTGGCCACTCACATTCAATATTCTCAAAGAGCTTGAGCTCTGCAGGATCATAATGCAGCCTGCTTGGATCCTAAAAAATTCAACCACACTCCTTTAGTCACAGGGCTAAATTAGTCACTTATATTCCGATCATAATGGTAGCCTATTTTATACAAATTAAAATATGGAAATCAGTAAACCCACCAGAAACACTTTCCATGCAGTCTCTTGACTTCTTTATAGCATTCACTCTCAAACTCTTTTAATGGTTCTCCAGACAAATTGATCCTTCCTAGTCTCAGGATCTAAATTTCACCCAAATGATTTTGGCTCTGCCTCAGTTCAAAGATATTTTGGGATGTTTCAGAGATACCATTTCATCTCAGACACCATAAGCATATCTAAGGGTTAAGTTCTTACAGCAGTATGAATTAAGTTCTGTCCTTAATAACTGTTTTTTAAACCCTTAGCCTCCCTTTCCAGGGTGGATACCTGGATTACCCCCAAATCCATAACACATCTTAGCAGCGATGGGAGAACTTCACCCCTTCATGTAAATAAAACAAAATATGTCTATAAAGAAGAGATAAAATTCTTCCCATGGGCTTACTGAAAATATACATCATAAATATCCATCAGAAGTACCTCTCTGGGTGTCTTGTAACCATCTCGGAGAAAGCGACAGCAGCCGTAGCGGCCCTGTAAAAACACACAACATTGTAGGAAATTTCCCATACACTTCTTCCTCACAGACTAACACCAGCATAAAGGCATGTGCTGAGTCTTACAGGTACTTAGGGATCTTCCTCCCCCTCTTCGTGCATAGATAAGCCAAGCCTGGCAACCCTTGTTTAATTAGGATTTTTGGTTTAGAAAGAGGTTCTGCTTCTCTCTTTGGAAAACAAAACTAAAGTAAATCCTTACCTGCAATTTGGATATGATCTCACTCTTGGTTACATTAACAAGGTTTACATCCTCCACTGCAAAAGCTGGGTAAGAAATAATAGACAGAAGGCCAGCATCTATCTCCTTTGATGTGGATGCCCTTGGCAACATGGAGTAGAGAATAGACTGAGCAAAACAAGAACAGGAGAGAAGGATTTAAAACAATTTGCCTACTTCAAAAAACTCTGTCAAGTGCAAATGAGACTACATTATTTGCAAACTGACAGAGAAACCTGTGCAGTTATTTTTAACTGAGGTAGAATGAGAATGCTTCACACTATTCAGTTTCACATGATCTACTAGAAACAGAGTGAGCAGCATAGCCTGATGCCATCCTTATTACATTACATTCTTGGCTTTGTTAATCAACATTTCATTTAAAAACAAAGGGGAGAAGGTGTTAGGTTTTCCCCTAGTAAAGCAAAGGGCAGACTGATTTTTACCTGACAGTGTTCCACTTCATCCGGAAGAACATGAATCACTGATTTGTGTCCCCCATGAGCTCCAAAAAGATCTAGTTCATCAATTGCTTCCAAAGCAGCCTTCATAGAAAACCAAACCACAACACAAAATCAATAAATACCTCTCAAACCAAGTATACACTCTAGCACCTGTACTTAACCTCTGAAAGAAATTACTCAAGACAGCAGTTAGCCCAACTGGTATTTTTTTCATCTTTAAAAGGAAGCTTGGCAATATTTTAGAAAAACTGTTTCTGGTTTTCAACTAGTAGGATAAAGGATTGATGTACTGGTGATCCTTCCTACAATTTAAAGGCAATGCAAAAAAATTGGGAGCTGGGTTTTCACTGAGACATCATCTAAATATTGACATACTTAGTAAAAAATGTTTGTCCTGGCCTATATTCCAAAATTGCCTCATATATCACTGTGGGACCAAGACCAGCAGTCTCTCCCTCTTGCAGTACACACAAGATCTAACAAATTCTGCTGAAAGGCAAACACACCTTTAACCTTAATGATATTTGTCTTCTGTCTGTCCCTCAGACACCATGTAGTGAGGTAATTGTCAACTGCACATTTACATTTATGGCCTCCTGAGCTTCATTTAGTATCTCTGTGACCTTGTGCCATGAGGGAATCAGAAATATCCACTTTCTTTTAAGTATATCTTTATTTATTTTTCTCTCTAAACTACTTGTAGAAAATTTCTTAAATGGATATTCTGCCGCTTTTTAGAATTTACATCTGACTTAATCTTACCATGACAACATCACATATGACACTGAGACTGAAGAATTAAGGAGGAGAGAAAGAAAACCAGAGGCCACTTTTTAAGACTGCATCTCACTGAATCTGTCGGATTCATGGTTCAATTAATTTGGTATCCTTCTTGCAATCCCTGGAACAACTGTGCTGAGGTCCTTCAATGACAGCCAAAGATTTTACACTAAAAAATACTCACACCTAAACAAAAATTCTTATACCATCAGCTAACTATTGCAGTGTCCTAGAAGACCATACAAAGGAAGCCATCAGGTTTGTCAGACCCCTTAAGCACAACACAGCAGCCATGAAGGAGGTATCAGGAAGACATTCTCACTTTGGCCATCCCTACGGAGCTCGCATTCAGTTCAGGGATTCCTTGGTTTGTCTTATCACCACGTTCCCAAATTCCATAATCCTGCAAAAACATCACCAAGAAAAAGTGGCGTGATTATATACAAACCAATGTTTTTCCCTCTGTCCCATAGCAAATCCCCACCCCCACATGAAATTAATTATTTGCCTTCAAAAAAAGGAAAAGGGGCTCCAAGTCTCAAAAGAAACCCTTCTCATGTATGAAAAGTAGCACATAAAAATACACTCCAGGAGGATCATGTACACAGTCATGAATCACTGCCTTCACAGAACACACAAAGCCCTTTATCCCTCCTCTTGTGCATGTTTCTCCCCATGCCCCTTCAAGCTGCTCTGGAGAGCCCACAAGATATCAGGAAATTAGACATCAGGAAATATTATTTATTATCAATAAACTCCCGTTATGATGATAGAACAAGAATACCTCACCCATGCAGCAGTAAATCCTCCACAGCCCTCTCAACATCTCCAAAGATGCTGCTAGCAATGTAAAGTACTGACAGGTTCTGATACCTTCTCATGTTAAAAACAAGTCCCTGTTTTGCTTCTCCAGCAATAAATAATATTCCACTCAGGCTTGGGCAGTGTTCAGATGATCTACATAAAAGTAACTACTTACAGCAACTTTGTAGGCAGCTTCTATGTAAAAAACAAGGTTCTGGATAAAGGTAACTTCATCAAGGGTGAAGATAATACGTAGCCCTGATCAAAAGAAGGAAAGAGAATAATTATATTGTATCAGAACTGCAATATCTACTCTTCAGTGAGTTTCACGCTTTTGTTTATTTGCTACCAACTCCTGCCCACTGAAATCAAAGGAAAAACTGATTTCCAAAGGTCAGGTAGGAAGCCTCAATTCTTGTTACTGACAAAATACTTCAAACCCCACCAATACAGGCTGTTTCAAAGACCAACCAAAAACCACCTCTGTGAGGGTGACAGTCATACTCTGGGTATTAAACAGAGGCACCTGAGCCAGGCGGCTCTCCAGAGCAGTGTATGCCAATTCCTGCAGCTCCCCAGCCCTCTGACTGCTTAGGGCTAGGCAGGAACCAAGGAACCTTCACGATGACCAAGTGCCTGCTTTACAGGGGTCAACGGCAAGGGGCTTCGAGGATAGGAAAACACGTAAGGAAATAAATCCTTATCCTCACAGGAGGAGTACAATTAAGAAGAACACAAGATAAAGCAGCACCAGTAAGAGAAGAAACACTGATGGCACGAGTGCACCTGACTTGATGTTGCCACTCTCTGAAGTGTTGGGAAAGATGGAACAGGAAGGACTTACGGATATGATTGTATGGTAAGAAATACTGCAGATGTAAAACCTGTGAGTGAAATAGAAATGAAAGCTAATTTTGAGATATAAGCATGGGAGGCAGGAAAACGGTGATTAGCTGAAGATGGGTTGAAAGACAGGAAAACAAAGGACTCAGGAATGTTGCCTTTCCACGCTGCCAAAGCATCAGGGAGAAAACAGATAAGAAAAGTAGTTTTTAAAGTTTAGAATATAAAATGACATGGCAATGTAGTAGTTCTTATAGGCTGCATGCGAAGTTTGTAGGTTTTGTATCTTGCACGGGTTGGTCACTGTAAATTAGAATATTCAACACAAAAAGAGATATAATGTATTGTAACAAGGTGATCGCTCTCTTCGCGCTCTTACTCTCTTGTTTCTCCCCTCTCTTCCCCTCTCTCTCTCTCTCTTGCTCCTGCTTTCTCCCCATGCTTTTCCCCTGCTCTTACTCCATTTCTACCCCTTAGTTCTCTTCTACTCTCTCTCTCCCCATTCACTTTTTAGGGCTTTGCTTCAGCCGAGGCTGGTGGCTGAAAGCAGGCCCTCTTTACCCATGACCCTTGTAATAAAGCCACGTGTTTCTGGAATATCTCAGGTCTGCAAAGTTCCTTGTCCCAACCATCAATGGAAACTACTACACTGAAAAACATGGTTGTTCCCTACAAAGTCTTTAAACATGAGACTTCTCTGACATGACTCGTAATATCTCATGTATTTGATGCCTTGATTAAGGGCATAGACACTGACAATTACTATAAACTTGAAATTCCAAGTAAGGCTTATCTCTTTTCCAGAGAAACACGACTTGCTTCTGAGTAATAGTTATGTAAAAATCTTTGAAACTGGTTACTACTTATTTTTTCTTTTTAAATAAAAGCTGAAAGAGAAAAGGCCGCAACAAAAGGCAAAAAATATCTTCTGCTTACCTGATGCAGTCATCTGTGCCAAGAAGAGCAGGTAGAGGGAAGTTGCATCCACTTGTAGATGCCCCCACTGGTCATCCCCAACCACCGTGGCACAAGTTGCAGAGTTATACTTGGCATGGAGGCAGTCCTTGGTACTCTGAGTGCATTTGAATTTCTCTACCTTATCTACCTAAAAAACATCACAAATCTCAAATCTGAGACATTTTGGAAGAAATTCTCCAAGTGATTTCAAAATTAACAACTTTTCTTAGGTGAAGAGAATCTTGAGATCTTAATCCTGTTACCTCACTCAGTTTTGATTGATCTGAGGGCGTAAACACAACCCTGACTTTAGACTCCAGATAAATCCACATCTCTACAGGAAAGAATGCAATTAAATTACGTTGTTGAGTTCAGATCTAAACTACAGGCACGCATCTTGGTGAAAAAAAGTTTGCAAAAGCAAAACTCTGATCTGCTACAAGCACAATCTCAAAACGTTACTTGGACAAGAAGTGGAAGCAAGGTCAATGTTTTGCTCAAGAGTTAAGAAGACTCCCCACACCATCATCTGCACACACACAAATAAGCCACTCCACAGAAGACACAAGAACTACACACTTCAATGAAATGCTTTGCAAATACAACATCTACTAATCCAACTCAGTCCTATGGCATTACCTGTCTCATCATGCACTGCAAGAGTCCCCGCATCAGCTTCACAACATTCTGCAGGAACAAAACAGACCAGTGACATTTTCAGCCTCATCAGCTCTTATAAACAACATTCAGAAGTGGCAAATTCACACCCTCTACTAATGTCCTGCCAAAGGTGAAAAAGAATGTGTATTTGCCCAAAATGTTTTGTATGCCTTTTTTTTTTAAATACACTGATTAGATTTTATTCTTTCATACATATCTAGGAGAATTCTTTTCCCAAAGGTCCTCTCTAAACAGTGGAAAAACTCTCTGTGGTCCTTCTATCCAGCTAAAGGAAGTAAGAAGAATGTCTTGTAAGAATATTAATAGTAATAATATTTTTTGAGTGACAAATCTAGAGAACATTGGTAGGTGAGTTCAAGACATTGACATGACTGCAAAACCTGTAGAGCTTCTTCCACTCTTTATACAGTAAAACAAAAATCAAGTGAGTAGTAGAGGAAGGGCCATAAGTGTGAATGTAGAGAAGTACAAGATTCTGCATTAAATAATCAACCCCACCTTCTCACCCCCCAAAAACAGCCTCAAAATATGATCACCCAAACTGACCCAAGGTTATTGTGTCACCATGGACCTCCCTGGTTTGAGCAGGACATACTAGCAAAAAATTTACCCAGTGATTCCAAACAATAGCAGGACACCAACAGTCCCTCACTTCCCACTTAACCCACCTCTGTCTACACTCTCATTTCTGATACTCACATTACCAGCTGCAGATTTTAATATTTAACTGTGTGAGTTATGTCCCAATTCTCCAGCACAGAGTGTATCAGTCTGGAGATTGTTACCTTCTCTGCTATGACCAAATATGCCTACACACCATGTACAACCTCCATGCACATTCCAAAGACTTCTACTTTAAATGGCTTACTTCTCTTTACAGGGAAGAATGATCTAGCAGATAAATTGCTGCAAGATTCAAGCAGCCTAGGCCTGATTTTCTGCTCCATAACACATCTCACGAGAGACTTCAAGGTTTAATCAGGGAGAGGCTTGTAAATTGGGGCACAAAATCTCTCAGAAGCCTAATTTTCAATAATCAGCCAAATGATGGAAGTTTGACTTCTACATATTTTTGTTTCATTTGTAGTTAAATTCAGATGTTGGCCTCTCTGCCACCCAGTTCTTCAAATCCTCCTTGCCAGAAGGTTGTCAGGGATACTACAACAGGGATACATACACTGCATGGATATTGGTGTCTTTGGAACAAGACATGTACTCCAAGCTGGGAAAGCCCTGCCAGATCCCAGACACAGCAGCAGTGCGAACACACTCTCCAAAAACACTACAGTAAGAAAACCCAGACAGTGGAACTGGTTCATGTCAAGCCTTGACGCACCTGCTCGAGCTCGTAGGCTTTGGCTTTATCCTCATCCCGGTCCGCATTCTTCCGGTAGGCCATTCCCAGCCCCCACACGGCCAGGATGCTGTAGATGTTGTCCCGCACCCAGGCATCCTTGTGGTCCGCCCCAGCGGAGAGCAGCCCCGTCATTGGGTTCTAACCATGGCAGAAGGAAGAAAGAACAAGCATTACCACCTCGAGTCCCATCTGCTAAGAAGTATCACTTTTTTCTGTACGTAAGGGTAGGAAACTAAAGATGATTTCATGCTAAGTGCACACTGTGGCTGCTCATGATTTCACAACAGAAATGAGATCCCATCCTTCTTTCCCAAACTCATACAAATGAAATGCAAAATTTATATGAACACTTCAGGTTGTAAAGGTTACAGCATCCAGGTGGACATCTTCATCCACACAGGATTAGTAGCTAAGTCACTGAGTGAAATTCAGAATACATCAAGGAAATGGAAATTTAAATTTTACATATTTATGAGGAAAAGAAGATCCTGAGGTAATGCTAGAAATGGAGTGTGGGATATATGCTCCTCTATGTAACTGGTCTGTGGCATAACCTCGAGAAATTAAAAAACCACTAGTGATCTTCTAGGAGATTAAAAAGTATTTGTATATGTATCTGCCAATTGGGATTATGACAGCTAAATAAATGCAACACCTTTTCTATGTCCTCCTTTGGAAAATGTACAAGAAAAAAATTCTGAAGGTGTCGAAAAGCAGCACTGTCTAAAAAGCAGAACAGTGAGTAGTCTCCTGCATCCCAAATACTCCAATAATTTTTCATTGCATGATTAATTCCCATCACTTCGCTATCCTTAATTTTTTTAGACCATCCTTCTTGGCTGTACATTCTTGACTAACAAAAAAATGAGACAAAGAGGCAAAAAGTCAATAGAACTTTCAATCCAATCAAGCCTTTACAGAAATTTCAGTGAATGAAGACCAGTCGGTGGGGCTGGTGTGACAATGGGGCAAAGACTACAATAGTAAAGACTACTTTTACAAAAGTTTAAAAGGATACATCCACCAATTTTTCATTTCTCTCACACACTGGTTTGTTCAACTTATTATTTTTTTAAAAGTTGTTTTGAGGGGGAGGGCCTTTAGTTACAATTTCCTGTGTGACCACTGAGCAGCACAGGGGTGACAGCCTGACAGACATGACCTGGCACGGTCAGCCCTATTGTTATGGTTTAATACAGCAATGCTCAGTGGCTCAGTAAGAGCAGAAATGAAGTTCTGCTGCAACAGCCCTGCCTCAGCAAGGTCTTCACAAACCAAGTAACAGCTGAAGGACCCCTACTCACCTGTTTGATGGGGAAAGTAGCACATATGAATACAAACAGCTTTAAAAACTTCTTGATTTTGCGAAGTCAAACAAGGAGTAACAGAAGTCCCAGTTCAGCACTGTGCCCACATGACAAAACCCAGGGCTCAAAAGGCAGACTGCATGGACTGCATGCTCCCAACATTTGTAGAGAGCACTGTCTCCCTTCCTCCAATGCAGGACAACAAATGTCTACTCACCTGCAGCCCTGGCTTGATAGAGATCACTCTGCTGTCTGAGAAATTATAATTTTGGTTTATTTTTCCCTACTCTCCATGTTGGGCTAGCTGCCAGTTGAAAAATCAAAGTGTCTCTGCATACTAAAATGGAAATCCCAGAGAAATGGCCCATATAAGATTTTAAAAGCCTATTCAGTTCCCAAGGAGGGATTTGCCTACCTCGAGACATTTTTTTTAAACACATCCACAGGCAGCTATCTCCATTTCACCACCTTTCATTCCTCTACAAGTTGGTCCCAGCTTTTGGGGCACACTGGGGCTGGCTCTCGTGGACTGACAACACATTATTGTCTTTCCTCATGCACATTCAGAATGTTAGCAGAACAGTGTAATATATTAATTAATATTTTAAGTGGTTTTGTTTCAGCTTTTTTAGAAGTGTTTTCTCTTAGAAACTACAATTACTTTCTTCTCTTACCTGCTGACACCATATGAAAACTACAGCATTTACAAGGTGCTAAAGAACCCACAGAAACACTGAATACACTTAATCCCACTGATGTCAAAGGGATTTCAGCTTAGCTAAAGCATTCCATCTATGCAGTGATGGCTAATTAGACTAGCAGGTCTCATCCTGCAAATCACACTGCACACAAGATCCACGGAACAATGAATTTTATCAGCACCATGGGCTGCCAGCTGAGAGCACTGCAACAGAAAGCTGATTGCTGGAGTAAGACTTTGAACTGTTGTGTCATGCCCAAACCTATTTTTAAATCTATCTGTCTATCTGGAGGCAAAAAGGCTCCCTAACAACCGAAACTACAAAACACACCAGTTCCTACAGGGCAGCAGGTGTCAATAAGAACTTCAGCAGGACAGGCACAAAACCAGCAGGGTTCTAACACGAGCAGCAAAGCAAGTAATTTAGCATCTTGCTGTAATGTTCAAATTAAACAGATTGTCTCATTGCTCTGTCAAGTGAAAACTGAGGTAAGCTCTAGCAAAGCTTGTACATTTGCTTGTGGAACCATATGTAACATGATGTGAGTGAGTCCTGGGGACGGTCCCATGCAGGGACAGGAGTCGGACTTGATGATTCCTGGGAGTCCCTTCCAATGTGATTCCATAACACAGCTGGGGTTACCCATAAAGGTATGATCTTTCCTAATCAGGTCCACATGCTTTTCACTCTTAGTACCACAGCAATACTTAAAATGTACATAGATGTTAAGTTTTACTATTTCCCAATCTTAAGATTCACATTTTTTCTTATGTCATTCAATTTAACAGGTGTAATAAGTAGCTGAGAACATCTTTCTGGTGGTGCTTTTCAACGTCTGCTCTGCTTCAGCACAAAAGCATCCCTCTGACCCCTGTCCCTGGGGTGCATTCAACAGATGGCAGCCCCTCCACAGACAGGAGCCAGTAGTCTGGTCTTATTTTCCTTTTACAACAGGATGGTAACTATCACTGTGCATGCTACAGGGACTGACAGGGACAATGCAACATCTGCAAAACAGGAAAAGATTTGCTACTGACCTGATCCTGCAAGGTGCCACACAGAGAAAAGTGCCAGCCCTGGTGCAGTTGAACCTGCCCTTTGAACACATCTGCCTGGTAGCACACACACCCTGCATTAAAAATTGCCTCTAAAAATCACATTGATTTAGAGTGACTGGAATGAGCACAAGCTCAATTGCTGCTACTGAGAAACCCAGCTCCCAGTGTGTTAAACACCTGATCAAAGCCCAGTGCTCTGCACCAACTGCACACAAAGCCCTTGCTGCACCTTACAGGGGTGAGGGTCACTGCCCCCTGTCAGAGCACAGCAGCTGATGTGCCAAGGCTGCATTCCCACAGCTGTGGATGGGAGGTGCAGGGTCACAGTCACACATCACACCCCCTGTGAGCAGAGGCACCTCAGAAGCATTTTAAACATCTTGTGGTCTTTCTGCCAGGCTGTTCCTGGGCAAACCCACAGCTAAAACTCACCTCCCTGGCTCCTTCCTGAGAGGTACTCAGAAGGCACCAGCAGCAGTGAAGCAGCAGCATCCAAGCCCATCCAGCCACAGACTTTCTGCTCCCAAGAAGGACACAGCTGCATGTGGCCAAAAGAAAACCTTCCTAACTTGCCCAAGTAAGCACTCTTCACCGGGCTGAACAGAACATTTTCAATCTATTGCAGTGAAAAAAACAGGAAGACTATAAATATAGAAAAAAAAATAATCTAGAAACATGCCTTGAGCATGTCCCTGGGTTCTCTTGAGATACTAAAGATCCCCTACCTTGCTGCTAGCCTGTGACTTGCTTTCTACACAAAGAAGAAAACTAACTTACCTCCTTTCCCCGCCTCTGAATTCTCCCAGCCATTGAGCCCTCAGTGGAAAAGGCAATACACAGTCATGAACACTCTTTATATACCACACTGCTTTATACACCAATTACAAAATTCTGGGTCAGCAGTATGAACCGCTGTATTACCATATACTTACCCTTTTTACTATTGTAAAATATTAATTTCATCAAGGCTTTCATGGGGCATGTTTGAGCTCTGAATCTCAGAGGTTCCATGTCTCCCCTAATGGAAGCTGTTATCAGCATCCTCATCTTATAAACAAAGAAATCAAGCAGGCACTGGAAGCCAGAGTGACTTGCCCAATGTCATCTTGCTGAAAAAGCCAGAGATAGTAACAGAACCAAAAGCTTCTCCTGCACCCCAGCACAGCAAGAGTCTAAAAATTCTCTTCTCACAACACATATACCAGTTCTTGCATTTGTTTCTACTGAGTCTATGACAATTAGTAGACAAACACCAATTCACAGGTGTTTGGACGCTGTGCCCAAAACGGCCAGTGACAAAAATCTTACTGACAAAGCACATTCTTTTGTCACAGTAAAAGCCTCTTCTTTCACTGCTTAGCAGTTTCTTGCAACTCTCATCAACAAAGAATATTTGGTAACCGATCTGCAAAAAAACTCTGCTGCTCATCTTTATATACTGGATCGTTTTAACCAAATCATGACATTGCTGAACACTTTCTGAGTCCTCAGTGCCCACCTGGGTGAAGCAACCGCACTAAGCAGAGAGCACTGTGCTGTCGAAAAAACACAGGGTGGGCACAACCTCCCCCAGCCGCCCCGGCTATTTTCGGTCCTTTGTCGCTCTCCTGTGCAGGCGGCCCCGCCTGTCGCCCCAGAGCCCCAGCAGTGCGGACAGAGGGAGAACAGCCTGGAAGCTCCGGGACGTGCCCCGCCGCACACAGGGATCCGCACGGGCTGTGCTGACAGCACGGCACAAAGTCCTGCTCCGAGCCTTGTGTCACCGCGGCGGAATGCGGCTGTTTCCACCTATGTGTGTGTAGATATGCACATAGTATACAGTGTGTATATTATATAGTGTGTGCACAACGTGTGGGTGTGTATCATACTGCCATGAAGACACCGTATATACACAACACCATTGTTATTTACAAGCTCAGACTCGCTGTGTTTCCCACAGGATCTCCAAGGTGCACTTTCACAAGCACACCCAGGATCCGCACCCCTCGGCGTTCCCGAGCCCCCCGCAGGCGGGGTGGCGACAAGCGGACAGGGGGCCGTGTGCCGGCCGGAGGAGGGATGTCCGTGTCCCTCCCGCAGCCCCCGGCCCCGGCAGCCGCTCCACGCCCCCGGTACGGCCCCACCGCGCCCCCAGCCCCAGCAGCGTCCCGGGGCGGCGGCTGCCCCTCACCTGGTGGCAGAGGATGGTCCGCTGGACCAGGCGGGCGTAGCCGTCCAGGCGCACCCCCGAGTTGCTGCGGCTCCTCATGGCCCCGAGGCCGGCCCGGCTGCCCGGCCCAGCCGCGCTCGGGGCGGCGGCACCCGGAGATGGCGGCGGCCTCTCCCCGCCCTCACGGCGGAATGGGGCGGGCCGGGCCGGGGCGGGGCGGGGCCGCCGCCCTCAGGCACCGCCGGGACACGGCCACACCGGGGCACGGCCACACCGGGGCACGGCCACACCGGGGCACAGGGACCGCGCCGGGGAGCGGCCGCCGGGCCTGACAACAGCCCGGCTGCATTGGAAAAATATAAAAATATAGTGCCGATTCTTCACAACCTCTTGGTAAGTTCGTAAAATAAAGCTGAGAATGCCAGAATGCTTGTTGGGAGCTTTTCTTTCCCCCAGACTTTAAAAAACCCCACCGTTTTGAGATCTGGTTGAATAAAAGCACGGAGCAGATGTTGCAGAGTAGCTGAAGGTGTGGTACTCACTCAAAATTCGGAAAGAATTTTTTTTCCCTTTTTTTTTTTTTTTGTTTTGGGGTGGTTTTTTTGTTTTGTTTTGGGTTTTTTTTTGTTTGTTTGTTTTTTTGTTTTTTGTTTTTTGTTTTTTTTTTTTAAATTGTAGCATTACAAGAGTTACTATTTTAACACTTCCTCTTCCCTCACTGACCGTAGCTGACAGCGGTGGTTGATAGAGCGGCCTGCACAGGCCTGTTCGCTCCTGGGTGGCGGTCACACAACGCCCCTGTAGGTCCTGCACAGCAGTAAGGAGGACAGAGCACTGAGGTTCCTCATCTCCCTCTCCAGAGCCGAGCGGTGAGATCTGCACCGTGCCAAACACTCCTGCCCTGAACGCCGCACCAGCCTCCCCTTCAGGACACTGATTTTTGGAGACATTGCACTTCGGGACCAGGTTTGCTGAGCAGGGTGGTGCCAGCTGTACACGGCAGGTTGCTGTCTATCTTTGACTAAGCTTAAAACCTCCTTGCAGATCCCCCAAGTTAGCTCTGCAGCCACAAACTAATGCACAGAATTTTACTTTACTGGGCAGGTGTTGCAGCTCTTGGTGTCCTGGCTAAACAAAGTCCCAGAGACCAAGTACCAAAAGGATACTGGAACCAATTTTACTGTTTTACCCAATGGGACAACACGTTTTCAGCTAGTTTGAGGATGAGCAAAAATATTATGCTGGTGTAAGTGCAAACTTTCACTACAATATGTGTGTGCTATTAAGTGGCAAAGTCAGAAAGGACTCATCTCCCCTGGGAATATATAAAATAAAAATTACTTTAAGAATCCTAATATATTTTAGTGTGCAAAAATAAAAACAAAAAGAAGACTCAGAGCAGGTCAGTGGAATATGTGTATTCATAGGGAATTTAATTACTGAAGCCAAACTCAGCTATGTGCTTTTGCTTACAGCATTCCTGCAGGAGGGCTTCAGCAAACTTGAGGGCAGGCATTGACTGGACTAACTTATGTCAGGATTTTCTCTGCTAAAATCCAGATCTGTTAGAACTATGCAAGGTAAAATATGTAGCCGACATTAAATGCAAAATCTGGGTCAGCTTTTTCTCCAAGAAGTTATGTACTGTTGATCCTGTAATCTGAAGAATTGTAACACAGCCCAGTATTGACACATTTTTTTAAAAGACAAAGTTTATATATTTTGTGTTGTACTTGCTGCAAATTTATTACTTTTTTTACAGTTGAAAATATAAATATAAGAACATTAAATAAATTTACAAGAAACACTGCAAAGGCAATTAGCCAAACAGTTAAAGCATTCACAGAAATGTATTCCAGCTACTAGCATTCCATGATGGGCATTTACCAACATGCAGCTAAAACCCTGTGGATAAACACAACAAATACTTTAAATTCTCACCTTAAAAGCATAGTCAGAGTAACCTTGGATGTAAGTGACTGAAAGAACCCCTGTGTTGCCCACAATGGGGTTTGAGTACTGAAGGGGTTCAATTGCTAACTCCAACAGAGCCCCAAGAGAGGAGGCATATGTAACTCATGCTTTTTGTTGAGAAGAGTGTTTTCAGGGTGCCCCACTGAGCCCTCCCCAACGGGAAAGCAAAGCCCTTGCTCCCCTTCAGCATGCACCTGCTTCATGCAGCCCTCGTTACAGGGCCTGGTGTACTCTGCAGTCTGGTGCCAGTTTGGCCTGGTTTGCTTTGGGAGCATCCAACTTTTGCCCAAGAATGCAATCAGTGGCCACAGCTGCATGTGTGTGGAAGAAGAGGTAAAAACGGGCTTAGGAGAATTTCTGTTCAGGAGGAACAGCTGTTGAGCTGTTGTACATAAAGAGCCAAAATCCATCTTTTCAGGTAATTATCACAAGAGGAATGAAATTTTGCTTCACCAATTACTGAGCTAGTGCCTCAGTATTTGGTTTGCCAACCACGAGCGAAAGCACAAGCAGAAATACTCATTAGAATAGCTCAAGAGCTGCCCCTTAAAAAACAGCCATGCAATGAAACAAACAATTTCTCAACTACTAAATATAGCAGCCGTCATTTATTATTTCTATTTTTTCTTCAACTAGCCTCCCCTCCTCCTTCCAAACTTCTCTACTTTCATCATTCCAAATGAGAAATGGCAGTGTCTCACCACTTAAGATAAATACTGACCCTGATGAAATCAATGGCAAAAACTGATGAGTCCACTCAAGCCACCAACACAACTTAGTTGTACTTAATAACCTACTGACTATTTAATACTCCATTCATGGCACTCTACTTGAATTTTATCCAATTTCTATCCCTCTATGGTGTCCTGAAAGGTAGCTAGAGGTTCAAGACCAATTGTGTTTGTTGTTTACAGTTCTGCATCTACTGAATATATTCAAACCACTGTAAGTGATCCACTTACTGGACAAATTAACTTTTGTATCATTCTAGGTTAAAGTTAATTAATTAAAGAAAAATGCAAACTTACAATAGAAGTTACAAACAAAATACCAATTATTTTTCTATACATAGGTATATTTAAATTTATATTACAAGAAATAAATATAAAAGTATCATTGAGATGCTTAAAGGTTGATATTTTCTGTTTATGTACATCACTGCAGCTACTAAAACATACAAAAAATGAAGACAGTGTAGCTAACATTTTTAAAGTTAACATCGTTTGTATGCACAAGTTGTAACTTTCTACATTTATACAATACTACTAAGCATTATATCCAGATAAACTTAATTGTAATGAAAAAAGTCTAAATAAAAATTTTGTTTAAATGTAAAAAAACCCTCAAAAACCCCACTGATGAAGAAACAAAATGGAAGTGCGCCAGCTGTAATCTGACATCCTTGTCAAAATACTATGTTCCTTTTTTTTTTTTTTTTTTTTTTTTTTTTTTAAATTGTCCTTGTCAATCCATTGCATGGCTGCCTTGAAGTTCCAGTACCATATATTAAATAAAACCAGTTCTTGGTCTGCTCACATTATGTAAAACTGCTAAAGTAAAACTCTACTTCACACTGTAAAACAGTGTGCTGTTTAAAAAGAAATCACATTTTCTCCATAGAATTTAGGCTTCCTCTCTTTGAAGTCCTTCTGAGCGAGATTTGGTTTTCTTTGCTGCCAGTATCATCCTTGTCTTGAAATACAAGTTGTTTGCCTGAAAAGTCATGGAGACACACATCACCATTCTGTACACTGAAACAAACACCATTCTTCTCACTGGAAAGATGGCCTGTTGAAACAAAAAAGTGCATCCCCTATCAGAATGGTTCAGAATCAAACCTCTTGTGCTTTTTTAGTCACTGTAGGGAGTTCACACACTCATTTTATCCCTGCAGCAATTTTAAAATGCATATTTTTTGTAAATATTTTGTATGCATTTCTTGTCTTCTGTAAAATCCTGATATTTGAGAGATGTTAATCATATTCCAGTCCTGAATCTGGAACAGCATTTCAGTAGAAGCAGTGAGGCTAAAACTATAAAGTGTTTACAGCTCAGTATATTTATGACAAAGGTCTTAATTTATAGAGTGTTTTTTGTTTTGGAGGTCACTTTTTAAAATGAAATGCTGCAGTGTTATTTTCAAGTTCCAGCTTTGAGAGGAGAGCAATGAGTTACTACAACAAACTAGTCCAAGAGAACATTTCTGCTATCTTTTTTTCTGTTGAGAAAAGCAGTCAAAATGCTTTTGCAGCTATGTATAAGCATGTCAGATGTTGCAGGGAGAGACGGCTTCTGTCATCAGAGCAATTAAGGCAACAGGGAAAAAAGAACCCTACAAGACATGCAGGCTTTTGAGCCTGAAAATTTCTCTCTTCTGCCTAAAAATATTGCCCTACTTTGTATCTAATGATAGTGAGTGTCACTGGATTCTGGTTCTCAACTGATCTGTTAGATAAAAATTATGTTAATTATTACATTATGTGGTGTCCAAACAGGGAGATTTTACAAAAGAATGTAAAAAACCCACAAAAATTCCCTTTGGAAAGCTGTTCAGGGCATGTCCAAATGCCATCTCCAGAAGAGTTGTGATTTCTCTGCAATATGCAGTTAGTACACTCAAAGGAACAGTAACCTCTAACCCACATATGAATTCCATAGCTTTTACACTGTACCTCTGAGAGGTTATCTGCTGATATAGTCCTGTTGGTTATGTGCTGTCTTCTGACAGCACAGGCCAAGAAATGAGGACAACACAGCCTCTCCAAGCATGTTTAACAACTATATAATAAGCATTCTAGTTGATGACATGATGCCTTAGCCTCAACTCTTGATCAGTTGTAAAAATACCTCAGGCACACAAGAGTAATGTCTTTTGAGTTTTGCTTGACTCACATAAAACCCTATATAGGGTTTTATATACAGATTTGTAAGTTATTTTTGCTTGAAAAATTGACTGTCCTTACTGAGAGCTCAATCAGCAGCATGACATGTGCCCTGCAATACTGTGAAGAATTAGATTATGTTCACTAAAAAAGAACAGTTTTTAATAAGTACATTCAATGGTGATTCATATCTGGTTTTCTGAACAGACAAATAAGCCACAGCAAATTGCAACTGAGAGTGCAGTGCCACTTACACCTGCATTTCAACTCCTCAGAAACAGAGGGAAGGGCAGCAGTGCAGAGGACAGTACCACATTACAAAAGGAAGGATGGAGAATTTTACTTCTGAAGCAATGCTATTTTGCATCATACTTACCATTTCCATTTGCATGGACTGAATAATCATTATTCATTAGCAGTGTTGTAGAGTTAGTGGAGTTACTGTTTGATTGTAAGGAATTGGAAGAACTGGATACTCCTTGATTTACAGTCTGCTTCTTTAAACCATTCGTAGCAGTTCTGCTCCAGTCTAAAACAGAAAATAACAAAACTCATACAAGCACTATATAAAAATATAGTCCATAATGCAACTGAATTTATATAAAACCAAGGCTTTACACACTTCTTGCAGTACTCTGGACACAATTATATTCTCCTAAGAATTTAATGACTTAAGGTGTTTAAAATTATTTAAATCTAATTTGTTTTCTTTTGTCCCTTTTTAAAATACAAGCAGCCAATTGTGATAGTTTTACAACTGCAGACCAGATCAGAAAAATAACTGAAGTGCAGTTGATCATCTAAGTGAGAGTGTGTAAAAGAATATGGCTTTAGGAGAGGACAACTACTTAGTAACAAAATAACATAAAGTAATTAATGTCTTTTTTTGTTTAAACCAGGCTTCACTTTGTTTTTGTGGAAGTCACTGGTAAAACTATGGCTGACCCAGAAGCTGGAACAAATCTTACCGTTTCTAACTGACCAAAACTCTTCTGCAAAGACATGTCTTTACCCTGCAGTGGAAGAGGTCATCTCTTAGCAGTTAACAGCTTAAGGCAGCAGCATGTAAAACATGCAAGAGCTGCATCAGCTACCAGCTTTAAAGAGCATAATGTTGGAGGTTTACTGTATTTTGGATAATAAATTGGAACTGCAACTGCAGCAACATGATCAATTGCCTTTTTTTTTTTTTTTTTTTGGGGGGGGGGGGGGGGGGGGGGAGGTAGTTATTACAAAATACCAGGAACTTAACACTAAATATAAGTATTCAGAAGTTTAAAAAAAATTTACCAGAGTTTTCAGCCAGTCTGAATTTCCCACAACAAAGATACCTTCTCCATTGTTTGCGGACATTTTCCTTTGTTACACAATAAAAGATGAAAATGAAGAACCCTGCAAAGCAATAACATAAAAGACTGTTGCAAAATTCACTTTTATTACTTCCTAATGAACAATGTTTTGGTTTTCTTTCATTTCTTTTAAATTTCTAATAAAAAGTAGTACACCTTTCTTTGCTGAAAATGTTTACAACTCTGAACACTGTAGAGCACCTTTTTTTTACATAAGAGGAATCATGCACACAAAAGAAAAAAAATACAAACAAATGCACAAAGTGCATATAGCTTCCTTCTATCAAATAGAAAGGGAAAAATTCTGTTGATCTTTAAATTTACTTAATGGTTTTGGAAAAGAATTCAAAGCAATGTCAAAGAGGGGGTGTGGTACCACACTGTCAGACCATAAAGTTTTTTAGCACCTGGTGTGACTGTTACATCTTTTATTAGCAGCTAACTTGTTACCACTAAATGCTACAAAATTTTGAGCACTCATACAAAGAAAACAACTCATATCTAAAATAATTATAATTTTACCACAATTTCAAGTATTTTCTAGATGAGATGGTGCTCATCCCATCTCCTACAGTGCCACATTTATAGTTTCTTTGTCCACTTCTCATTCACTACTAACTGACACAGGGCGTCATCTAACTTTCCCTGCTTAAAAGTTTATCACAATTGCCCCCCTTTAAGGGAAAGTGGCACCCAATCTTTGAACAGTTTCCAATCTGCAATGGGAAACAGTTGTATTAGGCTAAGAATGAATAGTAAATAATAGTAAATCAACACAGCAAATAGAGGAGAGATGTATACACTGAACTGCAATTTTCATTCCTTTAGTCTCTGTCAAATCATCCAGCCAATCATCTTAAGTGCCATTTAAGCAGAAGTTTGGATCCAAACTTCAGAATGGCAATTCAGGTATATTTAGGACATGGTGGACAGCAACTCCTGTTTATATAAAAGTCTTTGCAGCAACTCTGCTTTTTGGTATGTCCAGTAGCACCCTGGCTTTTGCAAAACTTTATGTTTTCACATCTACTTCCTATATGTTCTTAAGTATTATATAGGCCATGCTTAAGATTTGGGTCACTAACTTTTAGATGTTGCAGCCTTGCCTGTCTCAATGACCCTTTGGTGAATGTCAAAGCTCCCTCAGCAGCCTTAGGGGAACTGAAGAAATTATACCGTTTTCACTACAATAATTGCATTACAACATGAACACTTAGAATAACTGCCTATTCAAAATTCAACTGTTTTTTGTTAGTGAAACTGTCACTTCCAGGGATATCTGGTTTGCATACACTTTTTAAATGACAATTTATAAATATACCATACCTATATAAATAGTATTAATTTTTCTGTACCTTATCATAACAAAATTGCAAAGCGGTATCATCTCATCTCTAATATAATTAACATGTTACTGCACATATCAAAGTTAATTTTTTATTGCTGAATCAAGAAAATGACATTTCAAAATGCTTAATTTGTTATATTATACACAGGGAGCTGTAAGAACAAACTTACCTTGCAAAGTGTTGAAAATGGTAAAGAGGTAAGTAAATACCTCATTTACTGTGAAGAAAGCAAATCCCCAAGTAATTCCCAACAAAAATGTGAGGCCAGCAACACTCCTAAGGTCTTGGATACTGGTTTTCCTTTGAGCACCGAGTTGTTTCTTCTTCTTGATACGACAGAGCTGGATCAGCACAACAATGAACATGCTGATATTGATCAGGAATATCAGGCAAAAGTATCCCACAGCAGTAATATAGAAGACAATTCTATTTTTGATCCAGCAGCTAAAACAAAAGAACAGTCTGTCAACCATTATCAGAAACAGAAATTAAGTGAAATAAACATGAGACAAACTTGTAGTTGCACACGCAACAAACTTTTTTTGCCTTTTTACAAAAAAAGTATTCTTTTTTTAAAGGATATGAGTCTTCATATAGGCAATAACCCTAAAACACATGAGATGCTGTAGATTTATACTGTTTCAAAGCACTAGTACTGCTTTCTTGCCTTGCCTCGTTTTACTTTAAAGGAAAGCTATTTGTATCACCTCCCTCCACCCCCCACCCTCATCTCCCCGCAAAGCACCTCCCCTTTAACTCACAATTCATCAGGTCCATTTACTGAAACCTTTCCCGTGGTTATAAGTCCATAATTATCTGGTGATACTGCCAACACAATGGACACAACTACTGCTGGTACCCCTGAAAGATTAGGAGCAAAGACATACATAAAAATTCTAACAGAGACAGTATAATGTGGAATTGAAATTATTGTATTTTTTACAAAATCTACAACTTGTTTCTGAAATTTGGTTGTTGGAATTCTGCTGACTACTGTCTGAAAAATTGCAGCATCCAAACTGCTCAGGAGTACAACTTGCAAAGCAACAAGATAAGTCCTCCACAGCCAGCTCCACAACTTTCTGAATAAACCAACAAATACTATCAGTCTTCAAACTGATTCAAAATATCTCTTACAGTATAACTGATTTTCTTTCCTACATGTTTTAAGACACAAATAGGAGATAAAAATCAGAATCTCCTCATCATCTATCCAGTTAGACCTGTTTTTGGTTTTTGCTGCTTTTTGTTAGCAACAGTGCTAGTCCAGAAATGGAATATATATATATATATATATACTTATTGGCCTTCATTCTAAAAATAATGGGAGCATGCACACCCAGAATTGGTTCTATTGTACTAGCACAAGGAAAAATTATTATCCCTTTGCATTGCAGAAGCTTTGGTTCTGCAGCTGGGGGGACTCCATGCCTCAGAAAGGTGGAACATATAACATTTAATGATTGCCTAATTCTCCTTTCTGACTTGTGTCACATTCACTGAAATACTTGATAAGAGGAATTATCTATTTAGCATAAAAAAAGGAAAAAAAATACATACCCCAGCCAACAACACAAAATTTAAGAATGTATTTCCGTACGTAGGTGTTAAAGACTTTCACAAGGGCCAGATACATGTGGAAAGCCTCCAGGCCCATCCAGGTGAAGGAAACCAAGAGGAAATAGTGAAGAAATACTGCAACTGCAATGCACAGGGCTCGTGTATCATACAGCGCAATCCATGAGTCAAGGAGAAAAACTAAGTTGAGTAGAAGTAGTGCAGCACACAGCTGAATAAGTATTTTGGAGGGGTAGTCTCTCCGGATTTTCCTATGAAAAAAGCAGATTAGTGAGATGACATCAGCTGTCTGTGGATCCCTGGTTTCCTCTCTTGCAGTCCTTAGTATTCACAAATACCAAGGGAAAAAAATTATTTTACATTTTCATTCATATACAATGCTTCATGTGTTGCATTTATACATGGAGAGAATAATTTACAACATACTTCCAAATTAACCATCTGTACATATAAAGTTTTTTAGAAAAGGTTACATAAATACAAACGATAACTTGGAAGTGTTCAGTGTTTAGTTTTTGGGGTTTTTTTTTACACTGTATGTTGGACTTTTTGTTACATTGCTACCCACACCCAAAATGTGTCTGTTCTTTATTGCTAAACTAGATCAAGATTTTGACTGAGTGTCTAAAGCCTTGACAGACACAAGTCCAAGTCTTAGAATAATGAGAGAATAAAGAAAGAATACAAATGCTTTTAAAAATGTTAAAATTCTGTACTGCTTTTTTGTATGTTGTATCTTAAATGCATTCCTTCACACTCCTGTTACGATAACCCATTATAAAATACTTCAGAGTGCTACTTCTTCACTTCTTACTGCCTAGAGCCTCCTGATAATTCACTTGTTCATAAAATTAACATTTCTGAAGACTAAATCAACACTTTCCTGTTGAATTGACAAAATCTGTGCATTATTTGTGGAAACAGAATCCATAACTATTGAAAGGGATTTCTCAATGAAGACTATAATCAATTACAATTGCAGAATAATGGGAGCTCAGCTGAATGGGTACTTACTCAAAGGCTATGTAGGTCACGAGAGTAACAGAAAGAAAAATTGCAGAGAGGCCACAGCCTATATATGATATAAAAGTCAGTACCAATTCTTGTGTGGGATTCAAAGGAGTATTTCCATACAAGTCCTAAAACAGAAACAGGAGCTATTTTCAGAGAACAGGTTTATTTAATAGAAAAAGATAAAAAACCCACCAAAATAAATCATAATGCATCTTTCCCTCTACGCTTATAACCAAAAAAAAAAGGACTCCATTCTTTGCATCATGGCTCGTATAAAAGGTTAGATTAAAAAAAAAAAAAGCCAATCTAGTCTTGTAAAGAGCAGGAAGCTGGGATCCATGATCCTTATGGGTCCTTCCAACTTGAGATATTATTTTATAATTCTATGACTCTAATCATGAAAACCCATTTGATTAAAAACATATTTTAAATTTGATTTTCTAAATTTTATTTCCTAGGGTATAAACAGCTGCCTAAATGTAAAAGCTGCAGCACTTAAAGAATTTTAATTTCATCCAGTGGAACCCATGGACTTCCATTCAACAAGGAGTTTAAGCATGTGACTAATTGTATGGCTATCTGTACTAACACTAAAGCAAATAGAACCTGAGTATTATTTATTAGGTTGTGTGAGCTTATTGGGTCTTCACTTGCTTAAGACAACTCAAGGTTAAATTGTGTTCTTGAACAAGGGTAAGATTGCATAATTTTAAAAATAGTTACCATCAAAACTGCAAAACTTGTGAGATGGTTGCATGAACAGACTGTTTCATTTACTCTCCTTTCTTTAACCATGCAACCTTCGTATGACCAGCCTCCATGTCCACCTGTTAAAGAAAGCAGTTTTGTTATTCATAAAAGGCTTCATTTATATTAACATGAATTAACATAGCATCTTGGGTGATCTCAAGTACTTACCATTTTTATTGAAGTCCCAAAAAACACATCTAACTGTTGAATTATCCTGTTTAGGAGTAAAAAAAACAAAACAAAACAAAAAAAAACAACTTATAAACTGTGAGTTTAGGATCAAAAAAATTCAGGCAAGAATAAACACTGTATACAGCAAATATGTCTGTTCTACATGAACACAAAATTAGCTTAGGTGCATAAAAGGGCTAATACTGCAAACCACATGCAAAAATATGCTGAACAAATTTGAAGTCACCAGACAGGAGCTAGCTTTTGTGCTTATGCAAAGATTCCTGGCATCCTGGTAGAACCTTTTGAATTCTGTTTCTATGTCTTCCCACACCATACAAATTCTTGGGATTTCTCCTCCTTCCAGACTTTGTAATTTTTGAAGTCAAGACCACACAGAAAAGGAAAAACCTTTACATTTGCAAATGTTTGATCACTTCCTACTATCACAATGTTAAACATTTACACATAGATTTCCTCACACACATGCAAATTCTATAAATACCAGCAGCAGTACACTATATTGCTAGAAATACTAATATTTCAACAGTTATATCTCAAAACTTATTATTATGTCAAAACAAGTAGAGATGACACTAAGCCAGCTCCTGAAAAAATCCCCAGGTGCATTAGTGGAATCCTTAAATTTTTCAATTTATAATTAATGAGTATTTTAAACTCTCTTAAGATATGAGATAGAAGACTTTAATCCTTGATGCTCCTTTCAGAAAGACATGGTGAGTAAGAATCCTAATAGTTCCAGATGTCACAATCCTGTGTTTCAGGTCCTCTAAGAAAAGACTTACATTATTTTCTGGCCAGGCACACCCACAAAAGTCATAACTGTAGCATCTACCACAGCAAACCACACTGTCAGTCGTCCCTCTAAGAGTTTTTATTCTTTGTAGAATAAAACAGAAGGGTAAGTAAGAAAGATAAAAGCTGGATGAATTTGTGCTAAAGCAAAATTACCTTACACTACTTGAGAACCAAAATTTATACCAGTGGTAAAGAAGCAAACAGGAGTGTTTTCCAATGTGTGCGTGGAGATGAAATGTCCACACTACTAAAGCAGAACAAGCTGACCTGTATTCCTAGTAAAAAGTTTCCACTACAACAACTTCAGTGGAGGCAACAAAACTGTACTTTAAGTCTGCCAAAATGTAAATTTTACCTGATTAGGCTTGATATTCTGCAAAATCACAGTAACATTTGTTGTTAAGTTGCTAATTGTGAGGTTAGCAACACTTGATGATATAACACTGCTGATTAAAGATGCATTCTTCAAGGACAGATCCTGGAATGACAAAAAAAGCAACAGATTTTAAAATCCTAAAGGAAACAATACTAGAATACAGTACCCACAAGTTCATTTACTATGTGGAGCGTGCACTGAACAAAAATAATTACATTTTAAGTCAGAAGTTTTAAAATATGTTTTGTGGGGAAAAAAATCCATTCATATTTTGCTCCAAGCTTGAATGTAAAATCCTTATGAACAGTAGGACAAAAAGCATACCTGGAACACAGTGGTCTTTTTAAAGAAGTTGAATATAATTCTAGAAGCCAAGTCCAACTCTTCAGTGGGTAAATTTTTCAGCAATGATGAAGGAAGGGTAATTGACCCAAGATTATTTAAATTCTGAATTGTCTGAACTCCTAGAGAGATCTGAAAAATAAACACCAGGATTGTTCTTTGTATTAGTCTCCAAATAAATAAATTATGCCTTATTTTCAGTTTAAAAATTCAAACTAAATATCTCTTTAATTCCTGTCACAAACCCACTGCTGCTCTCATTCCTCTTCTACTCCAATGCATAAATAGCACTTACAAGACTGCAAAGGATCCCATTTCAGGTTTGCCTATCATTGAAAATAACCTGGCTATAACTATTTCCCTACAGGGACACAACACACCACTGTGTGTTTTGTATTGATTTGGAAAAGGTGAGGAGCAAAAACCCAGATATCTCTATGTAACTGTAACTGTGTAGGGAGATCAACTTTTCACAGCATGAAAGCCTACAAAGGCAAAAAATTTTATAGCCTGTAGGAAGTATGTCAGAATTGAGAAAAGTGTACATAGCCATTATTTGTCAATACATTTTAAGTTCAGTAGGTTAAGTTTTATGTTCTTAGATAAGAACATAAATTAACTTCTTGCTCATCTAGCAAAAATTAAAAAAATAAACTGGATAAGCTACAATTCAAGTACCTCAAGAGCTTAGTGATCTAATATTGTACAAAAAGGGATCTGAACTTTCACTCATTTTATGTGCTGAACATCTTATGTGCTGTGCTTACAGACCAGAGAGCTTTGTTTAGTACAAAATATCTCAACATTCCTATCATACATTAGTCCTTTACATATATCATCACCCCAGAATTCCTGGGTGATGTGAAACATTAGCAGTGCTGCAGAAAGAAATTATCTGAGTATTGAAAGAATGGCTGTAATAAGAGAAACAGTGTGAACTCCCCAAAGTGCCCTAACATTGTGGTTTAACTCATCTGTTTGTACCAGCGGACTCCAAATGTTTTTCATCATGCATCCCCTAAAAGTTTTTGAGCATAAGCCCCAGTATATACCTATCCATAAGTTATATGTATGAATTAGTGTACTAATATACTATACAAGTTATAAAATATTTTTTAAAATAAGGGAGATTAAAAAAATACTTTAAAAAATGTATTTTTTTTAATTAATCATATAAGTAACATTTTCCCACACTGCAATGGACTGTCATGTGCACACCCTGGGGTACTCAAACCCCACTTTGGAGATCATTGATGTAGACAGCCATCAAAGACATCCTGAATCATTCCACAAAAGTACTCCTGTTGTTATAGTTTGAAGTAGATGATCCTTATTGAAAACTTTCAGTGTTTCATAGCCAGTGCCATTAAATAAATATCATTCCTTAGCAAATATCTGTATCTCAGCACTACCATCTCCTAGTCATCTCACATTCATGCACTATATATTGCTAAGAAATAGAAAAGAACTCAAATGTTAAACATTTATATAATTTTCAGTAACACAGTAAAGTTCCAGTACTACGTATGGCTTACGATACATTAAGCTATTTTCTTCTCTGAGGAGGCAGAATGTGTCAAAATTGGTCCAAAACTTTCCATCTCTCCTTGCTTAAGCCTCCAAGGCTGGTATTGTCCATTATTTTCTCTGTCAGGAGGGAGGTTTTGAATGAGATAAAGGGGATCCAACCAAACTTTCTAAGCACTTCTTTCTTGGTGAGATGCCATTAGTGACAAATGGCTGAGCATCATTATCCAAGGAACATACATAATAGTTCTTTCCTGGAACCCTCTACAATTATTTCCTTCTAACAGTTGAAGCCATCTGGCAAAATTCCTTGACAAATTTCAGCACTGTCATGGTGGTTGAATAAATGACTCATAATTCAGGGGGCTTGAGGCAAAGTTATTCTGCCAAGGATTTTGTCCATTCTGATGTTCTAGCTGTACCCTCTCCAAGAGCTTATTAGTTCTGCCAGTTTCTGGTAAGTCAGCTCTCCTATTTACACAGTTGAAAATTAGGAAAGGAAAAACTGTGAAGGGATTAAAGAAAAGTCTTAAACTAACATGAACTAAAGATCCTAAAATTGACATAAAAAACAAACTCATGGTTCCTATAAATATAAACCATAAACACTTTAAAATAAATGTTTGACAATTTGTAAGTATTTTGTAATACTCACCTGGAGATCAGGTGAGTCCTGGACAGCAAAAGACATTTCGCTGGAGCGGATTCTGTTGGTTTTGACAACTGCCAGAGCCAAGGAAGGGGAGACGAATGCAGCAGATGATGTTGATAAGTTTAGTTTTAAGCCAATATAGTCCACCAGCTTTATAATTCTGTTAAGAAAAAAATATATTTAGTATTACCAAGCACATACATCCAAAATGCTCAAGCAAGTTATGGTTATGAAGCAATAATCCAAGTCTAGTGCAAAATGCTCACTTATTGTAGAGTCAACAAAAAAAAACCCCAATGTTTTCCATGGCATTATATTATAGTAGAACTGATAACATTAGAATGCCAGCCCTTCAATTTTGAATAACTACATTAAAGAACAAGAAATATTCTTCTGGATTATGATTATGAGAAAGTTAAACTTGCTTAAGCCAATTTATCAAGACAGTAAACACAACACTTCAGTAATCAATTGCCAAAATGACCTACCTGTTAGAAATTCGTGGTGGTAATGGCTGGGAAGCAGTGAGGATACTGCTCACCTCACTAACCATCCTTTCTACATCTTTTGGCTCTATTTTTCCAGCTGCTAAATCTTTTTCTATTTTGGACACAATTTGCTCAGCTGTGGCGATACTAATGGTGGTATGAACAGAAGTTGTATTTGTGGTAGCTGAAAGGGTTTTTCCTGTGACAAATGAAAAGTTAAACGTTGTGTTCAACAAATGATGTATATTGAAGAAGCAGAAAAATTAAACAGCTCTCTTGATTAAAAACTTGTATCACTATTCATAAAGTTTCTCAACAAGTTATGTAATTCCTTCCTATCAGCTATTTTGCAGAGAGTGGTAATTTAAATCTCATGAAAACATAAAATAAGGTTTCAAACTACCAACATTAATTTCACATTTTATTGATTTCAAAGTTCCTCACATCAGGCCATTAATTTATTAAATAACCTATTATTTTGAATTTTTAGCCACTGAACACCTGAATGTAGAGTAAAATCAAGATAGTGTCAGGAATCTGAGAAGCAGCTTGTAAAGATGTGTACAACTTTCATAAGAAAATACCTAGCAATTAAGAATATTCCCAGTCAATAACAATATTTTAAGGATGATCCAATAATTACTGTGCAGTAATTTAGATATTAGGTTAATTTTTTAAAAAAAATCTACCTTCCTCTCTGATTTTTTTCTGTCCAAAAGACATTTGTTCTAATGGGGATTGAGCACTGTACCTACGTAGGACAGTTATTAACAATTGTGTAGGGTGAGGTACTACTCACCATGGCCAAAGGCATCAGAATGTATTTTAAAATACTTGCACATCAAGTGAAAGTTGTCTCAGGGTTTTCACACAGAATAGAATCACAAAATCATTTAGGCTGGAAAAGCTCCAAGATGATCAAGTTCAGCCTTTGACTAAATATCACCTTGTAAACCAGACAGAGCACTGAGTGCCATGTCCAGTAGTTTGTTGAACATCTCTGGAGATGGTGACTCCACCACATCCCTGGGCAGTCCATTCCGATGCTTAACAAGCCTTTCAGAGAAGAAATTCTTCCTGATGTCCAACAACCTCCCTGGCACAGCTTGTGGCCGTTTACTCCTATCCTGTCACTGGCTGCCTGGGAAAAGAGCCCAACCCCCACCTGGCTACAGTCTCCTTTCAGGGACTTGTATAGAGTGATAAGGTCACCCCTGAGACTCCTCCAGACCCTTCCTCAGTTCTGTTGCCCTTCTCTAGACTCACTCCAGCACCTCAATGTCTTTCTTGTAGTGAAGGGTCCAGAAATGGACACGAGGTGTGAGGTGTGGCCTCACCAGTGCTGAGTACAGGGGACAATCACTGCCATGGTCCTGCTGCCACACTATTGCTGACACAGGCCAGGTGCCACTGGCCTTTTTGGCCCCTGGGCACACCCTGGCTCATGTTCAGCCACTGTCAAACAGCACTACCAGGTCCTTTTCCTTTGGGGAACTTTCTGACACTATTCCCTAAGCTTGGAGTGTTCCCTAGGATTGCTGTGACCCAAGTGCAGGACCCAGCATTTGGCCTTGTTGAGCCTTGGTCCACAGATCCAGTCTGTCCAGATCCCTCTGTAGAACTTATCCCTCTGTTCTTACCCTCCAGCAAATCAACACTCCCATCTAAAGTAATTCACAATAATTGTAAGGTCACCTCTTATATCTATAACATTGTTTAATGAAGTTTAAAAGCAAATCCAGTGTATGGAATTCAAACAAAACTAATTGTTTATTTGTCATATTTACCTGGGGTCCCGTGGCCATCAGCAGTAGAATGAGGACGAGAAGCTGAGACAGAACGGTTGACAGGACTAACAGTAGGGGTCAAAGATATTGTGAAAGGAGTAAGGGGAACAATAGGTACTGTACTAACATTTTTGAGACCAGCTACAGGTGGGCTTGCAGCAGGGGGAATTTGTGCAGCAGATTCGGTGATAGCCTCAAAGTGCCGATTTACAATTGGAACTTTGTGAGGCTCAGAAGAAGAAAGTGAAGAATGTTTAGTGAAACCTACAGAAGGAGAAAGTATTGTAGAAGTCTTGTTAAGGTGTGCAGCACCAGATTTAATTAAGAAAGCAGCATTAGTGACAGATTTTGTAGCAGGTATGGGAACAGTGATGGATTTTTTGGAAGTTATGGAAGACAAAGTTGGCATGGTAGGTTGAGCAACAGACTCGGAAGAGGAATGTGTAGTGGTAACACTGGTAGAAGGCATAGAATTTTCAGAGAGAGGGTTTGTAAGGGGAGATGTGGAAAGAGTTCCAGGAAAATAGATTTCTGTTAATGGTGAGATCAGTTGTCTGATTGTGGGGCTTTGTTTAGCAGAAAGTACAGTTGGGGTAATAAAAGAATTAGATGTGAGGGAAGTCTTTTTAGAGAGGTGAGAGTGAGAGGAAGGAACCCATATAAGATGAGGTGGTACTTGTATAGAACTGTAAAAGAAAAAAAAGGTACAAAAATCCATGTTAAGTTTACCATTTTTTCTATTTTAAAGAAAACCAGTTATAATAGAGGAATATATATAAATTATATGGACATGCTAATAATAATGTATATTTTAAAATCAATCAGATTGGATGTTTCATGCTGTAATATTAAGACAGTTATTACAGTCTATTTTGCTTAGCAGTTAACTAGCAAGTCCATAAACAAATATTTAAAATGCCTTTGCTTCCTGTTCTGAAGATGAGCTGTTGTTGAACACAAAAGCTAGATGCATCATGGAAAAAATGAAAAATAAAAGGGATAAGAAGGGAGGGAAGGGAAAGAGGCGGGAGATACATAGGAAAATGCCTGTCAGCTTTTTCTTGTGGAGTCCTTTCTGGCTATTACACTGAAGCATGGAAGTTGCCTCTAGCCATGTATTAAGAAATTCATGAAATTAGCAATTCAAATTTTGTATTTATACTTACTACATTTGTAATTCTTCAGCAGTCAAGGAACAATACTTCAGTGATGAACAGCAGCACCTATCTGAGATGACAAAAAAGCATTATCCTTAAGCATAACAACTGCTAATACCATTAAGTGCAATATTTAACTATGTGTATTATGTCTTTAAACAACAGTATATACTGCATAATTTATTTTGAAGCTTGTTCTCAAATTAGTTTTACAAAACAAAGGAACTCTTGACCAGTCAGAATATTGCCATACCCCCAGATTTTTGTTCAATGCCTGACGAGTTCAGATTTCTCCTTTTTTTTTTTTTTTTTTCTTTTAATTTTAAACAAATCGAAATGCAACACTATGGCTCTGGAGACAGAGACAAATGGTTTGAGCCAGTACTCCATCTTGTCACAATATCACTAAGAAAGTTTGGCTGCTTAACAACCCTTTCAATGCAGATTGTCATTTTAGCAAGACATTTATGTTCTCAGCTTATTTTACACCTAGTCCTTTCAAAGTGTGCTCTATTAAAGTAACCAGCAATCTTATACCAAAATGTTTTAAAAAGTTATTTCTATCACATACATCCCCAAAAATCAGAAGGCTGCATTTTTATGTATTTATAGTGCTCAAAACTGAAAATATTTTGATCTAAAAGCAACTATCTTGTCTTTTTAGCTACTTGAAGACTCCATGTAAAGACACAAAATCATGATGAAACTGTGTTTAAAGCATAACTTACCAAGTTGACTTATTTTTGCTTTTTCTGTTAAACTGCTTATATTCTCTCTCTCAGCCAGCTTCATTATGAAATTGCACTGTGTACTATAAAGAGAAGAAAAAAAGCTTAATACTCAAGAAACAGAGTTGCCACATCTTTATAACACATGGAACTAACATCAAATGCTAAAAGAAAGCACATTAGCACAATTGTTAAGTGTAAAAGCACATTTCTCCTAGGCTCTGTCAGATTTGCACATATTTTTAATGCATGTAAACCACTATGCCAGCTTGATTAGAAGCATCATTTCATGGCACTTACTGTCCCTTATCACTACTATGTCAATTCTTAAATGGGTCCCTCCCTGATTAATGTTAGTCATTAAAGAGTTGGTAATTTTGTAAGGATAAAAACATAATTTCCACTGTTAGTGTAAATATGCCAGTGTTTATGAAACCTCACCTGGGGAAGCCAGCATTCTCTCCTGAAGAGATAACTTCAGTGACCCCATTCAAACATGTAACTCCATCTTTACGACTACAGTGTGAGGACTTAAAGCCCTGCCTAAACTAGGGAACCTCCAGTAAAAATTCTTCATATTCAGCAAATGCAAACATAGAGATGAATGAAAAAGTTTCTTTCCAGCTCATAAGAATGAAAAGATTACCTTAGTGACTGTCAGTATATGACATGAAGGTATGATCTGACTACTTTCTGTCTATTTTATTTGAGTTTTGGACTTTTCTTTCATCTTAATCTAGGAAGATAAAGTCCAGATTCAAGTATTTCAGGAAATTAAGTTTCACTGTTTTACAATACAGTGTTTCCAAGTGGATCATTTTAAAGGACAATTTAACAGTGAGTAGCAATTAAACTGAGAGACATCATCAATGTTTCCAGGTTTCCAGGATCACCTCTCTGGAGAAGCTTTGCCATTCATGGTTTCCAGACTCTGAACTGGTTACTTCCTCAGGCTCCCACTACCCCATGGATGGTTGGTTTCCCAAGCTGAAGAACAGCAACTTGAGATGTCTCGAGCAAATCCCTCATAAAGACTGCACTGAATTCACAAAATCTGGAATTCTGGTGCTCCCAGTTACGTGACTCAGGTAATACCAAGATGCAGAAGGACTTTGGCAGGGAAGCCTGGGCTTCAGCATAAGACTAATGAGTAGCAATACATTTGGGTTAAATGAAACCAACAAACTCTAGAAGGTTTTATAAAATCACTAATGCCAGGACAATAATGAAATCAGAATTTCTTTGTTAACCTATATATATTTCTCCAGCCTGTTTCCTGAACTTCTGAAGTTCCTAGAGAGTTTCTCTTTTTCTTCTGTTACAGTGCCATGCATACTTCACATACCACAAGACAATATATGAGCTTTTAAATATTTTGTCTTTAAAAATTTAAAAACAAACCTCTGGTTTTCTGCACTGCATTTCATAACAGAGGACTGTAATGACAAATGAAAACAGAAAAAATTAGTTCACAAGGAGAAATCAGGAGTGATGCTTTATTACAAGTAAGTTGGAAGAATGCCTTCCAAACAGTAACAATAATCAGTAATCTTACCTCACTTACTGCTCGCAAGGTTTTGTTGAACTCTGAAATGCTTTAAAATACAGTATTACTGTTATGTAGGATTTTTAGTTACGTTTCTAAAAACAATTACAACAATTTAATTAAAAAGAAAAATCACAGAGAAAAAATATTTTTCCAGTTAATCAATGATTTTTTCAAGTCAGGCCAGTTCCAATACTGTAAAACTACTTTTCAGAGCATTAAACATTTGAAGAGCTGACTCACTACACAAACTAAATTTAAACCTCTGTCATCACATTTGAACATCAACCCATTGTAAATGTTATTTAAAAGAGGAAAAGATAAATCTTAATGTTGTCTTTTGCCAAGCATTACTTGGAATAGAAATCTAAATTTATACTCAAAGCCACAGAAATAGAATGAGTAAGAAATACGGATTTCTTCTACAAACAAGACTTTTTGGCCAACCACATCTTTTTGATTTTCAGGGCAAGTTTGGGAAATATTCATTCACCTCTCCTTATAAAGACTGGGAAAGAAAAAACTACACCAAAATAAAACCATAGATATTACTTCAAGAATATTTATTGAAGAACATCCAGCTAGGAAAGTTCTACCAGACAGGCTGAATCCTTAAATTATAACAAACATTTGATGTACCATCTTTAAAAAGAAACTCCAGTGGTACATTAACTAACAGTATTCTAACCAGTATGAACTTTATGTTAAAGAGCAAGAACTTGCAACTTGTGAAATTTTTAATGTGCAGGAATAACACAAAGTCTGCTCAACACATGGAAGGTCCCATTTCATCTTTTTCAAATTTTAAAAAGATTCCAAGCTTTATTCAGAATTACCTACCTCAGTTCTTGTGGGGTATGTGCTGGAACTTCAATTAACTTTTTGACTCGATTGTGGGTAGTTATGTTATTAATCTGTTAGGAAAAAAGATCCCACAGCTAAGTACAGCCAGTAATTTTTAGCCTTTAAAGAAAATTGTTAATTTCACACATTTTAATAGGCTGAAATTACAAAGATAAGAAGCATGTTTTCCCGTGAATACACTGCAACAAGTATTTACCATGACATTGTTGTCACAATTTATGTAGGGAACTGTTGATCTAGTATAGACCAAATCTCAAAATCTTTGTGGAAGAGAGGGGCAAAAGGACATGTCTTATGCTGGAAAAAGAGGAATTTTGCTTAGTTTGCAACAAAGCTTAGTCCAGACACTGAATGAATTTTTTAACTCTAAGTGCAACTATGGGAGAAGCTCCATAAATGACATAAATAATAGATGACAGAATACCGGCAGTGAGAAGCCAAGAACTGCAGTGAAAGACATGACAGAATTAAGCTGAATAAGTATGATCTACCATTAGGGTCTGAGGATACACTGAGGTTTATCTAAGAGCCCTTTCTATATATGCATTCTTATGCTCTTCTGGTTACCAGCATTACTGGTTATTTTTACATTTTGTGCAAACAGCAAGGGCCATGAGGAAAAACATCATCTAATATATGTGGCATTGACTTCTCCTAACAAACATTCTTCTAAAAAGCAAAAGAGTTTCAAGAGAAACTGGTTCTCCCAGAAGCTGTAGGTGTAATGTTACCATGCTAGGACACTTTCAGTAGGCATTATCACCACTGAAACACAACAGAATGTAGAGGTGGCTTTTGCTAGGGGCATATCACTGCCCAAACTCGATGTTCCATGTGCAGCTGTGCAGTAGCTCTTCTCTGTGGTTACATTGCTGACTACTCTTACGCTTTCAGGGACTGGAATGTGAAATCTCAGGCTGAGGACAGACAGGGATGTGTAGGATAAAGATAAGAAGCTTCTTCTTTTTTCCTCCCCTCAGTTTCCATCTGTGAGAACATTCTCATCCTCATAGTATTATCTTGGTACTGGATCATCTATATGGTCCTTGCCAGGCACGACACTGTCCTCTTAAAACTCTCATGTTGTATAAATGGACACACTCATGTCACATAAGCCTATTGCAAAATTAATGACTCAGTAACCACAAGCCAAAAAACATAGAATGATCATGCAAAGCATAATCGAAAAAATACACAAAAAAGCATAAGAACTATTTCTGAGAATCTCAACATGAATTATTCCAGGATATAATTCAACTTTAATTATGCCCAAATAGTTGCCATCTAATGATGCTTATCTTCCTAAGGCAAGTGCCTAAATTAATCTCCAAAGGAAGATCCTGTGTGCCTAAATGTAAATTTTGAGATTATCCAGGGCTTCCCCCTCCTTTCAGTGGCTATTTAGAGAATACAGGTCCTTACTGTAGGAAGTTTAGTTAGCTGGAATTTTAAAATTTAGTTGCAAAGCAGCAGTTTAAAACAGAGCTGTTCCATCCACTGTAAACACACTAATTTTACTTATTTTAAGTGTAAACAATAAAACTCACTTCAAGCTTCCTTACAATAAAGTTTTAAAATAGAGAATACTTACTATTTCTACATTTAGTGATGCATTACTTTCTTCACTTGCCCGAAGTTTTACCTTGCCCACATAGAAAACTAAAGCCAGAAGCAAAAAAAGTTAGGAAAATCAATGCTGAAACACAGAATGTAAATTGAGAATTGAAAAGTTTACTGCTTGTGTTCTAATACAAGGGAAATAAGAACACTTGCAGTAGTTTATCTATTTTTGCAATTGTTCTTCCATCTTTTCACCTATTTCAACAAATGAACTAGTCCAATGGCTTCATTATTTTCTGTATTTATAATTTTGATGGCTGCCCCCAAATTCCTTCTAGGTAATCTTTTCCCAAAATAGAAAAACTGCCCTTCACATTACTATAAATATAACTCCATAGCTTACTTGTTTCTTGGGGTTTTTTTGCAATTCTTATCTGCAACTGTGTGCCTTTGATGAGAAAGCAAAGATTAAAAGTACAAGAGTTTAAACACTTTTTAACCTCCCCACTTTTAATATTTTTTGAATTTATATAAAATCTCCCTAAATTTACAAGGAAATTTATGACAGACCTAGCTTTTACCCAGCAACTAAACATTGCTTCATTACTTGGAGTATAAAATAGTTGGACAGGATTTTTATTTAAAAAAAGAGAAAAGAAAACCACTAACCTGAATAATTACAGGCACGTGTTACGTTGCATACAATGGTTTCTCCTCCTACAGATTTTTTGGGGAAAAAAAACCAAACAACTTCTGAGTAAAAAAGTTAATCTTAAATACAATATTCTCATATATATTTACAATCATTCCAGTGTTTGGAATGTAAATATCTTTGTATTCTGGAAGTATTTGACATACTGTCTAGGCTTCACCTATCTACAGCATTTACCATGACATTTTCCAAGACTTAGTATTCAGAAATATGCTGCCTTTGATTAATTAATTTTGAAAAAAATTCTGCAACTGTTTTGACAGAAAACTTAAAATGCAAGTGGTCTCAATTATTTTTTTTTCCTTTTTTAAGAAATTTAGTTAGAAACAGAAAACAGCATATAATTGATAAGATCTTTAATTATCACAGAATTCAATCACTAGGCAGCATACTGTCTGTCTCTAAGGTTCCTACCATGGCTCCATATGATAGCATGAAGCTAAAACTGTTCTACCTGATGGAATTCAAGCTATGATGACAGCAACCATGTACACTCTTATCTAGTACAACATGCCTTCACTTAGTTATAGCAAGCTTTTGGCTGCTCCATATTTTCCATATTTTTAATACAACACACACTGCTGAGAAATAACAGTGATCATAAATTAGTATACTTCAAACAGATGGCTCTGTTGTATAATTCCAAAACAAAGCACTGGAAAAATATTTGCATCCAAGACAAAACTCCTATACTTGTTAATTAAAATAACTTTTCTTACTTAAGCAGATGGATTTGCCTCCATTAACAGAAAAAAACCAATTTCTGTTTCTTCTGCTGTTATCATTAGTTAGTACCAAATGAGAAGAAAATTTTTTTTTTCACTTTCTTTGTGGTGCAAACATTTGACTGCAAAAGTTTGCTGCTTTATTAATTTTATCACCACCAATAAATAAGCCACCAGACACTACAGACTGTAAGCTGGTGGCAATATTCAAGTTACTAGCAAAAAAATTCAGACAGCAGTTTAGAATCAAATACCTTTGATGGTTGGACTGGATTATCTTAGAGCTCTTTGCTGACCTTAACAATTCTATGACCCTAAATTTGCCTCCCTTTTGTTGGCAGTGAAATAGTTACAAGTCCTGTATATACTGGTTTTTTATCAATCCTTAAAAAAAAAGCTCATAAGTAACTGATAAACAATAATCAAATGTCAATACAACAATAAATTGTCAAAATTATTTACAACATAGAGAGCAACTTATAAAAACCCAACACAAAATCTGAAAGTGCCACAAAAGATTACATCAGCTCCTTTTTCCTTACAGAGCATGCATTTGTGTGCCCTCTAGTCTTAAGATCTCTGCACGCCACCAAAATGCACAAAATAGATTAGCAGGGTGGAGGATATAAGACTGATCAAAAATCACTAAGGCTTCCATCTCCTCAAGGGCATCAGATAACACAGCTGCAATAATTCTGCAGGTCATGTTTACACAGTCTAATTAGCCTTGTCATTAAGGCTCCAAGCCAGTTTTTCTTTCACTTGCACTAACTCAGGGTAAATCCATTGGAATGGGGCTACTGAGCTTCTATGTGCATAATTTAAAAATAAAATTCAGTCTATTCCTGGTCCTACTGGGCCTGCCCTGAGGTCAAATACAATGACTGTATTCAGTTTGCTGCAATCTACTAAAAGACACAAAGATTTCTTTTTTAGCAAACACGGTCCCCAAGATTGTGTTTCTTACATTTTTGTGGTAACCTACTGTTCTGACTTACAAAATAATCAAACTCTTCTATATGCAGCCATCTAGAAAAGCACTGCAGAATTAGTCCTCCTACCAGACTGGACATTGATGTGAGGTAAGGCAGACTGTTAATGTAACACATCCCAATACCAAGTAAAAAGCATATTAAAAAGCATTTGGGAGCAGACTTCCTGAACTCACACACACTTAAAATTTGAGATGCACAAAAACGTATCAGTGGTGATAGATGAATCCTACCTGGTGTCATGGTGGAATAATAATCAGTTGTCGTAAGGGCTTCTGTTAAAAAAAAAAAAAAAAAAAAAAAATCAAAAGTTTTTACATTTTAACTTAAAAAACCCCATGAAATACATGTCACAAAAATAAATTCTTATTTTTCTTTCAGACTCTGTCTTTCCAGGAAAAGTGTAAACACCTGGCAATTTATAAGAAAATAAAGTTACTTTCAGTGTGGGAAATGCAAAAGCAAGGAGAGTAAGATCCATCCAATTTTATGCTTGTATCCCCATCTGGGCCAGAGACTCCTGGCTCCCTATTGTTCAGAGGAGAAAGTGCTGCTTTTAAGGTGATTCCTATTTATCCTATTTTACATGGATACTTCAGCATAGAAGGAATCCTATTCTAAAAATGTGTTTTGCAATCAACAATGAAGAACAGAAGGATGTTCAGCTCCTATACATAATGGAGGAATCCATATTGATATGGAATGAACCTACTCCTTGTTTAAAATAGGAAAATCAGGAAAGGAAGGGGTAACAAGTACTTCTGTTTGAGTCTTTTCTGATCCTGTTTGACAACTCCTTGCAAGAACATATGTAAGTGTCTTCAAGGAATGAGGTGTACATTTTTGTTCTGTAGAATAGCTTAAATAGTATCAGAAAGCATAGAAAACATTTATATACAAAATCCTCTATATACTTGCTAAAAATATATCAGCCCTGTTTGGGTTTTGGTAAGCAATACAATATTTTAAATGAAAAAGAAAGGTTTACAGCTCAGTTAAGTGCACCTCAGAGCCCTAATCATGCAGACTTAAAAAACATATTGCAGATAAATACAAAATTTAAAATCATGTAAGAAAATAATTTGGAGTAAATATATCCCAGTTCCTAAAAACAACCAACAAAAAAGCAACAAACATTAATGCAACAAACATTAATGCAACAAACATCTCCCTTGAAACCTTACTCTCTTCATGCAAATTCTCACCTGTACTTTGTGTAGTCTCCTCTGAAGACATATCTGAAATAGAAAAATTCATAATAGTAAAATCTATAAAAATAAAAATTTAAAAAAAAACAAAAAACCAAAAAAAGCCCAAAAGTCTAAAGCCAGCAAAATCTAAATAAGAGAAACATTAATAACATCTTGCCTGAAGAATTAATAGGATAGGCAATAAAAGTAACAACAGAGAATTCTAGGGGGAAAAAAAATAAAGGAAGTAAAAACTGTATTAATCAAGTATTTTACCTCTGTGAATTTCTGAGAAAAAATATCAAGCCCCCAAGATTTTACACAGAAACTGAATATTAATTTTCTAAATTTCATTTTAAGAATAACTGCAAAGCTTGTAAGAAGTGTTCACATTATTTCAATGTTAATAATTGAAATAACATTCACACTATTTCAAAAAGCTGAGTATCTGAATTCCAGCTGGGAATCAAATTTTCCTCAGATAAGTTCCCTTTGCTAGTTTCATTCTTTCAAAAGATGCAGATGAATTTTTGCATATCCAAGTGCAATAACTGCTTAACCCCAAGGACCTTTTTCTGACATTCATAATCACAGATGACATAGTGGGTTTGGTCCCTCCAAAAAAGGTGGTTTTGTCACTAACCATATATAAATAAAATAGAAATGCAAAGGCAAATGATGCAAATAGAGTAATGATACATCAAAAGGAAAAAAAATTAAATTAAGACAATAGACGAAAGTTTAAAGGGCTGTTCTTATTAAGAATATTTTAGGTGTCAGCACAGGAAAACAAAGTGGTTAGAGAACCACTTTGTATCACTTCAATATGACAACTTAGTGACTTTTTTTTAAATGGACCAGAGCAGATTCACAGCAGAGGAAGAAATTTTGTGAGGCAACTAACAAGTAGCCAAAATATGAGCAGAGTGAAAACTAAGTGCTGGTTTAATCTGTATTACTTGGCCTAGTATAACCTACACAAATATTGAATGCAATGCAGTTATTAAAGATGAACCATTCCCAAAGAGAGACTGTATCTGTAAAATAATAAGATCATGTGTGTTTACATCTGTATTATTTCTTTTATCCAGAGCACACACTCTATGTCAGTATACATTAAGCAAAAAAGCAATTGACTTTCATACAGTGTGTCTCATTCTTAATTTTTAAAAATGCTTTCATAGATGATGCTTACCACCTCTGGTTCCAGAAGCTGTTAGAGCCTCCTGTGTGTGTAGTGTGATAGACTGCATGAAATGCCATTTGCTAGAGTAGGAGATGCAAAGAAGCTCTCACTACAGTTTTCCTCCTCTGCCATCTCTGAAAACTCTTCACTGTTCTGAACAAAAGGCTCCTAATCAAGCAACTTCCACCTACTTCACCCTAAGTACTACTGCCACAAGCCAGGAGTGATGCTATAAGGTAAGCTATTTCATTACAATGTAGAATAAAACAACTAATTTGAAATGAAAATATTTAAATTTTGGAACTCTATTACATTACAATCTTTCTGCACTACCTCAGAAAAAAGCACATTTACCTAAGAGGAAATAACAAAAATTGGAAAAATCAATAAAGTCCTGATTTTCTTACCAAAACTTGTTGTTGCAGCTGATTCTTCTGAATCTGTGAATTTTATTTCAGATTAAAAAAAAAAAAAGACAATTACAAAGTTTCAGACACATACATTATCATCCTCAGCATGTTTTTCTTATATTATAAAAGGTTTACTGCATTCACCAGAAGAGGGCAACACCTGCTTTTTCAGAACAACACTTCCAGGTTGTCAAAAAAGGCAGATGTAACAATCTCTGGTTAAAAAAAAGGAAAAAGTCGCTATTTTTTAGAATTCGATGCAAGACAAATTTTTTTCGAGACGTACTGGGCAGTTTGAATTGTATAATGTTAAAAAAACACAATTGTATCATGTTAAACACCCAAGATATGTGCCACACTAGCCTGAAAGCTACATGCTTATCCTGAATGTTTTGCTAATTCTGGGAATGGGAATCAAGCATAAACAGCAAAATAGCTCTAGCTGGGTACGAAGAACTCTTCTCAGACATTTTATAATAACAGTGAGACTTGCCACTTAAAATTTATCCCATTCATATATATTCTCTTTTTATCCTGTAAAAAGTAGCGACAAATAAAAACCTAATTAATTTCAAGCCTGAACCTCTGATCTTAACAGGAACCAGCCAACTACTTATATAGCAAACACTATCTATTAGATTTCTATATTGTTACAGTCAGTATTTTGATCAAAAAGAAAATAGGAAATTTGATATCTTGTTCACATAGCAACTTCAAAGTTGACCCTTTCAGTCACTGGGTGGTTTTGGATACTGTCAGAGACAAGTCAAGTTATAGGTCAGAGTTATCACAGAAATATAATCTAAAGAACAGCTGGATGCAAACATGAAGCACTATTGAAAAAAATACACTTAAGGTATTTCAACATCTCTCAAAGGTCAAAAGTCATCCTATAATATTACTTACAATACACTAATTTTACTGTAAAGCCTTTTCTACTGCTTTCAGAGATATCAAAAGTCCCTGAAGAAAAACAGATTTTTTAAATTAAAACTAGTAAACAAGAATTTTCTGAAATGCTAAACACTCATGAAGAATTCCTTGCTCCAGAAAGGCTATTTTGCTTGCCTTACTGACAACTAGCAATAGCTTCTTTCCAAAGGATAAATATGAATACGATTTCTGTAATGAAGGGAGACTCAGAATCATCTCAGTGACTTTATTTTCATTTTCTCTGGAAAATTACTGATGCTATTTGCACCACAGACTTAGCTAATAAGCTACAAAGATAATATGGAAAATTAATTTGCAAATGTTTGCATATGCTTAACTATCTCCAAGAATTAAAAAGTAACAGCAGCAGCAATCTTACTACACACTTTCTAAAACCGAAGAACAATTGGGCAAAACCCCACACAACCCCAACATACCTGTTACTTTTCTGCTAGGCAGTGTGGCAGTAGTTTCAACTGTAAAATAAGAAGATTTTTTAGGAGCAGAAGATTTTATATATATTTGTACACATGCAAATACATACACAACACCTTTTTAAACACAACCATTTTAGATGTGGTACTCACCTCACTTCAAAATAAATGGTTTGCAAAACTACTTTGCATCCATTGATATGAGTCCAGACTTTTTGAAAGCTGGAAGTTGAACTCTTTTGAGTTCAGTTTTTTCCTCAGTTTATTTTTTTATACTTATGGAAGATAACAGATTAGGCCATGAGCTTTGCCACTTCTCTTCCATTGCCGGAGTCTTGAGAAGCCTATTCAGTACATTTGCTTGAGTGAAGATAAAGAGGACTAAAATAGCAGCAACTAAAGTGTAACATGTATATGAACATCATGATGTGCATGCACATCATATAAATACTCATATGTCCAAGAGCTGCACCACCAAATAACATCTAAACTGTGAAAGATTTGGCTGCCAGAAATGAAGCAGCTCAGGTGGACGTGGGCTGGGATGAAAAGGTGAGCTATTTTCAGCTCAATGGGCCAATGAAACATGTCCCCAGGGACAGCCAGAGAGAGATGCAACACACACATGGGCTCTTGATCAAGGGGTAGATCTGACAATTGAAGCCATCACACTCATGAATGTGAAACATGACATCATCAAGTGAGCCAAGTGACTAAAGCCTCCCTGGAATAAATATGGGTGCTGGGGCTATCAATAAGGAGGCCCAGCAGATCAGTTAAATCACACCACTGCAGCAAATCTGCCATCAAGGCACGTGCTATGTGCTTCCTGTGCTGGAGGAAAAGTAACAGACAGCTCCAAATGTTCCCTGTAGCCTGACACCATTCAAAACACCATCCTGGGCCTTGAAAAACAAGTAGCAACACAGCATCACCTATACTTAAAGCACTGTTAACCTATTTCAGTACCTTTGATAGATGAGACCCTGTCTGGGCAAGGAGTAAGAAAAATTCTTCTTAAGTCAGTGAACTTGGTAGGACACTAAGCATAGTCATGACCCGAGCCCAAGGGTAGCAGCAGAAGAGAGAGATTCTCTCCAAATGGCTGGAGTAGGTGGGACAGTTTCTCCACAGGTAACGCCTTGGTATCTGACCAGTCCATTACTACCATGTCACACTGGTGGGTACTAACTGTGCCAGACAGCCCCTGTGCAATGGACATCGCCCAGATCCTTGGATCCATTATTGTCCAGGCTGCTGTAGATTACCTCCACCACTGTGAATGCCATCAGATATTGACACCTTCCTTCTTCCATCACTGGTGCTCCACTTGCACCTGTAGTCTACATGATCATCCTCAGACTCTGAATCCAGTCATGCAAGCTCAAATCTCTGTGGGACCTCCAGCAACAATCACTTGGAAACAACACACAGGAAAGTGCTCTGAGGGAACAAATTCCTAGGTAGCAGGGTATGCAGGAGAGTTTGATGTGCATAGAGCAGTATTCACCTCTGATGGTATGGGAGGTTACAGCCAAATGGCCAAGGAATCCTGGTGAGAAGGCAGACCTTGCAGGAAGGATGTCTTGCTTACACCATAGACAGAGACTTTTGGTACTGTGTTGGGTCCTGGCATACACCTACCAGGCCTGTGTCCCACACCCAGGAAGGGTCAATAGGATCTCTGGATCTAAGGAAAAACAAATGCATGCTGCAGCTGAATCAGAGACTCAAGAGGGAACTATGGAAGTGCAGGTTGACCCAGCTAGGGAAGGAGGAAGAAGACCCTCTGGAGATGACGTAGGAAGACAACTCAGAAGAGGCAGCCTGCTCTGCAGCAGGACAGCCACAAGAACAAGAGAGAGAAATGACAGAAATCATAAATGAGACAGAAATTAACCAGTCCTATTCCTGAGCAAGGTATGAGAAGCACAAAGATAACATCTGCCAGCCAGGTAGAGCAGATTGCTGCCTGGATACCCCAGGGCTGGGATACTGGGACCAATGATCTGAAGTCAGAGAAAACATGAGAGCGTCACAAGATGAAAAATGTCAGTTCAGTTTTGTGGAATGTCATACACTGAATGAAGCTAAAAGCAGCAACTCTGAAATATGGCAGGATAAAAACATGGAAATCAGATTAATTGCACTACAATTTTTAGGAGATTTCCATGAAACTGTTAGTTTTAGTTAATTTACAATCTGGGTAGAAAATTTCTTATGTAGAAGAAAAAGAGAGAGAACCAATATTCTAATAAAATAATACTTTAAAATAATACATATCCATTAAGTTAAAGCATAAGGAAAATTCCACACATTTATACATATCAGCCTATTGAACTTAAACTCCCTCAGTAAAGATAAAATAAAGTTACATCTCTTTTGAGACAACTAGGATTCTGCCTACAGAGAAATAAAATTGCTCTTTCTGACAACTAGAACTGTATGAATTTGATGGATCATGAAAATCTGGATATAACCCTAATTTTTATAGTAATTTTTCAGGAAAATTAAAACTTCTCACTATATGTTTAATCCAGATAAAATACATATTTACATATTCCTGTAAGATATATGTTCTAGAGCTCTTATGTACAAGTACTGTTACTTTAACATTGTAAAGGAATTAGGAATTACAGATGCTATAGAATTATTTTCTTACCACCTAGTTTAGGCTTGGGGAAGACCCTTAATACAATACCAAGACAATACCAACTTTAATATGCAGAACTGAAGTAGTAGTCAGATAAAACTATTCTTTACTGTTTAAACAGTAGATAATTTTTAAGGTAGAATAGAGTGAACAAAATAATTGACTGAACTACTGGTTAGAGAAGGAAGCATCCTCCCACAAGAGGGCAATCTGACTTTCCTACCACAAAAAGTGAATTCTATCTCCAAAAGTTTACCTGTTACTAATCCTGTCTTAATCAGTGCAAAAGCCCTTACCTCCAAAAATAGCTCTGGAGGAAATTAAATCCTCAAAAGGGACCCACCTGAATATGCAGCATCTCAGAGCAAACACCACCACACTGCTTCTACTGTCCATTTAAAATATAAAATCTGTACAAGGAATATAACATTAAGATCTTTCTCACAAACTCTTGTGGATTCAGTGGAGACATCTTGTTGTATACAAGCTGCCTTTTGCATCCTCCATATCCCTTCAGGCACATCGTGAATTTTTGAGAATACAAGTAGTACCCTGAGGTAGGTACAAAAATTGTTCATTAACATATTTAGTTTTGTAGGTTAGCAAAAAAACAGTGAACCGTAAAAATGCCAAATGCTTTTAATAGCACACCTAGCAGTACAGGGAGTAAACCAAGCTAAACATGAGCCATGATTATGGAGCTGGCAAATGCAGGAATTGATGATGGTATGATTGTCTGAGAGGCACTTTTTTTATGGACACCAGTCTAACTGTGACCTCTCTTACAGCACAACAGTCATACGCCTACAGTTGCTAGAAACTACCCATGAATATAAGATTTGTCATTTATCAAGGTCCAGCTTTAAGTTCATTAACCAAGTCTTTAATCAGAATCATCTTTGCATACAGAAAGGAGGAATGAGGAGATATATATAATTTATTTGTTAACCCTCCTCCTTTGTTCTGTTTAAGATCAAGAAAAAAAATGAATAGATTTATTTAGAGAAGGATTAGAGTTCAATCTAAAATATCCCTAAAGTTGGCATGTAAAAAGGAAAGTAAAGTAAATCAAGACATGTTAGTTACAAGCTAACAGAAAATTTATTGCCTGAGGTTGTTTATTCTTGATAAGAGCATGAAAATCCTTACATATATGAAACTTCCATTTATTTGCTCTATGGATTTTCATTTGCAACACTGTTAGTTTAGGATCACCAAATCAATATACCTAACCTAACCTAATACATATCCTATTCCAAAACAAAGAATTACACATTGCAGTAATACTTTTGCTACATTTTCTCTAATAGAAAACACTCTTGGAGATTCAAACAGTAATTAAACAGGCGGTATTATTCTTAGCTTTTCTTGAAAGGGAGATAGAATAGGCCTCCACATGATTTCTTTTCTGAGAGAAAAGGCAACTTGATTAAATGAGATAAGCACTGGTTTCTGTTACTAACATGCATCACTAGAAACAAAAGCAGCAAGTCCCTTACTGTCTTCCTATCACTTTGTACTGTTCTGACACAAATAGCTGGGCTAAGCCACGACCTGGGTGTAGGAAAACAGATAAGAGATGAAGCAGAGGACATGGTGGAGCTTGTGAATTGAGACATCTTTGCCTTGGTTGGGTACAGGCTGTGGTGCAGAGAGAACGCAGATATGAAAAAGAGCTAGGAAAAGAGTTGTATATGTAACTATCAATGTCTTTAAAACCATGTAATTTTGTAAAAGCTGCCAAAATAATGCAAACAATAAGCTGTCTGTAGTTTGCAGGAAAAATCTCGTGACTGTTTAGGGCTGTGGCCTATTTTGAGCCGTAACAAGCATTAACACTGTACTGTAAGAGTAATAGCTGACTTCAATTCCTTTTACCCTGACTTCAATAGCTTCAATAGTTTCAACTTAGACTTAGACTTCAATAAACTTTAACTTCAACTCGGAGTCCAACTTATTTTCACTTAAGCTTTGACTCAAGGCTCCCTGCTTGGATTACTTTTGCAGCTCCTCTTTCAAGTCCTGTGTCTCAGTCGCGCGGCACCTGGGAATCCCATCTGTGTTCCACAGGTATGGAACCTGTTTAGCAGCTCTCACCACACCTCCATACCACAGCTGCAAAAATTGTGACAACCTTCATTCCCCAATGACTTTGACAATGGGAACCAGAGTAACTTCAGCAGCTCCAGACTGGCAGGAGACTAAACCTACTAATACTACTTAAGGTTAGGTGCACCAGCTGATGTAGCTCTGACAGTGACCAGTACCTGGCCCTGTCTAAAAAAAACAGACTTGTGCTTACAGCATTCCTTAGCATAAATCTCAAGCTACTGAATCTTTTAGGAAGGAATGATCTCCAACACGTCCAAGCTGTTGCGCCAAGCAAAGCAGAATTGAAAATTAATTCAGTGGAAGGGAAAAAAGGCAAAAGGAGGCTTTGTAACACAGTGGTCAAGATGGGACAGATGGTTCTGGTGCCTGCAGCAAAAGCACTGTCACTTAAAGTATGCCATTTGTTCAGTAATTCAGGCACAGGACAGAGAAAAAGCCCTTAAAGCATGAAAGGTGCACAGTGTTCTATCTCCAAGTGTGATAACGATAAAAGATCCTTTTCTTCTCCCTACCTTCAATCTAACTTATGAGCAGTACACTCTTCTTAAATTTTTTGGAAAGGCAACACCCTTTCTGATTCACCTGTCTTCAGGCAATCTGATCTGTGAGAAGCAGCTCAGTTTTTCCAGGGTGGAGAAATGAGAAACAGCTGGAACCTGAGTGCCAATAATAATTTGGTGCAAAAATGACATTACTGGCAGCAGTTTCTTGTCCCACTGTCTCAGGGGAACAGTGGTGCTGCTAATTCTGTTTTACCTCACACTTCATGATCTCCTTTAAACCTTTGCAGAAAGCATCCCCTGAGCAAGCCTGAGACTGGGCAAGCAACTATTGGGCTTTCTTCAGAGGAAAGAGTCTGAAATTTAGTGAACTCGAGTCTCCCCACGGACAGTCCCCCTGCCCAGCCAGATTGGTGAGGAGGGGCAGGGGGGCAGCACAGAGAGAAGGGCTGTGCCTGCTGGCCCCTGTGTCAGGAAACACCTGAGAGAATGCAAGGGCAGCTGCTTTCTAATCAGCTCCAGACACCAGACAGGCACGGAATGCTAAGGAACAGAAACAGCCATGCCAATCTGTAGAAGTACAGAACAGCATTCCTGGCAGAGAAACACACATTTATTGACTTAATGTGTAGAGATTTATGGAATGAAGTGACTAAAATTTTACTTACATTAATTGAGAAACATGCCAAAAATGAAAACAGTTTGTATTAGCAGCCAGGACTCTTCTTTCAAAGTACAGGTAGTCTTGACTATGTTCAGCTCTCACAAACAGATCAATAGCAAATGGAAAGATCCCAAGGGACATGAGTATGTAATTTGGTCTTCTGAAGTCACAGTACTCAGCTGTCACCACAGAATGAATGACATGAGATAACCACAACTGTATATTCCTGCTAAGATCAGTTTTGACTTACACATAAAAATAAAAATACAAGGACATTTATAAAAATTAGATTTTCTAAGTAAGAAATTAAAGCACACTTACAGTGCTGAAAGTTTTTTCACCAAAAATTCATCTGATTCAGTCAGTGGAATTGATTTGCATTAAAAATTTGCATGAATTAATGCAAATTAATTAAGAATTTGCACCAGAAAGGCCAAAGCAAATATTTTAATTCCAAACAGATATCTAGTATCACTTTCTAGTTTATGTAATTACAAGCATTTAAGACTTAAAAAGTCAATTCTGCATTGCAATTTTTAAGTCTGTGCAGATCCTCCTCTAAACATTTATACAGACAACAGTTACTTGTTTGTTACAGCAGTTGCCAGAGCTGTGCAGCAACCACTGCACTGCAGTTGCATTCAGAGAAATGAAGATGCCCAGCACTAATGCCTTTTACAAAACTTGCTCATGAACAAAACTGAGTAGCTCAAACACCAAAATTTCAAAATGGTGCTGTTCTACAACCAAATTATTTGCAGAAACAGGGACTGAAAATATTACATTCAATTCTCCTATTCAAATTAAATCCCTATTTTCCATTAAGAGATTGAGTCCCTTTAACATTTGACAAACTTTTCAGCTGAATAAATGTTCTGCCAAAATGAACCATTCTGTCACACAAGGCATTAATAATAATAACACATAAAAATCCTCCACAAGTTAACAGTTGTTAGTTAGTTGCACGCTGGAAACATTAGCCTACCTTGACTTTCTATGTAAGGTAGATTTTGAGGCCCATTGTATATAAGTTTATAGGATAAAACTCAAATGCAATCTTAGTTTTATGTTCTGGTGTCCCTCACGACACCTTGTATCTGCTCTGACTCCCTGTGGTGGCACCTGGGAAGAAAGGATGAATTATCACTGGCCACTAGACAGAGACAAATGTCAGAACTTGTTCACATCAGGCTTGGTCACTTGGGCCAGTTCATTTTAATGTCCTTAACAGAAGATATAGTCTCAGCATTTTTTAAGTCAGCTTTGAAGTTTCAGTGCTTGTAAGAAATTAGGTTATAAATACAGTTTTTATCAGTTTGTGGAAAGCTGTACATTAGATACTGAGGTGAATCAAATTACCACTTCCCTGGAAGGCTGATTTCCAAAAAACCACTTGGTTTGGTATCACAGGAGAGGGAGGGAACGAGAGCAAAGAATGGGAAGGTCAAACATGTATTTTGTTAATAGGCACAAAGTAAAGTGGCACATGACTCATCAAGAAGGAACTCCAGAGCTAGGTATTTTTTCCCATCACATTTCCTTCAAGACCTTCTAGAGGTTTCTTTAGTATTCTGTCCTTACAGTTTTAGGGGGGAAAAAAGGCATTGGGGCAAATAATTTACTTTTTCATCTTCTGCTTTAATGATCCACTCAGTTAACGTAGTAATACATCCCAAGGTTTGGTACCAACAGACTGAGATGCAGACTGGATGAGTGACAGCTGCATTTCCACTTCCTCCCTGAGGATGTAAAGCCTTGAGACTCCATCCTCCCTCCCAGGAAAGGTGATCCTGCCATCAGAGGGGCACACAGTTGGGAAATCTTTATATGGGATTAATTAAATTGCTCTGTACCCAGAAGTGTGGAAACCCCCTCCAGCAACATCAGTAGCAGGCTCAGCAAGTCAAAAGAGTACATGAAAAAAGAGGAGGCAACATCTTAATCTTGAAGGTTGGACAGGATAGTTTAGAGAAATCAAAAATGCCACAATACATTCTCTGAATTTTAATTAGGATAGAAAGCAACTGAAAGCAACAGGCTAGGAGTCACAGCAGCAGTATCACAAATGAGACAGCAGTGCTTTATCACCAGTGATACTATTTACAGTTATGCCCCAAATCATCTCTTTATTCATTGAAATTTGTTGGATATCCCATCATATCTGTGCTCCTTGCATAAATGCACAGTACAACAGTTTGGATATTTGTATTATGAAAGTTACTGTTTAATGTATAACAGAAATGATTAATGTTTAAACAGTGCATTTCACTGTGAAGTTATTAATGAAGTCAACTTAAAAAAAATCACATGTAAAAATGACAACTGAAGAGCTGGTACTTAAAGGTGAACAAAGTTTCTTTTCAGGGATTTAGCACTTTGAACTCATTTGTTTTCTTTTGTACTTATTCTCTTAAATAACCTAAAACTTCAGATTACTTAGTAGACTTTTTTCCTTGGATTATACAGAGACAAGAGTGATATCATTCATATTGTCCACATTAAAGTATGTAGCTACAGACGAATCATTCATCAAAGAGCAAGATAAAGAAATTTTCCAAGGTTAGAATATCTTTCTTCACTCACATATTTTTAAATACCAGGAGGTGATCTGTAAAGTGAGAGACATTCAAGCTGCACTCTTCTCTCTGTGTCGCAGCTGTTATGCTACTTCTCACTGTCAGCAAGAGGGGAATTATCAAAGAAACATGAAGAATGTACATGGAAGGCCAGTGATGCACCAAGTGCGTGGCCTCCTTCCCCTCTCTGGCCCTTCCTGCAGTATTTACACAAGTTCAGCAGTGGCCACACCAAGCAGGAGGGCCAGAAGACTGTCACTGGAAGGAGCAAGAGTTTCATCTTTAACTCAGATCTAAAGTTCACTATTGAGAACCATTAGTCCAAGAAATGTGATCAGCCTCATCACAAAGAGGGAAACAGTCAGATATGTCCTTTATTGAAAATCTTCAGATGCATAAAATATGCAGCTACTGCAAAGGTAGTCTCAGCCACTTCTGGGGAGTGAGCTACTCGGTTAAAGTTAAGCATACCTTTAAATGCTATGCACGTGTGTGAATTCACCACAATCAGGATTTTGATCCTTATTAGACCTCAAGTGGTTAAGGAAAAAAAAAATTGGTAATTTGAAAAATTTCTCAGAAATAAATTATAAAACCTAAAGTAAAAGAATTGGAAGAGCCAACAAAAAGATAGGCAGGAAAAGAGATGCTAAATAAATCTAGACTTATTAATACAATGGATGAGACACCAATTAGACAACAGCTTACACTGCACAAAGACTTTGAGTGGTTAAGCAAACAAGAAATCACAGAAATGACGGCAGCCTTTGACGGAACATTTGACAAATAATTGTTTTATGTAGGCACAAAATGCCGATCGGGTCACAAAAAAATTCTGAAACTTGTCCTCTGGCATAATTATGACTGTAATGAACCACTTCCTTTTCACCTTTTGTGCCTGCAGAGAACCTTCCTAAACTTTAACCCTTTGCCAGTGACGTTCACTGCAGACGTAAAATTAGATCCTTCTGCAGACTTATTACTCAAAGTCCTCCTGTTTTAACAAAACAGAGAAGCTTCCCAAATCAGGTAATTTTTACACAGGTGTTCAGAGGAACTTACTGAAAGAAATCAGATTGTAAGAGTAGTAGCAATATCAATTAAAATCACCTGACACAGACTATTAGATATTTCTACTGTAAAAGCTTTGTTATCTATTGGACTGATATTTGCTAAATATACACTTTTCACAGGATGACTTGGGGGGGTAAAAAGCTAAAATGAATCTATTACTGAAGGGAAGCAAATAAACTGTAAAAATTTCCAGCAAGCTTCTCAAAGAGAAGCTGTTAATGTTCCAAGTTATCTAGAGGAAATAACTTGTATTTGGCAGTAGAGATGGTCTCTGCAACTAAATTTTGGAAACAATGCATCTTACACACTCACTAGAGAGCTCTTGCAGATATACAAAGGATTCCACAAGCTGCTAAATCATGAATTCTAAAATAATTAATCAGTTGGGGCTGGAGATGGGCACTGCCCTGTGATGCCCAAGGATGCTCGGTATTCAGGGCAGAAATTGCTGGAACAGAAAACAAGGAGGTTGTCCTTTCTGTGCATCATTAAAGCCAGTAAGATGCTCCACTCTAACCAAGATTTTCCCCACTATCCAGACGTACCTCTCTCAGACTTCCTTTGTACCAAAAGTATGTCTGGTAGCCAGAATGTTCCTCCTTTCAGCCTTACGACTGTGTTCCCTCAAGCACAGCCAGACATGAGTAAAAGAAAGACATACTTTCTTCAGCTCCTCTCCCTAGTCACACAACTCAACAAAGAAGATGTGCTCCCAACTACATCATGAAGGCGAGCAAAGGCATTTCATTCATTACAAACCAGTGCTAGCAGCATTCTCCACGAGTCCTGGTTTGTTGGACAGATTTCTTTCTCTCACAGAGAGAGAAATCTGGTCACCTTATTTTACTGCCCTTACCAAGACACTTTTTGAATCTAGTCAGGCAGTGGTTATAGGATCACATAGATAAAAGATATTATTGTATCTGCATTAAATAGATAGGTATATTTTTTAAGGATAAAGGTGATGAAGATTAAGACTGTTTCACAGTTAAACTGAATCACTAATGCTATATAAAAATTTTAGGAAACAATAATTGAGCCAGTCACATTGAAATCTCCTTAGGATAATGTAATTTCCTATGATTGATAATTGTATTCCATCAAAAGCTCGATTCAAGTTTGTCTTTTTTGCCAACATATATGATAGCAAAGCTAAAAATAGGGTTATTCTCTTGCTTGAACTCAATTTCTCTGAAAATAAAATATTGGTTTGGTTCGATTCAAAGGCTCCTCTGGTTCTTTTTCAGGGCAGAAGGGAATTTTGAGAATTGTGTGATAAACCATTTGGTCATTTTAATAAAAGAGACATTACAGATACCGATAAAGAAGAAATTGGATCCTCCTATAATTTTCGCAGATGTAGACCCTACCAGCTGAATATGGTGTCATGTGCCAGTGAAGCAGTGAAAAGTTGCACTCACTGAAATTTTGGCCCAGCAAATGTGCGGAATGAAAACCAGCAATTCTTTCCTCTGTATTTATTCCCTGAACAAGAGAGATGTAAATAAATTATTTTAAGATGACATTGATACATGCTTCAATACTCCAAGGAGTTTTAGTTGCATGCATCCTGCTCTCATATTAGAAAAATGGTTGATAGAAAAGCTGAAGCAAGTTGAAAGTCTTTAAAGGACTGACGCTATACTTTTTCATCTGGATAAAAACTGGGGAAAGCTGCAAGTCCTCACATGACCTAATCAAGAATTTAGCTAGAAATTATCAATAGACTAAGACTCTGTAAAATTTGGAAGAGAAATGCTAGACACACTCAGATCAACTTTTGATTGAATTACTATTCCAAAAGCAATGAATGCAGCACTACTTACCACATTGTAAGGAGTTATCCTCTTCTATTGACTTGTTATAGGTCCAATCCTCCTTTCTCCAGCGTATAACACCACTATCCTGGCAGTCCTTAGATTGTGTTATGTTTGCCTTGTCCCACATTCTGAACAGGTACAGCTCCCCAGTCATACCCTGGCGAGGTGACACAGCTGGACCTTGCAGTTTTGAACAGCCAAGTAAAAACTGGCCTTTTCCAGGCAAATTAACTTTCCCATTTTGTTTCTTGTGAAATTTTTCTGTTCCGTTTATGAATACCTTCATCTCCTCATTGTCACTTTTCCACTGGATACATATTTGGTTCCAAACGTTTTTACGTAGTCTTATTGTAAAATTTAATTGTTTTCCAAACAACCATATCTTCAATTTACCATGATCTCCTGTAAGTCCAAGATCATAATGATTTGTAGAGAGATTGGTGTGAAGAGTTTTTTCAGCATATACATATGCTGTCCACGGACCATTTGAGGAATACAGCTTGAGGTGCACACAGACAAGGAATTCTCTCAAGGGATGCAGAGAAATTCTTGAAGACATACTCCAAGGATCTTCACATGGAGTCCTAAAGACGGCTTTGTATCGCCCTAGGAAATCCTCCTGATCTAAATAAAGAAAAGGTGATTTGTAAAATTATTTAGTCTTAAAAAAGATCTTTTATAGAGAAGTTATTCTTCCTTGTAGTACTGTTTCTAGGCATTTTCCTAGGAGATTTCAAAACAACACATTAAGAAACAATCTTCGAACCTACTTCTTTCAATTTATTTTTGTGGTGAGGAAGTGACAAATTTGGAGGCAGTCAACAAATCCTAGCTGCTCATAAAAGCTTTGAAGTGAAACTTATACACAAGACCAAGGATGACCATGTAGAATCACAGAATCGTTCAGGCTGGAAAAGACCTCCAAGATCATAGAGTCCAACTGTCAACCCAGCACTGCCAAGTCCACCACTAAACCATGTCCCCAAGTGCCACATCTACACATATTTTGAGCACCTTCAGGGATGGATACAACCACTTCCCTCCACAGCTTGGTTCAATGCTTAGCAACTCTTTCCACAAAGAAATGTCTCCTAGTATCCAGTCTAACCTTCCCTGGTACAACTTGAGGCCATTTCCTCTTGTTTTGTCACATGGTTACTTGGGTGAAGAGACTGAGCCCAGTTTGCTACAACCTTCCTTAAGGTAGAGGGCACCATATGCTGGAGATTCTCCTTAGCTGTTTCGTTGCTAATGTATTTATAGAAACATTTCTGACTTTTATGGCAGTTGCCAGATTAAATTTTAGCTGATTTTCTCCCTGCCTAGCCTTAAGGCATCCTTGTAGTCCTCTTGAGTTTCCTGCCCCTTCTTCCAAAAGTCATAAACTCTTCTTTCCTGAGTTCCAGCCAAAGAGCTCTCTTCAGCCAGGCTGGTCATCTTCCCCACTGGCTCATTTTTCAGCAGGGAATGACCTACTCCTGCCCCTTTAAGAATTCCTTCTTGAAGAAGAATGTCCAGCCTTCGTGGACTCCTTTGCCCTTCAGGGCTGCTTCTCAAGGGACACTGTCAACCAGTCCCTAAACATGCCAAAGTTTTCCTTCCAGAAGTTCAAGGTAACAGCTCTGCTGACTCCCCTCCTTAAGTCTCCAAAATTGAAAGCTAATAATTTTGTGATTGCTGAGACCTCCAACCATCACACCATCCACCAACCCTTTCTGTTCCTAAACAACAGGTCCAGCGGGCACCTTCCCTATAAAACAAGTAGTTCCAGACAATGTCCCAAACACTGAAACTTGATCATAACTGTTCAGTTCTTGTAGGTGCCTCATTTCTTCCATTGTCCCAGTATAGAAAAGGACAGGCTTTTGTGGTTATAGATGTAAACTCTTAGGAGCTGACTCTTATTTTGTGGAATTATGAACACTTCAATCACATAATCATTATCAGGGCTGCTGCCTTTATGGTGCACACAGCAGCAACAAAATAAGAAAAAGTTCCTTTGGAACATGAAATGGAACCACAGAAAAACGAAACAGCCTGTCAGACGCACAGCCAGTGCAAGAGAACACACTACTGACACCTTTAAGGAGGTAATTATTTATCAATATATGCAGAGCTTTTATGTAGGCTCCAGAAAACATATGGGATTAATCATGATTGGTCAAGGTTGGAAAGCAGAAAAAGATCATCCAACATAGAAAAAAACCTTTTCCATTAGCTCCTCTGTAAGAAGACAAACTTCCAGGCAACTTAGACCAGGGTTTTTTTTCCAGGGTAGGTTATGCTCATAGTCCTAGTTAGCTGTCAAGATCACAGCCAGTTCTTCTGTAATGTTCTCATGCAACCAGAGCACCAGTTTTCATCAGGCCAGTTCTGACAACTTTTCTGTCTCTTGACCTCCAAAGCTCTCAAACTTTTTGTTGCTATTTTTCAATAGCAACAAAGGAAAACAAGGAGAAAGTTCCTAACTTCCAAGTGCAACTAGATAGGTACAAGCTACCAGAAATGTTTGAAACAGAAAATATATCAATCCAGTTTCACGGAAAGTCATTGATACCTATCCCTGTTGCATCCTATAAATTCAAGACTCTCTCTTGTGACACTAATTAGCAGAAGCTTGCAGGCATTTTTCACAGTCTGGAATCACAACTGAAGTTCAACATATGTGACAGAAGTGCCATGCAAGGCCACAGACCAAACAAAAACTCTCTGGGTAGAGGCTAAAATTAGGTAAAAATCCTAACTAGCAGACCGTGGATTTTCAATGGTGAGTTAATACTTAGATGGGCTCTAAATGGCAAAGGAGAAGAAAGACATACTTGACCCAACAGTAAGCCTCTCCTGCCTAACCCTGCAGCATAAATTCTCTCATTCAATTTGGCCACTTGTCAGAGTCTGAAAGCAAAATCTGGGACACTCAGCTAACAACACGTCACCATGGAAAACTAATTTTTAAAATTACTTAAAAGCTGGATGAGGAAGACTGGATGGGAGGGAAAAGTGGCACAGAATACAAGATTTTTCAAAATCGGGGCTCAAAAATGCCTACCTTTTTAAGTAAAATTAAAACAGATCTCTACCTTACAACATGGACACATCATAAGGAAACTGATTTTATAAAGGAAATAGCCAGCTAATTACATGCCAACACTGGTGACACAGTCTTTCAAAAAAAAAAAAAAAAAAAAAAAAAAAAAAGCTCAAGTATTTATTAAGCAGAAATTTTGCTGAAAGTTTTGAAAGACTTGATGCAGCAGCTGTTCCTCAGACAGTATATGTCAGAAGTATACTTGTGTGACTCATATAGCCTCCAAAACTCCTGTAAGCAATCTTGACCATGCAGTGATGGTCAACTGACTGGTAAAGGAAGTTTCCTGAAACAGCTTCAAAATTTGAAGTCACTGTTAACTATCCAAATTGACAAACTGGAATTCAATTCCTGAGCAAAAATACTAATCAAAACTTGAAGTATCATCAGCAGACTTAGTTTTGGAAATGAACAAATTCTGAGAGAGACTTGGTTTCATCTCAAGCATTAAATCAGTGTTGATATGCCAATAGTGGATTAAAGGGCTGCTAAATTCTATTCTTTAGGGGAGTTATCACTTCAAGAGAGCCAGAGTGGACACAAACTTGTAGATGAAAACAGTTGTAAGACAGGTAGCCAACAGAAAATATGCAAAATGAGACAACTCTGTTGATGACTCTCCTGGTCTGCTTTATATAATCCAAAAAGACTGCTGTTGACCAGTATGCAAGGCCTGAAGAATTAATTTAAACTAAGAGAAGTTTTTCCATAGAAAGGTCTACCCTTCTGGAAACTGGAAAGCTGGGCCACTTTGCTCTAAACATAAAAAAGTGCCAAAAAGGGATGCCAAAATTAATTGAATAGATACCAACACTATCTGAATTGTTACAAGAAAGTCTGGAAATTTTAATATTCTTTATCTACCCAAAGAGTGCTGAAAAAGCAGAAAGGAAATTGTAAACAGAGTCAGAAAATGCACTTTGTTGTTCCAAGTGAGTGCAGTACAGCATTAAGTAAGAAATAAATTAATTATCAGTATTATCTGGACTAAGTCTCCTTGACATGTGGGTGGATACACTGTAAGCAGGAGATGACATTACAGTAAAGCCTTTGACAGATCTGTTAATCATCACTTATTTTCCCTAGCAATGATGGCTGGGACCCCCTCTTGACCATGGAACTGAGGAGCTGGAACTGCCTGTGCTCTAACAGAGCATTCCTGTAATCTCCTCTCATCCAGACAATACAATACACTCAGAAAAGTAGCCATAAACACACCTTTATCACCACAGCACAGAAAAGGGAGCATAGTGGAAAGAATGTTTCAAAAAGCTCCAGAGTAAAAAAAAAACAGGAAAAAATAAATAATGACAATAATACTAATTTAAAAAAGCAAAACAAAACAAAACCAAACAAACAAAAAACCCCAACAATTTGGAGTGAAGGGGCTGAGTATATGGGCCGAGTTTTCAATGTCTTTTGCTGTATTTGCAGATATAAGCCTTTTCAGAAATGCAAATTTTTTCTTCTTACTATACTTTGCATCTCTAAGAGATGCAAAACCCTCACTAAAACTAAAAGCATGTACTTAATAAGCATGTTCTCTTAAGCCCTAAAAGAAATCCTGAAACATATGCACATACTTCCAAATGTTTAAAATAATGAGAATGACAACATAAACCAAAAATGCATCTCTTTCTTTTTTCACTCATTTTTAGACAGTGATAATTGGTATCTTTACAAGAGATAGCCAACTGTGGGTACTAAGAATTAAACCTACAGGAGCAGATTCTCTCAGTACATAAGCACCAGTGTTATTTTCCTTATATTACTAATAACCACTGGATCAGTACAGCTGAGCATTTAATAGAGTCAGGTATTCTCTTGAATAAAAATAGTCACAAGTTTATGTGCCTGGACAATCTGGCTTTTAACTAGTAACAATAGTTATTAACTTCCTTGCAAGTGTTTCCCACCTGTAACACATTTGGCTCGCTACAGTCCATTCAAATGACATCAAAAGACTCTCAGATACTCACATATTCCATCTAGAGCTCATAACTGTTTTTTATAGAAGTCTAGAACTCTAAACCTTCCACATGTGGGTCACTTTATTCTGTTGAACATTTTGAAAATCTGAAGCTGAGAACTGTTTCCCCCAAATCAATTTCATCCCTCTTTTCCATTCACAGTTCTATTTGTTTAGCTGGGGATAAACAACATCACATTATCCAGCATCCTGAGCATCAAAAAGAACACAAGAAGTTCTCTCTTCATATTTTTTGGAGAACACAAACATACTTCGGCACCTCAGATGAGGAGAGAACTGAGCAAAGATGCTGCTGACAGTACTAACTGCTGATAGCCTAAAACCAAAAAGCCCCGGTAAAATAGGGGGGAAATGTAAAACACACTCTTGCATCAGTTTAGCTTTCCTTGATGATTACGGACAGTTTTAAGTGATACGAAGGTGAAAAACTAAATCCCTCTTTGCTTGCTTCCTCAGAACTCTAGATACAGTTGAATTTTCCCTGGAAAAATTCTTCTGTGGCATCTGCCCATCTGTTGAGCAGCTCTGTCCTTTTTACTATTTAAAGTACAAGAGATTAACACCTCTCCACCTTAGTAGCAGGTTTATCACCCGAATCTCAGATTCTGTCTCAATGCAAACATTTTGTAAAAGTCACTGTATCTGGAGAATCAGAGTCAAAACTAGTCTAGTCTTTAACCTATAAAGTTCATTGGCTGTACAATGATGTAAAGCAGCCATACTTGAATTAAAAAAAAAAAATCAGGCAATAAATCTGAACTGCAAGAAGTTCTGACCTAGAGTAAAATAACATGCCATGACACAGAATGCAGCTTCTGAAACTAGCCATTAAGTACACAGCAAAAAAATTCCTATTTTTTAATACACTAAGCACATTATTAACAGGATAAATGCATCACACACTATTGACATAAGGAAGTTTTATGAATGTCGAGCACTATTATCTTTATTAGCTGAGGTCCAGAGCAGTAACAGACCAACCATCAATTTACAGAACAGCCATGAAAAAACACAAGTTATTTTAGCTCACTTTATTCTACTTTACCTCACACAGAAGCACCACCATGTCAGTTTATCCACAAGAATCTTATTCTTTCATTTACTGTTACATAAAGTGCATAAACTGCCACGTTCAAATACATCATTTCTGTTACATGATTTGGACCTTACTACCTTTTCTTAGGCATATTCAGATCCATAACCAAGATCAATGCAGGAGATGTTCTACACACACACACACCCTAAATAGAGCAAAGCTCAAAAGATCTTGTGTTTTTGTAAGAGCAGTGTAAATAATGTAACATGTTCTGAATATATTAACACTTCCAGCTCAAAAAACCCCCAGCAATAAAATAGTCTTGTTATTTCAAACTGTGTTTTGGTTCTCTCCTCATCCACAGCCTAGAAGAAGTTACTACCAATGACTTTCATGAAAACATAAAAAGCATCCAAAATGCGAAGCACAAACTGTTTCATTTTTTGTTAATGACATTTTTTCCTCTTGATTTCAAGAGGCAAAAACTTGCCTGTTTGAATATATTCAAAAGTCCTATTCATCAAGACTAATACTATTTATTTGGAATACCAACACTAGACAAATCAGGAAAAAATTATCTTACCTTTGCTTGCTGTAGCCAAGAACAACTGAAGTAGAAGAACTGCTTGAACAATCCTGAATCTCAGGAAAATGTCCTGTATTCTGCCAACACAGCAGTGCTGTCTTCCCCAGGCAACCATTCTAGAAGAAACAGGGAAATAAATAAACCACGATGACTAGAAAACATGCAGGTGTGTGAACATTATGACAAAATATGTTCCCAACATGAGCACAAATCTTCTCAACCCTGTTATACTACTCGGTATGTATTGCAAAGAAATGCAATATGGATACTTTGTATATTGCCAAGACATTAAGAGACAAAGATACTTGCTGAAAGGAAAGAACCCAAAACCAAAAAAAACCCATCCAAGCTCTAATTCTCCAAAAACTACAAATACATCAGAGGATGGCCATGACTCCTTGAACAAATAAGACTTTCAGCATTGGAAAAACAAACAAACCCCTCCAAAAGATTCGCACACAACAACAACAAAAAACCCAACCAAAAGCTGACAGAGCAAGCATGGAGATGTTGTCCAAAAGCTTTAATAATCACAGTATGTAAGAAAGCATCTCTTCAGCCCACTACCCCACACATTCTCTCATGTGACACTTTAACAGCAACACTATGAAGTAAGTAAGAAGCAAGATTCTGATTCCTAATCTTCATCTCATTATCAAAGCAAGAAGCTACAGGAAAAAAAAAAAAAAAAAAAGAGAGAGAGAGAAATGCCACAAATCACTGTGGGCAGCAAGTTCACGAACAATATCATGAACTTCCTGATTTGTCCACTTTTCTTCCTAGTGATGGTTGTTTAATGTGAGCAACAGGACAAAATAAAATATGAAGGAAGAAGAATTTGCCTCCTATTGTAAGAGATACCATTCTGTGAAGTACTTCTTTTAAGATCTTTCCAAAAAAAGGTGCCTCGAATACGTTGCATGCTGAAAGAAACCAGTGATTTTTGCATTCATTCTTACATAAAAAAGCTTAGATACATATTGGCAAGTGATTCTGTAGCTGATTCTTGAAACACGCAAAGCAGTAAACTTTACATATTGAATATTTTCCATGTATCAGCTTTAGGGTAGTTCAGAGCATTCTGCCTGACACCAGAAGTTTAACTTGGCCATCACAAGTTGGGTGCCTGTGCACTGGTTAGCACTCACACTGCTCACTGCTGTGTCAGGCTGCAGTAGCTTCTCTTCTTTTCAGGCATTATTAAATGGTGAACTCTTTCTGGAGTTTTAAATGTTTATAAGGTTAGGGCTAAAATGTAGGGTTTTTTGCAAGCATTCACACAAATGTAAATATTTTTTAATTTACAATGGTTACTACGGGCTGAATTCTGCAAGAGAAATGCCACTGGAATAAACTAAGTAACAGTGAAGTTGCTAGTAATTGGAACTTTAGAAATTGATTAAACATACATGCAAATAAATCATAACCATATAACAACATAACATAGAAAGGATAAAGCAAAGGCTTTTTAAAAGTTAACAGCACTGCAACATTGCTGTCAGTGTTTTCAAGAATTACGCAACATGCAATATTTCTAAGAAATAAAAAAAGCTGACAAAATAAATCATATGCTAAAAAAAAGGTCATATCTAATACACAAAATCCTATGCAGAAACAGATCAAAACCAACCAAAAAAAATAGTTTAAAAAGGCAAGAAATGTCAATGGTGGGCCAGCTTTCTAAAGATCGCCAGGAAACACGTTCAAACCTGTCATCGGCTCACTTCTGTGAACGCCTAAAAATTGTGTATTAATAAAGTTGTTCCATCAGCAACCTAATTAGCAGAATTAAATTAATTATCCTAAGAACCTGATATTGAAAATTGCTGGGCTTAAATATATCTGACAACTTGAAGGATTGTGCATTTACAATGTAATTTCCTAGGGTTAAAAGAAATGCTCATCAAAAAACTGTTTCTTTTCTTTGTTTACTTACAATTCCCAGTCTAGTCTCAAATTAGGACACTTTACAGCAAAACCAAGCTGCAGATTATATCTATATTATATCTATAATATCTACTCTTCCATTTTTATGGGGAAATCTTTTGTACACTAAACCATCCACCCATAGTGATGCATTTAGACAACGAAACAAACACAATTTCCACCATCCCTTTTCTCTACCTAGACACTACGATTTGAAATGTGAATGGGATGGAGACCAAAAGCACTCAGTGGCATCCACAAGTGTATCCATTGATGCTGGCAAGTAACGGGGCAAGCTGCTTGCTTTGTGTAACATATGATGGTGATTCAGAACACTCCTACATTCCCTGCTTTTGGTTTTCTCCTTAAGCCTCAGTCCTGCAAACACATAGACACAAAATGAGCTGACTAGGACAGACGTTTACCCCTGAACCACCAAGCATGCTTTTTATTTTGTTTGGCAGAGCTCATTAGACAAATGATGTTAGTGTCCCATCCCCCAGAAATAAAAATGCATTACAAAAGTCTAAATTTGAGTACAGGAGCCAGGAAATTCCTGGTACTGACTCCAACCCTGTCTGAGCACTCTGTAGCCCTGAGGAGTTTGAATGGACCTTCTTCTAACTCTGGCATTTCAGAGTGAGCTTTGCTAATATTTGTCCAGTGTTTAAACAAAAGGCCGTAATAAATACTTTCTATACATTTAGGGTTTTATCTCATCTGGGTTTTTTTACATTGTTCTCACTTCCACAGATAGGCCTGGCAAGACAAGTAGGGACAGAGTCAGAGCTTCTTGTTGACTGAACACAGTTACATCAAGAACTACAAAACTATTCAAAGCCATGAATGAAAATTAATGATCCCAGGAAAAGCAATATAATCCAGATAGCAGGAAACTGAGTAAATGTATAAAGTGAAATACTGACATGGTAACAGCTCAACAGACTTTTTGCAAGACTTTGGACAGTTACACTAGTTCAAGATTTGTTCCAATGTCCAGACAAAATATACAATTAAAAGAGCTGGGAAAATAACATTTGTGTTCCTTTTTGTAACAATGTTGTTTAGACACTACCAAAGAAAAACATGCTGCTATCTTTGGTATATTTTTTTTTTAAAAAAGCAACTATAAAATACAATTTCACCATATCTATTCAAATAGAGATCATATGATACATTACAAAACATTTGGCCATTATGTTCTTCTTAAATTTATTTAAGCCCTTTGTTTGTATTTTTTGTACATTTTTTTCTTCTGTATTAAAATCCTAAATCTTTACTCTTAATGATCCTGAACAGTAATATAATTGCAGATATAGAGTTGTGGACATTACAGAATCAGGCATAAGGGATTCTTTTCATTAGTTATTAATTTGCTCATGTGTTCAAATGAACATTTGTATTGTTCTTCATAATAGATTAATACGGTGTGACTCAGGGAGCCCAGGAAAATTATGCACAGTTTTTGCAGCAGGATGAATAATTTTCATGTGTACATCATGCAAATCTAATTAAGTACAACAGCTACTGAGCCACCCAAGTGTGGGAAAGAATTCTATACACAGACTACAGGTAAAGATGTAACCAGTTGGCTTCACTTTCTCAGTTACAACTAAGTGGGTTTTATTTACAAAGAGCTAAGTGTCTTAAATAGATGACAATATAAACCATTTCTTTACGGTCAGCAGAAAAAATAAAATCCAGAGAAGTGAAATCAAAGGCTCAGTCATAAATCTCTTATGTCCTGTTTGCTCTCCATGAAGAGTGTCTTATTTTGACCAATGACAGCCTTATACCCAAGTCTCACAATATTTCCCACCATCTTATTAATTTGAAAGTCAAATTACAATTGACAGTGCTTTTCTTAAAACAAATGAACAAACATACTTTGAAAAATTGGAAATTTTTTTGTCTGTTGTGTTATACATGTTGCAGTTCTGCATTAATATCACACTCTGCAAATGGAAGAGCTAGTGGAAACAAAGACAGGAAGATGGTGTAAAAAAAGGAGTCTGTATTCCTATCATTAATAGTAGTTAGCTCATGCCCTGCTACTTTCCAAGTGTGCGCCCACAGGTGACATATTAAGACAATTAGCACTTACCTTCAGTAACCGCTTGCCTCATAGTACAGCAGACATATTTTCATAGGATTAAAGATCAAGAAAGTGCAAAACATAAATACAGCAGTTGTGTTCTGTAACATATTTTGTTAAATCACTTTTTGAAAAATTTTCCATCTAAATTTCACAATTCCTGTTGAAAATACATATTTACTGGCCATCTTTAACATTTAATAAACTATTAGTTCTTTTATGCTAAGTTTTAGCCAGAGCAGGTTCTCACTGCCAATGCATGAACAGCTGGTAACAGAAACTTATGTTGGAAACCACGGCCCAAAGCAATCATTCATTTACTTCCAATCATGCTGCTACTGCTGCACCTCAAACTGCTTTGTTCAAGGCACACTTATTTCATCCACAGTCTTTGGGTGTCATTCTGTCTTCTGTATTCATCCCCTACTAAGATTTTGGATTTCAATATAAATATTTCCCAAATGTATAGAAGCTACTGCTGAGGAGGAGGATAATAATGAATGGTAAGCTTCTGGCTGCTCTTCTGTGACCTTCTGCCTTATTCAAGCCTACACCAGGTGATAAAACATTGAAATGAGGAAGAGAAACACATCATACTGCCCAGGTATGAAAACTTTTTGATGTCTTTCCTTTCAGAAATATAAGACTGTAGACTCCTTCCATCAATTCCTTATATTTTCCAGACTGGAACCAAAACACAGTAAAGTTTTAATGTTATTTTTAAATTTTGGCTGAAGCAACTTAGATGTAATAGGGAGGACACTTATGTTGGAAACTCTTGTGTCACAGTAAATCTTGGCACATACGGAATTAACTGACTTAACAGCAGAAGTAGCACCATTGAGTTTAAAATGTTGTTCCATGGAGGGGGGGGGAGGGGGGGTGTTGTATGTTTTTCCAGAACACAGTAATAGGATTATTACTGTCTGATAATAATTTGGTTTTCATTAATTTTTTTCCAATGTTAATCATATCTGTAAAACCATATTCTATATAGTCACCGAGTTCATATATGTCACTTTATGTAAAATACCAGTTTTTTCTAAGACTGTAATGGTAATGTGTTCGAGTTCAACTACCTTCCTCCTGACATAAATCTTTACTGCTTTCAAAGATATTAAATATTTTGCTTACAGAGAGCAACAAGCCACTTAAACACGGACATCAGTCATCTGCAACCATCCACAGTTGGTTGACTGAATTCTTCAGAGAACTGGAGGATGAACTCTCTGAGAAATCCATTCTTTTTTTAGCCATTCAACTGTTGACGATACTGGCATTAGAATGACTTTCTAATACATTTTATTTTATAAATGCCCAGGTGTGCAAGATAAGGTCTGCCTTCAGTTCCACTCACAGATCCTCCCTTAGATTCATGCAAAAGTGCAAATTTAATCACTTTGGGCTGTGTAAGTGGATTCAGGAGTGGAACGAGCTATTGAATGCCCCTCCATAATGGACCTCAGGGCAAAAAATCTCCACTTTTGGTACTTAATTCTCTTGTACAGCAACTCGGGCTCTATATAGTGCAAAAATAGGACAGGGGACAATCACAAGCAAGTTTTGATTCCTCTTACCCAGACTGGAAATGTTTCACCTCCTCATATCCAACTGTCACCTGGGAAATGAGCAAGAGGCCTTTCTCCAGCTCTTGTAAAAGTTTTACACTATCCAGGAAATCCTTTTCTGCATGGTGTATTCCCTCAAGAGCACAGTTTTACCCACACCCTCTATTAATTCTAGAGCAAACTAAAAAGCCCTTCACTGACAATGCCTGAGCAGGTTTCCTCTTAAAAGAGTTTACAAAGAACTGATGAAGCACGACAAGCAGAGATGCAGTAAAAGTAGTTATGTTTGCCACAAGTCTGATTATTTCAACTTCAGACAGGGTGTTTACAATTTCTTTAATATTTTGTGGTATGGAAGTATATAGTTTAATGGAGGGGAGAAACAACAAGATGTGTTCTGCAGAGTAGAAGACCACACAAAGGTTGGCACATCAGAAAAGGTTAAAAGAACATGCACCTTGAGCCATATAAAGGCAAAAGAAAGGGTGAAAGGGTATACAGAGATATAAACACAAAAAAGTACACAAAAAGTTTTCAAAAACTTTTGTTTTCAGCTGCAGCACTTAATTTGATGCAGAGAGAAAGAGGGAAGGACAAAGACTTCTTGAAACCTTGAATATTTATATCAGTAAACAATGTAAGCAGGCTATGAGGAGTCAGGTGAGCACCAGCCATGCCAAAAGATTGTCCAGCTCATGCTTTCAATTTTCCTACTTTTCAGAAAAGTTCTTAAAGTTTCATCTTACTGTAAGTGGAGGAAAATAGAAAATAAATAGTTCTTTCTGCTCAGTTTACACTCTTCTTCCCCACTCTCCTTTCCAAGCTCTCTTGGCTTGTATAGCAACACCCTAAAAAAGAAATTATACTGTGATTTCATCGTAAGCTTCACTTTATGGACTTAACAGATCTCTTGGATCTTGCACTTGGAGCTGTTAAAATTTCTCTGGAAGCTAAGAAGCACAGTATTTTGTGGATGTTTTTGGCTGAAAGAGGGGGGATGGGGGGTGGGGATGGTTTATAACAGTCTCTCTGTCAGTCAACAGCCCAATGACCAAAACGAATAGTTTGTACCACAAAAATAAAACTCATCCGTTTGGAAAGATGGCAATGAAGAAAGCATCTTCAAAGTCCCACTAAAACTCTGATAAAGAACACAGCATCACCATCCTACACAGCCCAAGGAAATACAGTCATTTTGGCACTTCAGTCTCCACATGGGGTAAATTTAGAGAACCTCTATTAAGACATTCTAGGAAACAGGGTTATGCCCAAACAGCACTCTGGGCCTCCTTTAGCACTTCTGCCCCTCAGGGTTCACTGTAAGTGTCTGCAGAGGAGCAGGAGATGGTCCCATTGCCCATGTTAGACAACTACAACTGAAACAAGTGAGTCAATAGCAAACATTTGTAAGCACTTGAAAGCCATCACACAGGTGAGTAGGTGACTTGAAAGCAACTTCAGAAAAGTTTATTTAAATCTGAACCATTCCTGTGCGCACCCCCACAAATGTATCAGCTCCAAAACTCCACTTTGCACAGCTACACTCACATGGCTTTTTTCACCATCGCCACCTCTATGAAAGAGCGATTACCCTTCTCGGAAATAAACCACCACTTCGTTAACTTGCTGAAATATAATTGCGGGTGAAAAATGGAAAGCATTTTTAATCCAACTTATGTGAACACGTGGACTATGCTATGACTAAGTAATGGAGGAACCAAATCACTTCAAAACATGAAGCCCAGCAGAAACCAATTCAGTCAGCTTGTCCATAATTAATTTGGTGCAAAAGAAACAAAGGTATTCAAAGTCTGGCTGGGAACTTAGAACTTAAACATGGGATTTAGCAGTATTCACAAGGAAGCCTGCCCAAATGTCTAATAAATCCAGGCAGAGAGCCCACTCCTTTTTTTTCTCTAAAGAAAGGGACTTACTAAGAGAATATTTTGACCACTAAAAGCATCCTTAAAAGATTATGAGTTTTGCTATGTGTGCACAATAACATTTCCACAATTATCATAATCACATTATTTCTTGTCTCTCTAATTTTACCATTCCTAAAAGCCTCACATCTTGTCAAACATAACAACTTCTGGCAAGCCTTCTGATGGATCTCTCAGACCTTAACTCCACAATGATTCCTTTAAGGAACACCATAAATGAGAAGACAGTGCTTAATTTATGAGGAGTTGTTCTTTTTTGGTAACTAAGGCACCACCCAAGGTATTCATGCAAATTTCAGAAAATAGAAATACTGCGATAAATTCTAGTAATTTCCCATAAATTCTACAACTTGAAAAAGTATTTTAAGTAGATGGAGGAACTTTACAAAGTATTTCTTTTCTATCTACTGTGTCATCTAGTACAACTGACACTCTACAGTTTTCTTTTAAAATAAACAAAAATAAGCCAACCATGTTACCAACTATACTTTTTATATGAGCTGTTAAGAACACTATATTTAAGCAACCAGCAGAAGAGGACCTAGAGCAGAACAACAAAATCACATTTTTGTAAGGCACTAGCTAAAAAGCAGCTGTTGTGGCAAATAGTATTTATATTGTGTTCTATAGAACTCATCAATAAAAGAAAGACAGAAAACACAGAGTCTGGGACTTGAACTGCCAGACACACTTCTAAAATCTTGTATCAGTTCCACTGGATAACACCTGCAATAAAACTGTCCTGAATCTGATGTAGGTAGCACTCACAGGTTGAATACCTGTGGTATGCAAAATATTCAGCTCACAGCTGAAGACAAATCCATGTGACTCATGCAGGGAGGAGTTTGAGATGGATTTTTTTTTGTCTTTGATTTTGTCACCTACAAAAGACCCTTTGTCCATCCTGAACAACATTAAATTTCAAAGGTATTTTGTCACAAAAGGAATGCAAGATTACCAAGTAATTGAGTCCTATTAATTACCATACAGTTATACAAGCCTATCTTTTTCATAGAGCAATTACAGAGCCTTTTCAAATTATAACTCCACCAGGAATTTATGACTGGAAAGAGTAAGACCCTCATAATCATGAGCACTTGTCTACCAAATGAAACTATCAACTCCATTCATGTTCACAAGCTGAGTAGCACTAACATCAAATTAATATTCTCTAAATCCTTGCATCCAGTAAAGAGCAAAGCTTTTAACTGAACCTAGATATACAAAATCACTAGTAGACTTAACATTTATCATAAAGCTAACATTTCAGGCCAAGTAACATGACTTATTCATGCTAATTCTTACATTGAAGTCTATGAGATTACTTGCATGAGCTACCCTTACTTTGGCCTTCAAATAATCTAATCTAGTATTCCACTAAAAACATAAAACTCAAGTGTAGTGATCAGTGCTAAAGCTAAACTGCATTTGCCCAGGCCAGTAATCATGTTACATATTAAGAACTAAAAATTGTCCAAATTTAACAAGAGTTATACTCCCATGAACTCCCAAACTTTCCCAATCTGCCAACATTCTACAGTTACTAGTGGAAGACCTGACTTAAAAGCACTCACAGCACAAAAACTGTATAAACTGAGTAACTAATTTGAGAATGGGAATTCAGTCCTTCATCTCTCTCCAACTGGCCCTAATACGAGCCAGTTCCTGTTGGTGTATTAGAAACAGGAGTTTAACATTAAATTTGGAAGGCACTGAGGAAAAAAAGAACATGCTAACAAACTCCATTTGATCTAGAGAATTACCTTAAGATACTAAAGTAATATTAATAAAGATACCAACAACACTAGTTCACTCAGTACCATAGTAGAAATGACATAACATTATCTTACAGTGTAAGTTAATTAATTGTGTGGCCCCAGTTTGTATCTGAGTAAATTTTGTTTATGTGCAATTTCTTTCCTGCATCTGCTTTCACAGCATTCCACTTCAGAGATTTGTCTTCGTCATTAAATTTTAAGTGTGCTTCCTCAGTGAAAACAAGTACTTGGAGATCCTCCTAAGCAAAGACATGTTTTTTGTTCTTTAGTTTAATTCAACAAACACACTACTGGTCACCTAGCAGAGGAACAAATTTTGCTTGTTTCCCCATGGAAACAGTTACAGAAGTCTGCTTTCCACTTGGGAATATCCTTAAGGTGGAAAGCTTAAGAACAGGAATACCACTTGTGCAGTTCTCTTCTAGTGATGATGTACACTGTTTACCCATGCAAGCAAAAGGGAGGAACACGTTCTGAGCAGACACACATAACACCAGATTTAGTTTTTCAGTACAAGTGACAGAACTGAAGACACAACTGATTCGTTTCAGAATTGATATCTCTTAGAGGTTGTAAACTCTATTTTGGTTCATGCTGAAGCCCATTCCAACACACCTTCAGGGTTACTCTAACTGATTTGAGCAGGGAGTTGGCCCAGAGGACCCACTGTGGTTCCTCCCAATCTCACCAATTCTATGATTTCATGTAAGTCAAAAGCAGCCTATGCTTGTACAATCACACATTTAACTTGCTGGATAACCACACCTTGAACTAGTTTACAAACATTTATTCCCTGTTTCCACATAAATTGATGCAAGAAAATAACACAGTAAAAGCAACAGAGTTCAGTACTGTTACAAATGCTATCCATGAATGACAAAAACTATGTATCTCCAAAGCAAAAATAAATCCAGTCAAGAAAGTATGCTTCCAGTACACTTAGCCAGGGAACATGACCAAAAAAACCCCCCAAAAAACCCCAAACCAGACAAACCCCCTACTCGAAATAATCGTGCATGAAAGGTGACTCTGAAGACATCACTTTCAGCAATACAAGTTTCCTTGAAGAATGCATGCGAAAGAAGCAGGGTAAACTTTTAAACTGAATATATTCTCAGCACCCGTTCCCATAGAAAAGGGGTGTGAGAACAAACCCCGACCCGCTTTACAAGACTGTCCCAACGGGACACCCCCCTGTCTCCTGGTCTAAACCGCATCCAAACCCCACCAACGCCGCTACCAAAACCAGTCACTTTCTAAGCCAATTAAAGCACGTTACTAAACGTTTCTGGCCGTGCACTGATGAGGCACCTAAGGCAGGCAAGCCGAGGGAGGGCTCCCCAGCGGCAGCCCCGGGAGCGGTACCTGGGGAGCCGCTCAGGACCGGCCCGGCCGCGCTGCCCGCGCCGCTCCCGGCGGGCTCGCCCCGCACCGGCTCCGCTCGAGTCCCAACGGGCCCTGCCCTGCCCGGCCCTGCCCGCGGCCCCTCCGCACGGCCCCGGGCCGCGCTCCCCGGCCGGCCGGGACCCGCAGGGGAGCGACTCCGGGGGAGTGACTAAGCGGGAGCCCCGGGACTCGCCCGCGGAGCTCAGAGCGCCTGACCAGGGCTCCTCCGCTCGGCCCCGCGGGACCTTCCCGCCCGAACCTCGCCGGTCCCTGCAGGAGGGGTCGGCGGGAAAGCCCATCCCCAGGGAGCCGCGCACCTCCGCCCGGCTCAGGGCGGCTCCCGTTCCCGCAGCCCCCGATCCCTCCCGCCCCCGGGAGCCCCGCGCCTCCGGCCGCCTCCGCCCCCGCCGCCCCTCGCTCACCTGGCACCTGCCGCCGGGCGCCCGCCCCTCCCGTCCCGTCCGTCCCGTCCTGTCCTGTCCGTGCTGTCCCGGCCGTCTGTCCTGTCCTGTCCCGGCCGTGATGTCCCGTGTGTCCCGTCCCGTCCCGCCGCTCGCTCGGCTCTGGGCTCAGCAGGCGCGCCGGCGGCCCCGGCGCTGGGACAGCCCGTGGCGGGGGGGCGGAGGCAGGCGAGGGAGGTGCTCGGAAAGCCGAGGGAAGCCGGTCTGGGGCCCAGCCCCTCCCGCCCGGCGGCCCCGCGGGGGCGGGCGCGGTCCCGGGGCGTGAGGCGGGCCCGGGGCGGGCAGAGCGCCGGGAGCGGTGCCGGCAGAGCTGGGACAGGGCTTGGGGGCACTCGGTGGCTGCACACAACCAGCTCGGGGGAAGGAGCTATCGCTGCCAATAAACTGTTTCACGTTCCTTGGTGAGTAACGTGTTCAGGGTTAAACCAGCCTTCTCTCTTGTAAAGTTTGCTGCACCTTTAAAACAGACTTCACTACATTAAGCCCTAATGTTAACATAGACTTTACACATTTAGCAGCCTTCATTGCATTTCAATGAGATTCATACCTTCAGTCCCTTCAGGTTATTGGTCGTGTAAATGAGCTTCACTATTAGGACGGCAAAGAACGCTGACGCTGTGGCCACTCCTCTTCCACTTTGCAATAGCTTGGAGTGAAGCGTGTTCTGCAAAGGCAGGTTTTCAATGACTCATTTTATACCAAATGCTTAGGAACTGTTCTTGCATGTAGGCTGGAGGTTTGGTACCCAGACACTGCTGAAAAGAGAAAAAAGCCTGGCTCCAGGACATAGCTGGGGAAAGCACATCCCGAGGGAAAGGCTGGAGCTTTAAGCGACAACTCTTCTCAGTGTCACTGAAAAGATAAGACAGGGACAATTCCAGGGACTCCACAGACAGCAGGTCTTCCCGAGGATGCGGGGTGTGATGGGTCCCCATGATGAGCGTAGTTCTGTAGAGGAATACCTGCAAAGAAGAAATGGGGGTAGATGAAGAGACTTGTTTTATTTTGCTTAGATCAGTGGTTTCTTTGGATACTTTGGAGCTGGCATCTAGTAGAACACAAGGCCAGTGCTTTTGCAATTCCTCACATAGGAAAAAAAAACAGGAGGTGTTTGTGTTTCTCTGTCTTGCTTAGTGGAGTATCTTTCACTTCCTCAAAGGCTTAAGGACCATAAACTCTGTTCTCTTCCTAGCTTAAATTAATTACCTGTGAGAATTATACCCACTTCTGATCTGGATATCTGAGGTCAATGCGGAAGAAAAGGATAATTGCCCTAATGTTAGTGCTAAGGGTGTGATGGGTAAGAATATCATTTGTCTATGAAAAGACTTGCCTAGTGATTCTACCTCAGTGCTCTTTTGGCACATCCACAGGGAGTGCCCTCTACCACTGTGGCTTAGTGATGTCTCCTCAGAAAGGCTAAAAGGTTCAATGAGGCTGTAAACTGAAGCCCAGCTTACTCCTGGATACCTTACCCATTGGTAGTGCAGGGTTAGGAAGCTTTCTGTGTTGCTCGTTGTGTGAATAGTTACCAGTGCACAGACAAATGGAAGTCTGTCTCTATCTATCCAACACCTCTGACAAATGATGCAATGTTTTGGGTAAAAATCACCCAGCTGCTGAATTTTCAAGCACTAAAATGTAATTGCAGGCAGGGGATTTACCTCAAAATACTTATTTTCTTTCCACTCAGACCAAGTTAATTTACTAGGAGAAATTACTGTGCAATTTATGAAGGAAAATACTCAATTTATATTTCTGTTTATTTAAACTGTGTTGCATACAGCTGGGTGGTGTCCAGTAATACACAGAGAAATTAAACCAAATTGATTTGTGATTACCTAAAAACTAAGTAAAGAACTTAATTCCCAGCCTATTTGTATTACTCTGCTTAGCTGCCACCTATGCCATCTATACAGTTCTAGGACAACACTGGATCTGGGAGGTGTTGCATGGAAGCCAAAGGAAAACTCCTATGCACTTATGAAAATACCACAGATTTGAGCAGGTCTGAGGAACAAGCATGGATAATTGAGTAACAAAGAACTTTTCAATCCCACTAGTTTTGTCATGTTTTTGAGAAAACGCCAAAAAAAAAAGGTTACGTTAATTCAGATTGCTCAATACCTCCTTTATTGTGCTTGTGCAATACTGAACACTGGTCTAGTATGAACAGCAGGTGATAAATGCAGGTTTAAGAAAATGATACTTCCTTGACGAGAAGGAGTCTAATCTTTCCTCCTCAAACAAAATGATTATATGAAAGCATCTTAAATAAGATTATTTATTTTCCGGATCTGCAAGACTCTCCAGAAAATGGGAGCCTTGATACCACAAACGGGTGTTGATATCCAGTTTGGCTATGCATTCTTCTAGTGGGAAAATACTGGATTTTAAGGGTTTAACAACTGAAGTGTTTTATTTTCACCTGTGTTCAACAAGATTGAATGTAGAAACCCCAACGACAACTCCAACAAAGTCAATGACTAAATTCCCATTAACTTAACCAGATTTTCATATTATTATTTCTAAATGGTTTGGGATTTTTCATTTATTATTAATATTATTATTACTACTACTACTACTTTAAACTCTTTCTCTATGTTTGTGTATATATACATGTTTCCAGGGAAATAAGACATTACTGTGACAGGTTGCAATATAAATTTTGTGTTTATAATTTACATATCCAAATGGAATTTGTTCTAATTATATAATTCATGTCTTGGTAGGAAAAAAATGTAACTGACAAGAGAAAGAGGAGAGGGGAGGTAGTGGGAGAAGTAAGTAAGTAAATTTTCATTTATGCTGAGAAGGTTTGAAGCTGTTGTTTCACAAAGATGCTTGGCAGGACTTCACTATTTCTTAGTGGGCAGGATTGGGGCTTGCTTTGCCCTGTGATGTGTATATGGTTGACCCCAGGGAGCATAAATTTAGGGGACTGACTATTTCAATGAATCACATTAATATAATACCTCTTATGTCAAATCTAATTTGTCTAAAAACAAAGCAAAAGAGATAATTTCCATGGCTCTTGATTTTGTGGGGTTCTCTCTTCTTCTCTACCATGTGATTCATTTCTATGAACTCCAGAAACTAATTGGAAATACATATAGCAGTTAAAATGGTTACATTTCTCTGTTTCATATATAAATATAGTCCTTCCTGAAAATTACTCCTGTTCTATAAAGTCATGTACTAGTTATCAATAACATAAATTATGGATCTTTAGGTAAAAAAATACGTTAGGGTTTTTGTTTTTACTAGTGTTAGCACTGGAAATTAAATAAAATTATCTGTAAGTCCTTTGGTCCATTTTCTGCATCCAGCATTACAAAGACATAAACAAATGAGCAATTTTAGGATAAGGAAGTGATATGGACTAGCTGTGATGCTGAAAGGACTTAAATGTATCAAGGGAGGAGGATCTAAAGCCTAATCTTAAAACTGCACATATTAGGCACAAAGTTGAGAGCTTGATTTGTGAAGAACAGCTGCCTCTCATAGAAGTTTGTGCCTGACCAATAAATCTTACAAAAGAATATCTTACAACAGAGTCCTTGGAGTAGATACACTTATCTAACATTCTAATAGAATAACTACTTGTTAATATTCTTTTGTCAGAAAGTAGCATATAGGTGTGGGTACCATGAGAACAGTGTTTGCTGAATGTTAACTGAGCCAATATATATAAGAAATCTCTTAGATATGTAATCATTAAATAAGGAGGTTTAGTCTATCCAGCTGTAATTCTGTAATTTTACATATGTTGTCAAATACTAAGTACAAAACCCAGGGAAAGATTTCCTCTTGACTGTAGTAGTTTCTTCATTAAAAAAAAAAAAAAAAAAAAAAAAAGAAACAAAACACCAACCTAGTATCTTCCTTACTGAAGGTCCAAGAAGGGTTTTTAAATGGTAATAATAAAAACAACTGTGTCTCTGTGATTAACTTCTAGGCCTCAACTCACCAATGAAATATGCATTTCTCTACTTGTGCCATTGCTGATGACAAGTCATATTTATGTTCACCATGTCATTTGGCACTGCTGAATTCCATGTTGCAGGCTGTCCTGCTTGCAAACACACAGCCATGTCCTGTCAGACTGTATTCCAGCTAAGTGTCCCTATTGCAGTTACATTCCAGAATGGGGTGACGGTGGAGGAAATTTGTTAGGTATGGAGGCCAAAAGAAATGGGAAATCTTTGATACTGTTTTCTTTGACAGAATTTCATGTACCTTACATAATGGGTGGATGATTATATTTAGCAGCAGGATGAGCATTTTGTTCTGTTGGGTGATCAGACCTTCAATACGTCTCCCTCTGCAAATGTTCTCATTCAACACTCCATTCTGTGGAATTGAAAGCCATCATTATTGCCTGCTGGGCTGAAAGGTGAACAGAGCACAAACCAAAGTGCAAGAAACGCACTTTAAACATAGGAAAGATATTTTATGGTGAGAGTTATTTAAAACTGAAGCAGGTTGCCCAGAGAGTGGAGTCTCTACCCTTGGAGATGTTCAGAAGTCCAGATATGGTCCTGGGCAAAGGCTGCAGCAGCCCCTGCTCTGAGCAAGAGTTTGGACTGAACTATCTCCATAGGTCTCCTCCAGCCTCAGCTGGTCTATCACACTGTGAGAAGAATTTCTGCTAACACTCTGCTTTCCCTTAGAATAAAATACACTTTTGGCCAAGCAAAGGACAATGATCCTCAAATTGTGAAAAACTTGAGAGTGATGAAAGGCTCACATACCCAAAAGCCCAGACCAAGGTGCTAATCAACATTACGGGAAACTACAAGGAAGTGTTGCCAAGGAAAGCAATTCTGAAGAGAACACCTGGAAAGGACAATTAAACCTTTCAATTCTCTATTTATGGCACTCACTCTCTTTAAATTGTACTGACATTTATATTTCCATTAAATAAACATTTTAAAGGAGTTGTAACTTGTCCATAAAAAGTAAGTCTATGTGGATCTTGGCAGGCAAATTCTCATTCTGGGAACATTTCATATTTTTGCTTTTCTTTTTTTTTAAACTTATTTTACAAAAAAAGCTCTGTTAACCTCTGAAAATTGACACTGACTCTAATGGTTCCACATTAAATGGTCTTGTGTAGTAAGACTTTTATCATAGCATGAACTGTTAAAATAAAGCCAAGGAGGTTACTATACCCCTGTTGATTCCTACATCTGTGTAACTGGTAAAGCAACAGAGAAGGATCTTTTTTTTTTTTTTTTTTTTTTTTTTTGTCATGGAACACTTTTCCAGTGTATAGTCTGCAGTGTGTATCTTTCACGTACTAGGGAAAGGATTTTAGCTTTCATGCCAAGTCCTTTCACCCCTGACAACACTTTTTTTTCTTCTTTTCCTGAGAGGAAAATTTGTGTTCATAGTTGTCCTGTCTTAACTCTGTTCTTGGCTTTGCTATATCTTTTAAACAAAGTATGTATATCTCAGCTGCAAAATAAGAGATTGATGGTATAAGATGCCATCATGTTTTGAGTGGGACCATCTGCTTTTGGTGTATCAAAGGAGAGGAGATTCCCTTCTCCAGTTAAACTCTATAATTCACTGCCTTGTTTTGCAGTGTTGATCTCTGTCCACTTTACTGTGAGTGACTGAATCAGGGAGCGTGGGGAGACCTTTGGAAACTGTTTCAATACTTCTCAAAGACCTTTCTGCTGAAGTTTCAACTTCATTTTCAACCTTGTCCATTTTTCAATCTTTTGCTAATTTGGAAGAGAAGAAAGTCATTCTTGAAAGGTCAGCTAATCCACCCTGCCTTTGATTTTACACAAGCATAAATCTGTTTAACAAAGTTTCTTTTTAATCATGCTAAAATGCTTGGGAGGAAAAACAGAGTTTGAAAAACTTTTTTCAGAAGAGACCTTCCTCCCTCGCTCTGCCAGGGGTGCAGGAATATATACACATGGAAGTCACAAACCTGACTGTTAATACTGATATTCTGCAAAGAATTACGACAAAGGAAATATCTAATTTTCCAAACACTTCAGTGTGTGTAGACTTTGCAATTAATGATTTCTGAGTTGAAGACTGGAATTTCACAGAGCAAATGGCTTATCTTCACCTGGGATGCAGTGAAAACACTCGTGGTATGTCTGATGGAAATGGACAGTAAAATGGTAGACAGCAATTAGATTGTTCATCTATAGAAGAGAGATAATATTCAACATTTTTCTGTATATATCTGTTGTTTGATACTAAAGTTATTTTTATTTAGTCTTTTAAAGTGTTGACAGTAATGCTAACGTGGTGGTGCCAGAAATCTTTGTCAAAGTGTACCACTGGAGTTCTAATAAACCTCAGCACGGCCATTAATTGTGATTTGACTGACATCCTGAATGCTCTGTGCAGAAAATCCACTTCTACCTAGGTAATATAATTATCAATAATAAATATTAAACAAACTATAATTGAGATAAAAAAGAAGATAATAAAGCCTCAAGTGCCAGAAAATTAATGTTTCTTTTAGTCTTCTATGCCTGTCTCATCAAATAATTTGGAATGTATTTTTATAAGTTGTAAGTCTTTCACAAAGCTTGTTTTTATTTTTTTAAAAAATAAGATTTTCCAACTGGAATTACTCAATTGAAAAAACATGTTTTTATAATAGAAGTATTACATTTTGTGTCATTGGGTAAGCTTGTTTTGCCAGGGTTACCTTTCTGTAGTCCCTAAACTTGTCTGTGAGGTTTACTTTTTTTTTTTTGGGGGGGGGGGGGGAAGGGGGGGGGACGGGCGGAAGTTGTTTCTTTGGAGGTTTGGGGTTTTTTTGTGAATTATCTTTTATCACCTTCAGACTTAGGCTGTCTCTGCCACAAGTTTGGGTGTTACATAATTTTCTAAAATATATTACCTCCAGTGTTAAATTAAAATGTATCAAGGTCCTGAATGTTTACATTATTCAGTGTAAATAGTTCCCAAATAATATCATTTGTATTTCAAATATAGTTCGTTCCTGTTCAAAAGGTCTGAAGAAAGTCTACACAATCTTTGTTTTGAGGACATAGGTATTATTTGAGTGATCAAGAGGTCTTGTGGAAATCTTCTGAACACAGATGAAACACATTCTTTGTATTTGTGTTTGGGTGTCGAATTGGACCTATCCCTGTCTTTCAGAAAGACCATGACTTTATTTTTAGGATCTTTTCTGTGTGATAAATTATTTTCTCTTAATTATCTCATCCTTTGGTCACTGTAGTGATTATAGGTTAATTTTTGCAAAGACACAAAATGCTCATTACTAATGTTGACAGAAATTTGTCCTGCCTTTCAGTAAAGGCCCTATGGTGGTCCCTTCTACCTCCAGCAAAATATTGAGCAGAGACGTCTTAATTCCAATTTTTATTAATCTCTTTGCCAAAGAATCACTAAAGTCTTAAGAGGAGTTTTATTTAGTACTCTTTTTTTTAGAAAGGTCTATTCAAACGGATTGGAGATGCAGCTGATTATACTGGGTTCTTGGGTCAGAAAATGATCATGGCCATGGCCACAAAAGTAAATAAACAAATAAAAGGGACAAAAGGCAACTATGTTACATGTCTAAAAATAATATTTCCAAACAAAGTCAATGACCAGCTGAGATCATTATGTCAGCTGACACCTGGAACTTGCTTCAGTAAGAAGCAATTTTGCTGAGCTTGGCATAGGGAAAGTTGCTTGAAGCAGACCAGGATGGATCTAACAATGGTCCTCAGTTCTCCAAGAATACTGTGGAATAAAAGGATAGTATAATGAAAAAATATGCAAGACTAGTGATGTCTGTATTCATACCATAGAATCTAATTTTTTTTTCAGTCATTGTGTTTGGCCTTACATTCCCAATTATTTTTTAATTAATTACACACTGAGATTCATACATGGTCTTTGGGGACCACATATGACATTTCATGAGGTCTGGTCTTGGCAGTTTTCCACAGGTAGTACAAGGGCTAACCTTATACCTTCTGATGACCTCAGGAAAATTGTATTTGCAGTCTTTGGGTAATGCAGTCTTGGGTACCTTGCATCTTGTTTATCTTCTAAATTTTTACTTAGCCACTTATTAGCTATGGTTTCTTTGTGTGCTGGTATGTACATTTTTCATTTTATCCAATGATTTAGTGTGTTAAAATATGAACCCACAGAAATATTTTAGTTTCAAAATAATTAGTCAAATTAATGATTGGTTCTCCAAAATATTAACTCAGATTTATGATGTCTTCAAAGACTTGTCTTCAAGGTTTGTCTTTCATGGTATTAGACAATTTTAAGCTGAACAAATTTATTGCAAATGTATGACATCTGCGAGATAATTTCTGGGATCTCTTGGTTCCAGTGATTGTATCAGGCATAGGAAGTGTAAGAATGATTAAAGTCACTAAGGACAAGATAAACCAGAAGTCACAGAGAGCATCTGGCATGTGTTTCTCTCTTCCCCATCTGCATCGTTCTCAAGATCCATATTTTGAAGCACAGTGGAATGAGAACATTGTCTGTGCTGCACAAAAAAATTTAAGAAGTGGCAGTGTATTGTAAAAGAAAACAGTTATTGTTGCTTATAAAATGGAACAGAAACTATCCTAGAGCACATGGTGGGTTGGCCTCCTCCAGCTGCCAGGCGTCCACCCAGATGCTCTCTCATTCCCCCTCTGCAGCAGCCCAGGAGGAGAAAATACCATGGAAAACCTCATGGTCAAGATAAAGGCAAAGACATCAGTTACCAATTACTATCACAGGCAAAACAGACTCAACTGAAGTTGGGAAAATTCAATTTATTGCCAAGTAACATTAAGTTGGATGGTAAGAAACAAAGGAAAAAAACTGAAATATCTTCCTCCCACCCCCGGTTTTTTCCAGGCTCAAATTCACTTCTTCATTCCTGATTCCTCTCCATTTTCCTTCCAAGTAGTGCTGGGAATAGGACATGGGGCTCATGGGCACTTCAGGACAGTTCTGTGCTGCTGCATCATCCTCAGGCTTTTCCCTGCTCCTGTGTGAGCTCCTGTGTGTTTCCTCTCCTTGGGCTACAGTCCTTCAGGATAACCCTGCTCCAACACCAGTCCAGCAAAAGGATGCAGTTCCCATCAGAACCCTCTCCAGACATGGATATTCCAGCCTCCACAGGTGGCAGTGTGGATATCTGCTCCACCATGGCATTCTCCATGGGCTGCAGGGGCATTCACCAGGGCTGCCGGGCAATCTCATCTTCAGTGCCTGGAGCACCTCCTCTCCTCCTTTTTCTCAGTCCTTTGCTGTCTGCAGAGCTGTTTGTCTCGCTGGTTTTCCTCATTCCTCACACTGCTGTGTGGCATTTTGCCCTTTCTTACACACTTTTCCCCAGAAGTGGCACCACGCTGGCTGTGGGTCAGCCTTGCCCTGTGGTGGGTTGGTTGGAGCTGTCTGGAACTGTTGGGGTCTGGCACCGGGCAACTCTGGCTCCTCCTCACATGGGTCATCCATAGCCCCCTTTGCCACTAAAACCTCTCCACCAACACACAAAGCATTGCATTAAAGTTCAGTGGTGCTTTTCAGACTGTGGTAAATCAGAGTTTTCTGAGCCCTGTGGAGTTAAGTTGTGACAGTTTGAAAACAGCTTTAAATGAGCACAGACCTCCAGAAGTCCTCTAGTGAGAGACTGACACTTTGGAGTACAGACTGTCTCCCAGTGCCACAGGATGTTGCTGAGACAACAGATTTATTTATGGCTCATGTGGCAGTTGCACACTGCACTGGTAATAAAGTTCCACCATTGACTAATGAAGTATTTTCACAAATTACATAAGTTAAAAAAGCATGATTTGCACATCCTAACTTGATTATTTTGCCAAGAAAATATGTCAAATTTCTGCAGTTACATTTTGTACGAAGAAAATGGCCCTTTGTTTTTACACGGAGCCAGAAAAAAATAGCTGTTTTGCAGCAAAGCTGATAAAAACGTGTTTCTCAATTTAGTCAGCTATCTCAAATTCCATTTACTTTAAATATGCTGACACTTCGAATTTCTTTTCTGCATGCTGATTCTCCCATGTTCTGTTAAAGATATAACTGGGGCTTAAAAGATACAGCTATTGAAATATAAAGATGTTGTAAGAATACAGGAAATGTAGATTCTTTAGGCCCTGGTAGCTCATCTAATCCTGTAGCAGATGTTTCAAGTTCTGTCTTCAAGCTATTGTGATGTTCCTGGTGGGACAAAAGGAGACTTCAAGACTTCCTGTATGATTGGAATTTATTTTCACAGTTGATAGCTGGAAACCAAAAATCTTGAAAGTGCTTATCTGAAGATACAAATAACATAACAACAGAAAAGTAATTTGCTGGGGAAAATGGAACTTGCTACCTGGATTCTTTTTCTGGCTTGTTTTGCAATATTGTAGCTCTTGACTTGTAAATATCTCTCCATTTATAATGTTTATTTATATAATATATAGTAATGATAATATAGCAAGATGTCTCTATCAGTCTGAAGAATATGTTTTTAATGCCTGATTCTCTTCTCAGTCTGCTTTTACAAAAATGTAGATTTATCCTGAGTTGCAACCATGAAACATCTATCACTCCATGTGTGAGGTATATACAGTATTTAATATTTATATGAATTTATGCTTATCTTTTAACAATGTGTATATGTGAATAATAAATTATAATCATCAATGTGATTAAAAATCCATTTTGGCTTTAATTATTTAGCACCATAAAAACAGAAATTCATTAACTTTTTTTGAAATGTAAAAATGAAGTTAGTTTGATTACATATGTATCCAACAGTGTATTCACCAAACTTGAACTGAGAAGTACCCTTGAGTGATTTTTCTCAGCAAGAAATTTTTCTGAAAACATTTACTTTGGTATGAAAAGTACTTTTTAGTTTGCTTTTGAATTCTTTTCAATTATTAAGTCACTACAATTCAGAGGAAGTAAAGGAGAGTACCTGATTGTTGAGTAATGGTGTTCGGTTTGTTTGGACAAATCCATTATCCTTGCAGCAGTTTTAAGTATTGCTGGTGAAAGAAGGAAGCAAATTCATCTGCCTGTTATCACTGTGTGGGCTAAACCTCCAAGTCTTCACTAGCTGAGATCCATTGAACTCTGCATCTTCACTGACTTCATTGTCAGTGTAAACTGCATTACCAAGCCAAATATGTACATGCATTGATACTTTCAGGTGCACTATTAAGAGAGCTTAAGGGCCAGAGCAGGAAAATGAAAATTAAAGCCTAACTTATGGATCTCAGTAAAATAGTTAACTGTTCATGGTTCATTCTGTTTTCAGGTAAAACAGGTATGTGATTCTCAGTCCTTTGTTGAGCAAATCAGGGCCTGATTCTTCTCAAATCTGAAGCAAATCTGGCATGACACTTGGATAGATGTTATGCTCACCCCTCTTCATCCTCTTCCACTGAAAAACGAGCTAAAGATTTGGAATTTGCTATCTGACATGACTGAGTGACAGCTTTTTCACAGCTGCTAGTTTCTTGCAGGCTCTAGATATTTTCCAATAGTGTTCTCCTCAAGGAAAAGGCAATGGCTACTCTGCAATCTGTAACACAGGATGTAGCATGGATAAAAAGTGATTTCATCAGCATTACAGGAGCCACTCTGCTGAAACAATTTTAATCTGAAAGATGTTCACATTTCCTTATAATTTACAGCCCCAGTGTATTTTATGCTATCTTTGAAACATGAAAAACATTCCCTTGTTGTTTGCATACACATGGATAACCAACTACCATATGAGCTTCAACTACTCTGCAGCTTAGTCAGGCCCCACATTTTTTGACTGACTGCAGTTTGGAGAAGAGGATGAAACATTTCCTGTAGTTGCATAAATACCCCTTTGACACACACGATTTTCAGAAATTCTGTTGAAGATTGAATTACAACAGTTTGAATTGCAAGCAAAATGGGTGGAGCTGGGATAGGAATAAAGATGACCTGGTTTCTTTCTAGTGACTTGCTAACAGTAGATGAATGTGTCTTGGCATCATTCAAAGTGTAGGAGAGAAAATCTCTTTTTGGTTCTGGCAGGTTCAGACAAAATCCTGTAAAGGAGGCACAAGAAGTCAAAAAGCTGAATCAGAAGCTGCCCAAGATACTTCCTGGACATAAAGAGATGTGGGCAATGCAGTACCTACAGGTCTTGTTACTGTGAATTTGTTTCAATTTGGGATGAGAAAAGGACATAAAATATGTCCCAATGTCAAATCACCAGGGCAAACATAGAAAGGATGATTCTCACTCTGCAGACAATGAGCTACACAGAAGCAGGATTTACAGAAAATTCACAAGGGTAACAAAGGGATCATTTGTCCCTCCATTTGGGTGCAAGAGAATTATTCTTCATTTATAAAATGTATTTCTGAGTAAAGAAATTGAGTTTTCAAAAAAAAAAAAAAAAAAAAAAAAAGTACTTATTTGGGTTCATTAAAAATCTGCTGCTGTCCTATGCCAAAATTTGTCATAGATTGAGTCAGAAGTTTGGCAGTTCTTTCTGATCTGTCCCCCTGAATATTCTCTCCATGGTTAAATTATTTGAGCAATAATGAAATAGAGAGCTGGGAGCTAATACTGCTGCTTTCAACAACACTTTGAATGAGAATCAGAGATAATGGCATTTTTACAGATTACTGATTAAATGAGGATTAATAGAGACATAGCTGTGAGGATTAAATAATTGAGACTCTCAACTGGATTGGATAGAGAAAACTCTCATAAAATGTGCTAGGAAAATGTAATAAGCCTTTTAAATAATGATTGTCAAAGATAAAGCATGTTTTTAACTACAATGCCTGGAAATTCATCCAGGTTTATTAATATGAGTTATTCCATATAACCAACCTAGGTACTGTGGTCTCGCACAAGAACAGTGGGTAAGTGTAAAGGATGAAGGTCCTCACAAAGTCTTTTACAGGGAAAAGTAAGCAATGAGGAGCCATTACCATTAAGAACTGTATAGAAAGTCTCTGGAGATAAATTCATTAAGAAGGGCAGGTGTAAATTCCCCAGGCATAGCTGCTCCCTATTCATGGATATTCAGGCTGATCATACTTACTGTAGAGTCCTTTGTCAATGGATGCTAACCAAAAACTACAAGATTTTTGGATGCAAAATTGAATTTTGAACGGCACTAATGCTATTGCTCCACAACAAATAACTGTGGAAGTGCCAAATATACCTGAGCTTCCTCAGCAATAAATAGAAATATCTGATAATAAAGAAGGCAATTATAAAGTAATTCAGTCCCATTATGTGTGAAGCAGAAGCAAGTGTTTGCTGCTTCAGTTTCTTGTGACATCTTAGACAGGCTATAGCAAGTGTACCACATCTTCCACTTTTCTCAGTGGATCCTCCTTCTCTTTTCAGACTGTGTTCTGCTTTGTACCAGCACAGCTACTCGTGTGCCCACCCAGCCAGCTGGGGTTGTCTGCAAGGGCAGCTCTCACCCAGGTTTGTGCCTCAGCCCACGGCGTGAGGGACCACTCAGGATACTCCTGCATGAGGAGTGGAGGATGGCTCTGGGGCAGGAGCTGGGAGCAGCAGGGATGGGGGTGATGCAGGGTCACTCCTTTCAGAGGCAGTCTCAGCCTGAAGTGCTCATGGCAGTGCTGTGTCGGTTAATGCAATCATTTCCTGTTCTAAATTTAGTGAAAGGAGTGATGCTAGATAATCGCTGTGTGGTAACTGCTAGCAAATAATTGACACCAAATGTCAGCCAGTTAGGTGTTTGTTGTTATATATTCAAATTTTGTTTGAGGGCTCAGTCACAGAAATAGACATTCTTAGCAAGCTAATGGCACTTGTTTTCATTTTGTTGTTTTTGAAATTGCATTATGTCTTTCTCAGGACCTGATGTTTATGTCCGAATATTTAGAATACAGACTTTTTGTATGGAGATTCAGGAGTCATTGAAAGGTGACAAAATTCCCACTCTCATCTGTATGCCATGTATTTACATCTCAAAGAAACAGTACCCAAGCTGCAAGCCCTGTAAATCCCTATTGGGTGCTGAGAAACTTTGTCGTCTGCATGGGAGGAAAAGTTTGGCAGGACCTGCTGCCTGAGTAGAACAAGTTTACTAATATCTGGACATCCAAAAAACAGAACAAGAGTACATTTTGTGCACAGTCTCTAGATCATGGGTAGTTGAAAAGAAGATGCTTACCACATCACAGTTTTTACTACATCTTTTTCTGTTTAGTGGGTTGTTTTTCTTCCTGTGGAAAGGTGGCATCTGAGAGAGTTTTCATTCATTTGACTTCTGTAAAACAAAAATGGAAGGACAAAATACATGTTGTTCAGGCTTCCTGCCTGAAGACCTCTGGGTCTTTATTTGATTGCTTAAGTCAGTGGCCAAAAGTAAGGTTACAAATCAGTTGCAATATGACATTATTACTTATGTCATAATAAGAGGCTGGAACTATATATTGTTAGGTTAATAGGTAGAATAGAAAGAATTTTAAATTATTTGTGATAAAAGCATGGGAAAAGGAATGATAATCTGAGCCCGTCTTTCAGTTTGTGGACATGGACACAAGAAAAATGTTGTCTCCTGTAAGAAATGGGAGACAACAGTTTCTTAGGGATTATTGAAAATGTTTTAATTCACTCACAGCAAAATCACTTCAAATCACACATATTTGGACTATACATATTAGGGGCCTCTTTTCTCTTCTTTAAGTATCACAATGCATTTTTCATCCTTTACAAGATAGAGAATGTTTCCAGGAGCTCATTGTATGTGATGATGGCTTGAATCCTGATAAATCTGGTCTGTACCCATAGAACTCTTCCTATTGTATTTGGGTAGATTGTAATTCTGTGTGGATTCTGCTTCTTGCTAAAGTGAGACATGATTTGTTGGGAAACTTCCGTGAAGCCTATTTTTATAATATCTGAATCATCACATGTACCCGGGAAGGTAAAGAGCAATGTTAGTAATGTATTTTCTCATGCACAGCCCTGCCCATGCAGTATGTACACAAGAAATCAAAAGCAGAAAGGATTAAAGACAAGGAGCCACTGGGATAAGAAAAACAGGTTTGAGCAAATCAGGGGCAAGGAGGCTACCAGAGATAAGGAGGTTCTGGAAGAAAGTTCCCCTTTACTCCCATGTTTGTTGTCCACAAAATACTGAATGTTGTGAGAGAAGTTACTGCAACCTACTGTTTTTTTCCATGAGCATCTATTGTCCATTTAGGCAGAAGCACAGCACTGGGAAGCCATTCCGTCCCCTCTGAGATACGGTACACTTTCTAGATGAGGTTGTCAGCACATGGATTGATGCCAAGTTCCAGGAGCAGCAAGATCTTACCTACATGGTTTAAGACCATGGTCAAGGGTGGCAGGCCTGGACACAGTAATCCAACAAGTGCCTAGTGAAGGAAGCTTTACCATGGGACTGGAACTGTTGCCACAGTTTCACCAAACTCATATCAAACTTCAGCATAAGGCCACGTAAATACCTAGAATTCTTACACAGAAGATCTACGATCAGTATAAACTCAACTATTCTTAAATAGTGGAATCTTTACATTTTGATGATTTCCTTACCTTCTAAATTAAAGTTTTGAAAAAGTGAAATTTGCAAGCTTTTTTTTAAGAACAACTGGTGACTATTCCAAAGGTATTGTGAAACTTACTGGGATCTGTGCAAAATACCCGTTAGTTTATTTTCAGTGTATTCCAATTATGACATCTTCTTGGCTTAGTGATATCTAATGGTGCCAAGATAACTGCTAACATTTTTTGAATAATTGGATGATTTCACAGTAGTATCTAAAGTCATCTGATTTTTCTTGGACAGCAGCCCAAGATTTTTCAAGTGACAAAATAATGACTTAACTGCAGATGTAATGTATATTGCCTGCTTAGAGATTGTATTAAAAAACCTAATTAAACCCCACTATCTTGAATTAATTACAGAGCTTTTAGGAGACCGTGGAAGTTGTGTTACACAGAGGATAAGGTCCACTTCATCCCCCAGTAGAATTAATTTCTTAAACAATAAGTCCCAGGTATTTCTGTGATCACTATTAGTCAAGGAAGTGGACTATGAACCTGATCCACAGATGAAGCACAACTGGGTTTCAGTGTAAGAGCTGTGAGAATGTTGAACAAGTTCTTTTGGCATTTTCACCTGGTAGGCCAGACAGTCTTTTAAAATTAAATGAGCAAGGTAAACACCACAGCAATTCTTGCAGGGGCAAATAACATATTCTGCTGAATAGTGATCTGACTTTTCAGGTCTGTGTGCCTGATTTCAGGCATCTATACAAAGTTGGATCTTTGAAATGGCAAATGCTCACTCTTACCGTTGATCTTCTCCCACACAAAAAAAACCCTAAGCTGTTTGACTTAGACATCTAAAACCAGATGTGAATGCCAAAGACTGTTCTATTGTAGGAATATGACTCTGAAAATTCTGAAAATTGATTTTTTTCCCTCTTAGTTTTAGGATTTTCAGGATTTTAGGACTGCGAGGGGTTAAATTATCCAACCATAGAAGGACATTTCAGTTCCATCAGCTCATCAGATACACGAGAGGGAGATAAGTCATGTGAGCTACCTCGATGTTATTTGAAGTTGGCAATAAATAATGGTGAAGTCATTAGATATTTTAAAGGACTCTATTTGATGTGGCATTGTAAAGAAAGCTTTAAGAAAAAAAATAAGAAACTTTTTTTTACCTCTTCAATCAATAAAAAAGTAAAGGATGGTAAGGTTGGATCTATGCTTCCTGTAAGATGTAGTGCTCCAAAATAATTGTTTCAGTTACCTAACTATATGTACACATTGTTTAATAAATCAATAATCTTAAAATTAAAATAATAGTTTTATAATATTTTTATTTATTTCACTATTTTAAGAAATCACTCAATTGTCATAGTATTTAACATTATGTAAGGCACATTAATTGTATTTAAATTTTTGTCTAAATGCACCTTGACATAATTCAACATTAATGAAAATAGTAGAAGAAACTTCAAAAAAGATTTTTGATACTTTCTCTGCTGAGCACCACCAGCAGTTCCAGCTGCAGAGAGGGCTACTAAAGATAGAGTGGTTCAGAACAGCTGATTATTTTACAGAGTTTTAAATTGTATCTTTGCTTTCTTTAATTTAGGAATAATAGCCATTATTTTGTGTGATTGACATTTTGGTAAAATAAGAAGATCATATAATTCCTTTTGAAAATATTACATGTAGTGTATCTTTCTTGATGTCTGCAAAAGTTCCCAAGAACATAAAAACAAGAGAAGTGTTTCATGGCTTATTATTATCATATTGGTGAAATATTAGGGAAAGTGATTGCCTGATTTGGAACTGAAAAAATATATAGAATTTAACCTAGATCCTAGCATGCCAGAATATCTGAATTCTAAGGGTTGGAGGTTTCTACTAAATAAAATAGAAGTTGCTAAAATGCAGTTTATATTTCCTAATGAGTTATCAGCAGCATCCATTATGAACAGTAAAAAGTTTATAAAAAGAACTTTTCATTTCTGAAACTAAGCAAATTGGGTTTGCAATCTGATTAGGTTAAAGTAAAGCATCCCATAATTATCAAAGGAAAATATTTTCAGAGACTTTGTAGTGTTTTCTGGTTACATCAGAATATGTAAATAAAAGCTGTGAGCCAACATAAAAATATTGATATAAAAATGTTGCAATACGAAGGAAAAACTATTATGAGATCACAGACACTATAATTATCAAATCATATTTACAACTCAAATGTGTCAACTTCAGTTCTTGTTTGTCTAAAGCTATTAAAATTTCCACGTCACAAACACAGCTGCAAAACTCCAGCACTTCAATGACTTTAGGAGAGTGAGACTCCAGCTGCTCTGTTAAACTGGATATTTTACCCCAGAACTTTGGAAATAAAATATATAGTCAATGTTCAACTTCAATATTCTTGATGAGACCATTTCGTTTGGAAAGAGAAGTTGTATAAGAGCAGAGCTCCTGGAATTTTTAGCATTGGTGTATCCGTCTTTCCATTATAAATGGAAAAAAACACTTTGAAGTTTTTTTTTTAGTATACTTTAACATTTGGCAGAGAAATCTTTAGAGCTGGGGAGTGGTTTTTTTTTAATTAAAAATATATAAAACTAATTTGACTGTTCTATATTACAGGACACAGTAAAGGAAATGAAGTCTGTCATTTCTATATCCCCCAAGCTGATTGCCTTAAAAAGAGCCCTTTCAATATGTTATAAATCTCTGTCATATGGGCTAAGATATTTAAGGTTTATAGACAATGAAAAAGGATAAATGACAAGAGTAAAAGAGAATTGCATTTGCAATAAGCAGCTATTTCCTGTATTTGTAATGAATAAATGGCTTAATTTATTCAACATGTATCTGTGATTCAAAGTGAATCAACATTTGATAAGGGCCCAGAGTCAGTGTATCATATCTCAGCTAGGAACATGTTTTCCAAAGCTGCAGCAGTCTCTGGGATGCATTAAGGAGTGGCAGAGCAGAGCTCGCCACTGAACGCAGCAGCTGCGTCTCATTCCGTTTTCCTTGGCGGGCGCAGCTGCTGCCTTCGCAAAGGCAGCCCGAGGGTGTGGTGTCCCAGACCCTGGACACTGCAGCCAGCCCACGCTCCCCAAAACAAATGAGGCCTTTTCAACACCTACTTAGCATCAGCCAGAGCCCTCCCTGGTGGCCTCGTGGCCAGAATCTCACACACTCATCGCTGGGTCTGGGCTTCACTTTGCTCTGGAATGGGTCACAAAGACTCACCAGCCAGTGTCCAGCCACGGGGAGAGATGGACCAGCTCATGAGCAAAGCTGAAAATGGGCTCATAAAACACTATACAGCTGTAGAAAGGCACTTAGGAGTGGCTTAAAGCCAGTCCACCATGTGCTGCATGGTTGCTGCTGCCAACACCGGCATGACAGTGGGAAACCACAGCCAGGGCAATAGGGAAGGAAGGGACCATCTCCATCAGCCACAGCATGGCCACAGGTCAACTGGATGAATGGGAAACTTGGCCTGGTGGGCTTCTCATCCCACCTTTCCTGACAGCCTCAGGAAAGAAACTCAGTGTACTTTTGCATTAACTGCAAAAAACGTCCACAGAAACAAGAAAGGAATAATCATCAACGGTATTTGTTTGGTTGAAGAAATCCAAAGACTAGATTTTTTTTTTGCTTTTAAACGTTTTAAATTGTTATGCTCAGTTATTATGTGACATAGCATTGTTATCAGCTTGGTGTAAATATATAAACAATGAGATATTGCCGGCAGTGTGCCCAGGTGGACAAGAGGGCCAGTGACATTCCTGGCCTGTATCAGGAATGGTGTGGCCAGAAGGAGCAGGGAGGTCATTTTTCCCCTGTACTCAGCACTGGTGAGGCCACACCTTGAGTATTGTGTCCAATTTTGGGCCCTCAGTTTAGGAAGGATGTTGAGATGTTTGAACATGTCCAGAGGAGGCAACGAGGTGGGTGAGGGGCTTGGAAAACAAACCATATGAGGAACGACTGAGGGAGCTTGGGTTGTTTAGCCTGGAGAAAAGAAGACTCAGAGGAGACCTTATTATTCTCTACATCTTCCTGAAGGGTAGTTGTAGACAGCTGGGGGTTGGTCTCTTTCTCCTGGCAGCAACTGACAGAATGAGAGGACACAGTCTCAGTCTGCATCAAGGGAAATATAGGTTGGATATTAGGAAGACGCTTTTCACAGAAAGAGTAATTAAATACTGGAATAGTCTGCCCGGGGAGGTGGTAGAGTCACCATCCCTGGATGTGTTTAAAAAGAGACTAAATGTGGAACTCAATCTCACGATCTAGTTGAGATGTTAGGGCTGGGTTGGACTCAATGATCTTGAAGGTCACTTCCAACCTACACATTCTGTGATTCTGTGATATCCTGTGGCTAAGTAGAGAGCAACAAGAGATAACTGCAATGAAAAATTACTTGTAATAAAGAAGTCAAAGCCCAAACTCACCACTATTCAAGAAGTTTCGAATCCATAACAGATCAGAAACTGAGTGTTGAGAAAACTGTTCAAAAGTAAACTATTTGTGCCAAGGAACTGTCCTTTCTACAGATTTATTTTTTCTCTTTACCTGATTGGGCAAAAATGGAAGAGGATGGTCCCCAAAAATGTTGTATAAACAAATTCTTCCAGTGTTTCTTCAAGAACATACATAAATGTAACATTTCAGGAAGAATATTGTAAGAGACCCAATACTTCAGCCTGAAGTATCCCAAGTCTACAACACTTTTATTCCATTAAGACATGCATTCAGCTAACAATTTGAAAGAAGTGAATGACCTCTATGTTTTCAGGACAACACAAGGAAATGAAAAGCTAACACAGTGTAAGGGAGTTGGGGATATGGGAAATTAAATACCAGTCTGGTTCCAAGAAAACTCAAACACCATTCCAGCTTAATACTGGCAGATTTATTTTAAAATTCTCTCTGGAAAGGTGGTGGGAAATCTTTTCACCTTGGGCAGGCCACCCAGTAACTGGCTTTGTGCTATCACTGGTCTTATCATGTGACCTTAACCTATATCTTTCTGGTCTTTCTTTGCCAGTTTTGCTTACGTTTCGTGCTTTCATATCTAAAGTTACAGCTCAAATGTTTCCCTGGCACTGTTCTCATTCACTAGGCAGTGTCTCTTGTTAAGCACTAGTTAAACTGAAGGTAGGTGGTCATCAGCTGGTGCTTGAAATCGGGGATGATGTTTAGTCCAGTAGATTTTAGGTAGATCAGCTGCAGTCCTGGTCAGACCAGGATGCAACTCCTTCCCCAGCTGAGCTAAGCCAAGTGGGTTGAGATAACTGCTGAACACACAGAATCCTGCTCTTACTGTCAGGTCCACCTGGGAGGTTCTCACTCTTATGAGACTTATGAGGCCATGTTTATGGCCAAAAATCTTCTTCCTACCTGTAATTTTATAATAATTCACACAGGTAGGAATGTACCTGTGAATAATTCACAGGTTCACCATTATCACTATAAAAATATTTTGCTGTCCTTAATCTTGTGCCAAAGAGCTTAGGAAATAAATTTCAGGTTGTTTGGTTTGTTTTTTTTTTTTCAAAGTATATCTCATTTGACTATTGGCTCTTCACTATGAATGGTGATTAATGATTAGTCACATATGTCTAACAACTTTTTCCAGTTGACTGCCCAGATGTCTGAGAGCTTTAAAGCTGGAGAAAAAGGGAAGGATGATTATTAAATAGTGACTAATCAAGAAAAGTGCATTCTTGAGTTTCTTCTTGCTGTAGGTTAGATTATATTAGCGCAGATACTCTGTAAAACAGGACACTGTGAATCAGAATATATCTACAGTTACATTCTACTGTAAAAGAAGTTTTGGTTAAAGATTAAGTTACTTAAAAGAGTATTTTCAGAATTTTGTTCTATGTAAAAATTGCATTATGTATGTTTTGTAACACACCAATACCCGTGCTCTTTGTCTTTCCATCTGAGTGTGCACAGCTTCTTTGGGTGTTCCCAATTTTGACTAAATGGCTTGCTCATGTTGATTATATAATGACACATATTTCCAAGGCTGTGTTTGGGTGCAGGTGCTAAGGTCAACTCCTTGTGTTTTGATTCTCCGGAGGATCTTCAGAAAATGAAGCATCTGTGGCTACATTTATAATTATAAATCATGCAATGAGATCATTGCAGACCTCTTTGTTTTCATAATAACAGCACGTAACATTTTAAAGCACACGGATTGTATACTGGAAACAATATTTAACAGAAACATCCAAAGGTAAAGTGCTCAGAATATTTCTCAGACACTTATTTTTGAACACTTAGAGGTAGTTCTAAAGTCCTCACTTCTTTTTTAAGGCAAGTCCTTCAGAGATTTTTTCCAACACTCTTCAAAAAAGTATACACACTATACTGCAAACAAAAGCAATGCCTAAACTATGCAGTAGTAGAAGAGTCCTTATATAGTAAGTGAAGCTGAAGCATGAAAATCATGCACCCTATTCTGTAATAAAAATCACCTTTTATTGGCATTACTAGCTTTTTTCCTTATGAAGGAAGTGGCAGTTGGTACACAGTCTGTTTGCTCTACATGATATGAATGGAAATAATAAGCTAGTGGCTAAATATTTACTTATTACATTCTTCTCCTATATGCTATTCACCAAGTCATACGACTTGCAGCTTTGCATAGGAAGATGATCAATGATTAACCACAGGTTACAACAAATTCCCTGGACAATCCCATAGAGATTTCTGCAAAATGGCTACTGTTTATTAAGGTGGATACACACACAAAGATTATGCCCTCTTTTTTCGGTCAACTCATTTGTGTCCAAATTAGTGGGGTTTTTTCCATATTTTTTTCTGTTCTGCATTATTTGGTAGATATTGGGAAAGAAACTTGGTAGTCTGTGTGTCAAAACATTAAAAATATTCACAAAATCATTTAAAAAGTAGAAATACCTTTTCATTATCCCCAAAAAATTTCAGTCAAAACAAGTAATTGTTTAGGCTTGCAGTACCCTGAAAAAATCTGATTTTCTTGAGCAAATGTTTCCCACAAAATTCTTTGCTCATACATACTATTTTATATGGAAAACAAACAAACAACAGTTTTAGTTCATGTTTCATGCCCTAGAGGGTGGGAACAGCTGATAAAGGAAAAGGTGTGACCCTGCAGCATGACTCACGTTGTAGGGAGTCCTGTGTGCTGGCAGCCATCACCTCGATTGAATTTCTGTATGCAAGGACTGTTCTGCCACAAACTGCACCTCTGGGAGGCATGGCGGTGCTGAGAGCAAAGGGGAAAAGACAGAAATGTGTCTTAAGGTAATTTGGAGAGGAATGGGAGTCCAGCACAGGGAGGTGACAGTGTTGCCCAGAACAGAGACAGAATTTTGTCCTCTGCATTCTATGCATTCTAGCTGGCTTCACTGTGCCACTCAGTCTGTGGGAAAAAGATGAATGTCCTCTGCAGCATCAGGCAGGGGAAAGGTCTCTGCTGAGCCAGAAAGGAATAGAATAGAATCATAGAATCATGGAATCACAGAGTATCCTGAGTTGAGAAGTTTGGCCACATCTTTTCCTGAGTACATTCTGTCTGGGACTTCATTTGCTATTAAGGATATGCAGGCCAAAATTTTATCACGATGAATCTCTCAGCTACCTGAACTCAGTGTCATGGTCTGTGGACCACTTTCCCTTGGCACATCTAGGAGTAAATCATCATCATCTTCTTTTTCAGGGAAAGCTGAAACTTTTATTTGCTTCATGTCTGCATGTGTGCTTTACTCACTGAAGCCCATGTAACGTTTTATATGTGGCTGTGCTGTACCATGAACACCAGAGAACATTCCTTATGAAACCCAACTAACCCCTTCATTTCTTAATTTTGCCTTTACTTAAAAGTCAAGTAAAATGCAGCAACATGTTTGCAGACGTTTTTCATATGAAAATGAAACACCTTTCATCTACTTCTGTACATGCACTACATTTTAATATTCCACGCTAAAGCACCTCTGATCTTATTTCTGAAGAGACTGTTCCACGTCTACTCTCATCAGTCCCTGTGCCACAACTGCAAATCCTAGTGATGGCAAAGGTGAATCTGAAAGGAGTATTCTGCTTCCTGATCGATTTCTACATTACTTGTCATATCACTCTTAGGAAAGAAAGGATGCTAAAAATACCTAGAGTTAAAAAATAATTATTTTAAAGGCTACAGGAAGAAAGCAAGAATTCACTGACTGTTACGTAGAGTTCTAGATATTTATCTGATTCACTGAGTCACAGAGTTAATGGACTTAAAAGATAGCTCATCACGTCTGCATCACTGCTAGTGTGAAACTATTTTTATACTACTTTCTCCAGTGCTTAAATCCACTTATTAGTATTTTCTATTTATACTTACTTTCTTTAAGTACATTGACTTTCGCATTTCAGCACACCACAAAGACCCCTATCATTGTTAGGTACAGACTAAGCATGCAAAAAAATCCTCAGAGTCCCAAGTTTAGAGGTTATGAAGTAAGGCCTCAAAATGCCATGCAGAATTGTAGATAATTATCTGAGAGATTCACTGAGTCGCAGACTTATTAATGAATTAAGTCCCCTTAGTATAATGAGAATGCTCATCTTGATTCTAGAAACTGTTGGTGTTTAAAATACCGCTTTATTTTCTTTGTTTCTGAAATCACACAAAACTGCCTCCTTCTGCCAATCAGTACTTACATTCCCCTGTGCAATTATCTGCCTCTTCAGATTATGAAACTGCTGCCATGAATTTTCTAGTAAGCTCTAACTTTTAACAACTGAATTTCTCTTATCAGTAGTTTTCTTCCATGATGTTTCCTGTTCAGTTACCAAGAACAATAAGGGTATGCAGTCTGTGTGTTTTTTCTGATGTTTGCATTGGATGATTCCAACAACAATCTACAAATTACTTGACACCAATTGAAATGTTAGGCCCTAAAGATGACTCAGTTTCCAATCACAACTCATTAGTAAGATTCCAGGGAGACAAACTATTGTAGAAAAATATTTGTGTGTCCATGTGAAGCTTTCCACTTGGAAAATCTTGAATTTTAAAAGTGTTTTGCAAAATAGCTCCTAGAGGTTTCTGCTGACAGCTCCAGCCCTCACTGGTGTGTTATGCACTCATTGTGTTGTTCTAATTAGAAGCCATCACAGGTTTTAAAGAATAAAAATTTTCATTTTAATTCACATTAAAGCTGTATTTTTTCTTCTTAAATAAAAACATTAGTTTCATAATCTCATAGTGACTAGCTAAACATTTTAGCTGATTTTCTGCAACACTTAATATAATAGCACAACTTATTTGAAGTTGATGTGTGGTACATCAGATTTACACTGTGAAAAATAGGATTGGCACTTGCTGGAGTTCAGTTAATCTGCAATTTCCACTGGTGTTTTCCTCAAGAACAAAATTAGATAGTCCTTCATTCTTCCATATCTGTGCAAAGAATTAAACCGCACAGAAGTCTCTGAAGTAACTAATTTTGTCCTGTAATGGTCAAGAGGTTCAGTCTATCAGAAAGGTGACTTTAACTTCATCATTTGTTTTGTAATTACGCACAGAAGGGACACGAGGCTGAAGGACAAACATGCCATGTGCTTATCTGGGAAATAACTGCACCCTTGAATGACCTCCTCTGCAGCTAAACCTAGTGCTGGGAAGCATTATTCCATCCTTTTATGATGGGCAAGTTTCCCTGGCATGGGCATCTGTGGTACAAGCTGGCAGTGAGGTCTTGCAGGTGTGCATTTCTGCTGAGAACATCTAAGTTTAGAATGGAGCAGAAGAACACCAGTTGGGAGGTAAGCTCAGGGTTACTTCTTAATAATTCCCTTCCAGCAGTCTAAGGCCTGTGAACAATCAAAAAGATAACTCATTTTCCAGGAAGGACTTCCCATCTCCTGTTCCTTGTCTTGCTGGAGAAATCTCCAGTGTTTGGCAAAGGTATATCCTCGCAGGTCACAGATGCACAACCTTGTACCTAGGATGGATTTACACAGTGATGCCTTTCCTTGGGAACCGTAATATAAAAGGTGTCCCTGGAATAATGCATGTTTTTTTCTCCCTTTTCTACATATTCCTAAACCCAGGAATATAAATTACTGTGTATTGATTTACAAACTGGTTGGTGTGTTCATTCTCATATTTTATTCTGTTTTTAAAACCCAAAAAAAAAAGGAAAATTTTAAAAAAACGAACCCAAAAGAAAGAATAAGTAGCATTTACAAGACAACTGGGAAAATCAGATAAATACTAATAGTTTGGTGGATACATTGTCAGAAACATACAGGCTACTATTTAGTCAATAGCTACTGTTACTTAGTTTTAGCAATAGCGCATTTAAATCAATAGCTCCTTTTTAATATTTTATGTCCTCCTACCATTAGCCTGCTCTTGTGTCCCTTTTTCATTGCTAATCAAAGCTATTGGCAATGACCTTGACATTTTTCTAGGTTTTTAGTGGCTCAGGTTTCACTTAAATTAGCAATCATGGGAACACTTTTTTGTTGATTTACAACTCACCTACATTTTAAGAACTTCGGTTGCATTTTGTTATTCCACTTGCAAACAATTCTATAACTTCTGATTTGAGAGACAAGGCTTAAATTAAAATGCTTTTGACATTTCTGTTTTCATTTTATATAGTATCCAGGATGCAACAAACTGACTTCTTCTACATATCTGATTACATTCTGTGACTTCAGAGTGCCAAAAAATAATTTCAATATTACATTATAATAATCCACAGAAGCTATTGTCACTTTGGGGCTGCAATTTGGGTTTGGAGGGTTTTTCTAAAGGATATGTGGAATATTTTCTTATTTCACAATTATTCTGTAGCTGCTGTAGAAGGTATAGAAATTCAATGGCAAGTTTTTCTTTGTTTCATTAAAAGTGGAATATACTTTTAGCTCAAAAATTCTAATTTTTAGGAGCAGAGTTACTGCACAGTTACCTACATCTCAAGCACTTCCTTCTATATTGAGACCAGCACCTGGTAATATTCTCTGTGACACAGAAAAGCACACAGCATCCCATTATTTAAATTAGGCAGGTGGGGTTAATAAACAAGGGTCTAGAACTGAAGTCACACAACAATTAAATAAACATCAATCCAACACTGCTTTTTCACACAGACTACTTTCCTGTAAATGGTGTTTTAACAATTATCTTATCAGTTGCTACTAGCTCAGCAGTGATTTATATAATTCTGCCTGTGTAGTTGGGCTGGTGTTAGATTATATCCATTGAAATGAACGTAGCAGTTGCATTAAATAGCTCATTTACTTTTCAGTGAGTCACAGGAAATACTTAACCACTTTACCTTGTATTACCAAAAGCTTTGTACCCAAAGGTAAAAAGAAGAGTATGATCTGATTCAGCAGGCTTGCTGAAGTCCTTTAAATCTTTCCACTAACTACAATCAGTCTCTTATATACATGTATAATATATATACAATAGATGCAAGACCTCTCCCTCTGTAATTTCTCCTGTCTGCAGTAACTCCTGCAGTTTGTAATGTGTCTCTCTCACTGGGGTTCTCAGTTCCTACACGGAGCTCAGCTGAGAGCTCAAGGTACACGTGTGGTTAATCTTCCCCTGTGCTCGGGGCTGCACCTGTGCAAACGAAGTCCAGAGGGGTCTTTCAAAGAAGGCTTGGATGGAGGAAATCTTCCTAATGTTATGCAGTGCTTTAGCAAGAAACTGAACAAAGCAGAGGGAAACTGCATGAAGTTTATGTAGGTTCTGGAGGGACAGACCAAGTACCTGGAAAGGAGATTCTGGGAGTTTCTAAGTAAGCCATAAAGCAAACCACTTGATTTTAAGTGATTTCAAAGCTCAAGAAATCAGTTGAGATGCAAATGGTGGTTATGAGAGCACTGCTGCAGGAGAGAAAAGGGAGTTTGCTTTGTCCTTTTTTTCAAAGGGATCTATTTCAGGTTCTGAATTAAGCCACATCAATATTTCCTCTCTTATGGAAGCTGTCATACAGCAATACTTTAAAGTTATTTTCTCCTGCAGCTCCCTGCCTCAAAGCAGAGTCTTCCTCATGTCAGAGTTCATCTCTTTCACTTCTGCTGGGAAATGGGTGGAAGGCTCTGGGCAGTGCCTGATCAGCTGCAGCTCTTGCAGCCCAAGAGATACAGGGCTTACAGAGCAAGAGAAGTGCCTGGACACTAAATGGGGAGACCCAGTTGTCTATAGTCTGCTGTGTATCAGACTGAGGAGATACTGATGAAAAAGTCAGCACAGAAGCCTTCTGGATCTTTTGCAGCTAGAATATAGATGAGCAGTACCTGGTCTGTACCTTAGTAATGAGAAATGTTCCCATCAGTTGTAGTCACACTGTCTACACAATGCTCTCCCTCAGCTGTCCCAAACTTCAAACAGATTAAGTGCACTCTTCCTCTCCTTTCTTCACCTCTGTCTTTTGTAAACCTTTTAGGCTGCATGGTCTGCTTGGTTTCAATGAATGAATGCTTTTATTTGCATCTTTGGTTAACTTGACATGCATTAAGAGTGATTTCAAAATGACTGAATAACAACAAAGCATTCTCCACCCAAATACTCCGTGAAAATATAAACCGCAGCACCTTAACAGTGCTGTAATATGCACCTCCTGTGCATCAGAGAATAACAGCATGTTCTTCACAGGGGCCAGGGCATGAGGAAATGCCTAGTGATTATTGAGTAACAGGGAAGGTGCTCTGCCAGGCCAGAGACACTGGGAGCCATGGCTGATTCCAGAGAAATCAAGCCATGTCTTCCAGAGGCACTTCTGAGGCAGGATTCATAACGGCTCCTAATTAGCAGAAACCTGTGTTTGTCCTTGACAACAGCAATAAAAGTTTCAGTGTTATGAAGACGCTTTGTTTCATGGAGGCCAGCGGTGAGGAGTGATTTTTATTTTGTTGGTTGCTTTTTAAAATTTGAGTATTACAAATTGAAGAATGAGGGACAGGACATTTCCAGCAAGAGTGTTTTTGGAGGCTGGACTGTAATTTCATACTGGATCAGAGAAATATTGGTGTAGAAACAAATGATCGTAGGGAAACAAAAAAAACCCCGAACAAAACAAAACAAAACAAAAACCACAACAACAACAAAATCCCAAAAACAACAACAAAAATAACCACCCAAAAACAAAACCCAAAAAAACCACAACAACAGCATCAAACAAAAACCCACAAAAACAAACAAACAAGCCTTTCTCTGGTGAGGAGCTTTTTACTTGTTTTGTTTGGTTTTTTGCATTTGAAGTTCAATGTATGCATGGGCGTTTAGCTTTTCCAGGAGAGCCTCAAGAAATACAATACTATGTCCATTCAGCCCTCTGAGGATCACACAGGTAGAGTAAGGTTATTCCCAAGAGATCAGCTCTGTTTCTGTTCTGGGAAGATCAGGGGTACCCTTGAAGCGTAAATACAACTACTCTTTGCTGAGACAATTGGGAAAGATGCAGAAGAAGAGAGGTAGAAGAAAGGAAAAAGCAGCCAGAAGTGGGAATTCATGGCCATGATATGAGAATTTAGTGACCCCAGAACCCAGGGGGTCATTTGACCTTGGAAAATTCTGCCTCTAGACTTCCCACAAGGGCTGTTCGTGTTAAGGCATATCTTATGGTCTTTGACAGTTTATTGAAAAGCATAAAGTAGCAAAAGAGCACCAGACGTCTGCTTCACCATCAAGCTGCTGGAGAATGACCTTCTATTTTCAACACTCTCATCAAGAATGAGCTTCAGATTACAGCCAGACTAAGGAAGATCTATTTAAAAAAAAAAAAAAAAAAAAAAAAAAAAAAAAAAAAAAAAAAAGGAAGGACTTGCAAGGAAGGGAAATTTGATTTATTCAAGTGGTTGAACTGCTGGAAAACCTGCATTAGATTAACCACAGATGTTAAGAAATTTACCCCAACTCTTTCACTTCTGTTAGCATCAAATATTTGACTGTAACTAAGTTTTGTAAAGGTGTCTCTGTAAGGATTGCAGACCTCAGCTCTGCCTTTGGTATGCCTGGAGGTTTTACATCACTTCTGGTTTACTCTGCAGCCACAGACCTGAACTAAGAGGTTCCTCGGTGCTATATGCCACCATTCTCTTTTCTATGAAAAACAACAGAAAAACACTTAGTTGTTTAGTGTGAATGCTGAGATGGTTGGGTTGAGCAGTCTCAGACCCTTAAAAGAGGGATGTCACCAAAGTTCTACTCCATTGGTAATATTTTGGTTGATGTTGAAAATTTGCTTGGATACTACATCAGTGGGCTCTACAGAACATGCCTCAGAAAAAGAAAGAAACCAAATATTTGCACATGCTGGAAAGAGAGTGAGTCAGCAATTGAGTGGGAAGATTAATCAAAACTCAACAATGAGCAACATTGTAATGAGTCTTGCTTCATTCACCAGAAATTTCTCCCAAAATTTAAGGAGTGGATTTCTCTGGATATTCTTTTGCTCAAAAGAAGTGCAAAAATAGGTGGTCTAAAATTGTTATTATATTAAACTACAGTTTTATTCAAAGGTCTAGAAGGAAAACTCATTCACTCCTGAGACCTCATTTGGCTGTATGTATGCTATGGAGAGAGGTTAATTAGCTAAAAAGACTCTTGGGGCGTGTTATGACTCCTGCCTGGAAAACTTGCTGTTCATACAAACAGAAAGAAGGTAGTGAATGGAATTAGGGACAGACAAGCCAGGAGAAATATTTTTAAAGAATTCCAAGAGTTTAGACTAACCAAACATCTCAGTTTTCATGGTTATCTGGGTAGTCTTTGGGTATCTTTGATACCCTGCCATGTTGCACATGCAAACAAGTATATATCCTGTTGATAAAATAAAGTCATCGGTCACACAGTTGTGTGTCCAAAAAACAGATAAACAACATTGTTTGAAAATTAGCCAGTGTCAGAAATTACGCAGCCTTCTGTATCAATAGCATTCTGGAAGAAGTCCAGACCTGTCAACACAAAAACATGCAATATGATTTAATAACTACAGCAAAAAAGTTTGTGTCCAACCCATCTGTAATGAAGATGGAAAACTGTTAGTGTTCCCATACAAAATATAACATGTTTAGTTTGCATGTGATTTTATCCTGAAAACACGTATTGTTATTGTGAAATCCATTAGCAATGTTTGCTAAAGAGGGAGAACATTGTTAATATTTTTACTATTTATTCACTGAAAATTTCTGGACAATGGTCCTACTTGACTGACCTGATTTCTTTCTCTGACAAGGTGATGAGCTTCACAGAGAAGAGAGAGGCTGAGAACGGTGTCTACCTGGACTTTAGCAAAAACTTTGACACCATTTCCTACAGCATTCTCCAGAAAAAACTGACTGCTCATGGCCTGGATGTGCTCTTGGCTGGGTAAAAAACTGGCTGGATGGTGGAACCAGATTGGTGGTGAATGGAACAGAATCCAGCTGGTGGCTGGGCACTAGTGGTGTTCCCCAGGGCTCAGTACTGGGGCCAGTCCTGTTTAATATCTTCACTGATGACCTGGATGAGAGGATCAAGGGCACCCTCGGTCAGTTTGTAGATGACACCGTGTTGGTCACAGAATCATAGAATGTGTAGGTTGGAAGAGACCTTCAAGATCATCGATTCCAACCCAGCCCTAACACCTCAACTTGATCTGCTGGAGGGTAGAAAATCTCTGCAGAGGGATCAGGACAGCCTGGATTGATGGGATGAGTCAAATTGTGTGAGGTAAAACAAGGCCAAGTTCTGAGTCCTGCACTTGGGTTACAACAACCCCAGGCAGTGCTACAGGGAGACAAGAGTGGCTGTAAAGCTGCCCTGGGGGAAAGGGGCTGGGAGTGCTGAACATGAGCCAGCTGTGCCCAGGTGGCCAAGAAGGCCAATGACACCCTGGCCTGTGTTGGCAGGACCAGGGCAGGGGTTGATCCCCTGTACTGGCCACTGTGAGGCCACACCTCAAATCTTGTGTTCAGTCTTGGGCTCTTTATTTCAGGAAGGACATTGAGGGGCTGGAGTGAGTCCAGAGAAGGGCAGCAGAGCTGGGGAAGGGTCTGGAGCACAGGTCCTGTGAGGGAGAGCTGATGGAGCTGGGGCTGTTTGGCCTGGAGAAGAGGGCTGGGATGAGACTTTCTCTCTCTCTACAACAGCCTGAAAGGAGGTTCTAGCAAAGTGGAGGTCGGCCTCTTCTCCCAGGTAACATGCCTTAGATCAAGGAGAAATGGCCTCAAGTTGTGCCATGGGAGATTTAGATTGGATATTAGGAAAAATTTCTGCATGGAAAGGGTTGTCAAGCATTGGACCAGGCTGTACAGGGAAATGGTTGAGTCACCACCCCTGGAGGTATGTAAAGGATATGTAGATGTGGCACCTGGAGACATGGTTTAATGATCATGTTTTCTTTCAGCGGCTTAAAAGTTCTTGTTTTAGATTTGAGAAAAATAAGTTTCTTCCTGTAGAATAGACATTTTTTTTTTGCAGTTTATGGGCGAACATTGCCCAAAATCAAGTCTGGAATGGGCCCCGCAGACATCAGAGTAAGCTATGACAGCACTTGGTGCTACAGTACTTACAACAAGGTTGGACCTAGAAGTATTAGTATTAGTTTATCTGGAACACAGTCTCAGTCTGTCTTGTACCTAATTAATTGACTTAAACCCAACCAAAGTGTTTTATCTGAATTAGTATATTGTACCTGATCAAATGTCACTACTGGTACCTTCCAGTTAACAATAAATGGAATTATATTCCAAAACTATTTGTGATGAAATATTTCATATAAAGGAAATAAAAAGTTGGAAAGAATTCCTGTTTCCTATATTAATTTAGCATCTTTTGGAAGCTGCAGCTATGTGGTAACGATGTAAAGTGAATATTGATCCATCTTATATTACTGTCAAGCCTGATCATTATATGACATTTGGAGAGCTACTTCATTATAATAAGATTTTTGCCCTGGCACCTCTCTTTCACAGACATTTCCAAACACAAGACAGATTTTGTTGTTTTTGTTGTTTTTTGTTTTATTTGGAAGCATGAATTTTTTTTATTGTTGTGTTTTGGTTTGGTTTTCAGAGGTTATGTTTGGCTATTCCTCATTTTCATCAAAACCAGAGCACCCAAAATGACTTGTTCAAACTTGTAAATGGGAAAAGTACAGCATTGACAATTTTTGGTGTCCTGTTACATTTGATCTAAAGGAGGAGATTAGAGGCTGGTTACAGAAAGGAAAGGAAAGGAAAGGAAAGGAAAGGAAGAAAGGAAAGGAAAGGAAGGAAAGGAAAGGAAAAGGAAAGAAAGGAAAGGAAAGGAAAGAAAGAAAGGAAAGTGAAAGCGAAAGGAAAGGAAAGGAAAGGAAAGGAAAAGG